>NC_134475.1:40858059-40959918 GCF_964194025.1 Convolutriloba macropyga
GTTTTATTTATTGTTCCGGTAGCAATTGATGAGATTCGTTCCATTTAAAGAAAACATTATCAGAAAGTCAATACGGTATTAAAAGAAGCGAGAATATGCAAAGTTGAGATTGACTTGGTTTAATTGCTCACTACTGCCGAGGCAACTTCCGGCCTAATTTACCGTTTTTTCTGCACTAATAGCCTGTCCTTTCTTCACGGGAAGCAATATTTTTTCATAATCAAGAACAATAGAAAATATGGTATGATTTTTTTAAATTATTGCTTACGCTTTCGGTATGAATAAAACATATGGAAAGTTAACTTAAGTAGAAAAAGAGAAAACAAATCAAAAATTATTACCCCCCACCCATTAAAACCCCTAATCCTACATCTTTTTGACATTTTTTAAAACGATGAATGTATGTAATTTCACCACTAGAGTAAGCGGTGAACTTACAAAAAATCACCACATTTCACCGCTAAAATTTGTAATTTCACCGCTAGATATCGCCAATCGTAGAAAAAATCACCACCCATGTTTCACAGAAAGTAGAGTGAGTTTGATTTATATTCATAAATAAAAACCTGAAAGTTAGTGAGAGATGGCGCAGTGGAAGAAGAAGTGCATGAGATGCAAGAGGTGAGAGGTTAGGTCGGTGAAATGCGGTCTCTTTTTGTAAGTTCACTGCTTACTATAGCGGTAAAATTACATAATTTCACCGCATTTCTATGTGCAAAATTTGCTGTGAAAAAAAAACTTTTGACAGCTTATCTTACATATTTTTCAGATTTTTCCTCGACCCCGGAAGAAGAGATAACTTTATCTCAAAACTTTTCCGCATTTTTTCGAAGCATTTCTTTAAAACATAAGAATAAAGATTTGAAGCACTTTATTTATTGTAATAAAAAACTATACAGAAACTGCCAAACTGCCAAACTATACTTCGTTCTATACAGAAACTGCCAAAAACATAACACAGCTGTTTGAAAAATTTAATTTAAAATTGTTCGGGATTTTTGCTGACTGTGAAACCGATACTTTTACGCATTTAATTTTAATGTCTGGGATTACTTGGGTTTATGCCAATCTTGCCGCTTCAAGCAAAAAAGAGGAAAGCGGGAAAGGTCACTGGTTTTCTGTTTTATTTTCCACAGTGCAAAAATTGGCGGCTGTTGTACGGACGAATAGTCTGTCTGTATCTACACTAATTTTTGTTATCTTACCAAATATTAGAACGTTTTACAAGGCGCAAATATGCATGACAAGTGAAAGTAGATTGATTGCCAAGTATACTTTTATTTCAAAACCAAGTTGATAAAAAGTCCAGAGGTGATTTAAAAGTTTTTGCACTGAGAAGGCAAAAAAATGTGGAACTCAGTTTGAAAAAAAGTATTTCTCTCAATATCAAGATTAAAAGTGCTGAAATCTCAGTCAAAATTGTCAAAGTGAAGTTTTGATTACTAAAAAAAATCGGTTTTTTTTCCTTCAACATCAGTATCAGGGCCTGTTTTTTATTTGCTTTCATCTGCTCGAATTGATTCCTCGGTTTTAAAAACTGAGGTTCTGAAAATGACACAACAACTTTTCACGCAGTTTGGAAAAATATATATCCCCCAGTTCAAAGACTGCACGCAACTCAATGATAACTTTCTTTCTCAAAACTCAATTGATTGTAAGAAGAAAAGTAATCTTTAATCACTGGTTTGACTAATTGTTGTTTTTTAAAACAACTTCGTAAGGATTTCTTTGCTTTCGTGCCTTCATCAAACTTCAAGCAGAAAACATTGTTGATTTTTTTCTTTTCAACAGATTAGGCGCTTTTCAAGTTATATCACAAGGAAATTGTTGGCAATCAATCAACAGCTTTTTTGATCCAACGCAAAGTTAATTAGCATTTTTTTTCATGTTTTTGAATGTTATCGAAGAAAAAGAGTGCTCGAAAACATAACAAGTCGTCTTTGAAGAAGAAGAGTATATCATAAAACAAATTCTTTTTCAAGTTTTCTGAAATTCATCATCTCATCTCGCGTAAATTGAAGTTATTAATCTAGTAGCGTACAAAGCACAATTGAAGACTAATGGCTCATCTGTATCAGATTACAGTAAGTAAATCAGTTACTTTCATATTTCAGTTTCGAGCAACTTTTATAACAATGAGGGATAAAACAAAAGTTGCTATACTTCTTCTCCTTGTAAATTGACGGCAGTTATCAGCGTTAAGATTTCTGATTGCCTTTTGTTAGTTTTTCTACTCCACAAGAATTTGAACAAACAATTTCTAGCACGTTAGTGTGTTGTAAAATCTTCAGCTCATTAAAACTACTTGGATTAGATTATCACAGTCAAAAGTTATCAAGAAAGGTTAGGCAGAATAAAAATTGAAGTTGATATTTTTATTTTCGTCTTATGATATAAGGAGCGGCAGAAAATTAATTTTGCTAGACATACGAAAATGAAACTTTGCAAGACGATACATTTTTGCTTTGGCAAGTCTTATAAATCTTTCTTTAGCGGATGGTTTGTTAACATATTAGATTTGTTTCATGTGTAATAAGTTCTCATGCAGTGTATCTAAACTAATTAATTTTTCATTTTTTTTTCTAGCTCAAATTTAGCTTCAAACGTTCCGAATGTTAGGATAATACGGTCTGTTTTTTTCAATACATTAATTTCTCGAATTACGTTGTCATATGTAGTTTATGAAAATTATGTTCAAACACATTTATAGACATCAAAATTTTTTTCTCCAACATGTCAATACAGTGACGAAAAAGAAGCTGAACAGCCGACTTCCCCAGTTCAGACATTGTCAGTTTTTAAACATAAGAAATCGTTGGTATCGCCGTTTTTTCTCGAAAAAATGATGAAAGTTCCTATAAATGGTTTGTTGGTATCGTCCTTTTTGTTCGGTAAGAAAGATTCGGTAATCTTCGTTTTCCAGATCGATATCGTTGTCTTTAAACTTAGGAGAAATTCGTTATCGTCGTTTTTCAAAAAAAAGAACGAATGGTTATCGTCGTTTTAAAACTTAAGAGAGATTCGGTATCGTACTTTTTTCAAAAATAAGAAAAGAATCGGTATCGGCGTTTTAAAAGTTAAGAAAGATTCGGTAAGTTCCTTGTTTCCAACACAAGAAAGAATCGTTATCGTCCATTTAAAAGTTAAGAGAAATTCCATATCGTCGTTTTCCGAAAATAAGAAAGAATCGGTATCGTCGTTTTAAAATTTAAGAGAGATTCGTTATCGTCGTTTTTGAAAATTAAGAAAGAATCAGTATTGTCGTTTTAAAACTTAAGAGAGATTCGCTATCGACGTTTTTCAAAAATTAGAGAGAATTGGTATCCTCGTTTTAAAACTCAAGAGATTCGGTATTGTGCTTTTTCAAAATTAAGAAAGAATTGGTATTGTCGTTGTTAAACTTAAGAGAGGTTCGGTATCGTCGTTTTTCAAAGTAAAAGACAAAATCGGCATCGTCGTTTTAAAACTTAAGAGAGATTCGGTATTGTCGTTTTTCAAAAATAAGAAAGAAACGGTATCGTCGCTTTAAAACTTAGAGAGATACGGTATCGTCGTTTTTCAAAAAAAGAAAGAATCGGTAGCGTTGTTTTAGAACTTAAAAAAGATTCGGTATCATCGTTTTTCAAAAATAAGAAAGAATCGGAATAGTCGTTTTTAAACTTAAGAAGTTCGTTATCGCCCTTTTTAAAAAAGAAGAGAGAATCTGTATCGTCGTTTTCAAACTTAAGAAAGATTTCGGTAAGATTCTTTTTTATAATAAATAAATTGGTATTGTCACTTCAAAACCTAAGAGAGATTCGGTACCGTCGTTTTTCAAAACCAAGAAAGAACGGGTATTGTCGTTTTAGAACTTAAGAGAGATTCGGTATCATTGTTTTTCAAAAATAAGACAGAATCGGTATCGTCGTATTAAAACTTAACAGGTTCGTTATCGTCCTTATTCAAAAATAAGAAAGAATCTGTATCATCGTTTTTAAACTTGAGAAAAATTTCGGTAAGCTTCTTTTTTCAAACATAAGAAGGAATCGGTTTCGTCCTTTTGGAACTTAAAAGAGATTCGGTAATGTCGTTTCTTAAAAATAAGAAAGAAAATGTATCGTTGTTTTAAAACTTAAGAGAGATTCGTTACCGTTGTTTTTCCAAATTAATAAAGAATCGGTATAGTCGTTTTAAAATTTAAGAGATTCATAATTTCCTTTTTCAAAAATATGAAACAGTCGGTATCGTTTTGAAACGTAAGAGGGATTGGGTATCGTCAGTTTTCAAAAAAAAAGAATCTGTATCGTCGTTTTAAAAATAAAGACAGATTCGGTATCGTACTTTTTTTCAAAAATAAGAAAAGAAATCGTATCGTCGTTTTAAAACTTAAGAGAAATTCGGTAACGTCATTTTTTTCAAAAAAAAAGAATCGTTATAGTTGTTTTAAAACTTAAGAGAGGTTGGGTTTCGTCGGTTTTCAAAAAAAAGAAAGAATTGATATCATCGTTTTAAAACTTAAGAGAGATTTGGTGTTGTGGTTTTTCCAAAAAAAGAATCGGTATCGTCATTTTAAAATTTAAGAGAGCTTCGGTTTCGTCGTTTTTCAAAAAAGGAACGAATCGTTATTGTCGTTTTAAAACTTAAGAGAGATTCGGTATTGTGGTTTTTTTTTCAGAAAAGAAAGAATCGTTATCATCGTTTTAAAACTTAAGAGAGATTCGGTATCGTCGTTTTCCGAAAAAAAGAAAGAATAAGTACCGTCGTTTTGAAACTCATAAGAGATGCGGTATCTTCGTTTTTCAAAAATAAGAAAGAATCTGTATCATCGTTTTTAAACTTGAGAAAAATTTCGGCAAGCTTCTTTTTTCAAACATGAGAAGGAATCGGTTTCGTCCTTTTGGAACTTAAAAGAGATTCGGAAATGTCGTTTCTTAAAAATAAGAAAGAAAATGTATCGTTGTTTTAAAACTTAAGAGAGATTCGTTACCGTTGTTTTTCCAAATTAATAAAGAATCGGTATAGTCATTTTAAAACTTAAGAGATTCATAATTTCCTTTTTAAAAAAGTGAAACAGTCGGTATCGTTTTGAAACGTAAGAGGGATTGGGTATCGTCAGTTTTCAAAAAAAGAAAGAATCTGTATCGTCGTTTTAAAATTAAAGAGAGATTCGGTATCGTACTTTTTTCAAAAATAAGAAAAGAAATCGTATCGTCGTTTTAAAACTTAAGAGAAATTCGGTAACGTCGTTTTTCAAAAAAAAAAAAGAATCGTTATAGTTGTTTTAAAACTTAAGAGATTCATAATTTCCTTTTTCAAAATTATGAAACAGTCGGTATCGTTTTGAAACGTAAGAGGGTGTCGTACATCATAATTTAGTGCAGTAAATTTATCATACGATGTACTTAATTTAATCAGTGTACCCATTCCTGAGGGGCATGTGTATAAATCACTATTACTTCACATGCATGTCTGTTGCTACCATTTTCCCACAACGGGAAAATATTGTTCACATTTTATTTGACTTCTGGAATAACAGTTGAATTATTCTTTCATTCTCTTTATTTTGCTTCTCGCGTACAGTTGCCCAATTTAATTTATTCTTCACTAACTGTCTTTGTAATCCGAGTAAAGTAAACATTAGTCTTACGCGATTCGCTAAGCGAATTCATTTGGAAATTGTGTAAAGCGCACTCGCCGCGCAAGTAGGACATAGAACATAAAACACAACTCGCGACTCAAGATCAAGTACGCAATTGCACTCGCGTACGACATGGCGCAGTCAGCAGCTCAAAAACGAACTCCACTTGGCATTGAGCCATTTTGGGATAAACCTAGTGTCGATCCGCCACTGAAATGGGAAAAGTGGCAAATGCAGGCCAAGTTAGCGCTTCTTGCAAAGGAAAATATCACGATAGACACTTTGTTGGAACCAAAACCTGAAAGTGTACAACTACCACTTGAACCGATCTATGAGGTTACGATAACAGGATCGTCGGCACAATCGGAGCGGGAAAGATTGGCGAGAAACGCTCAATCGAAAATGAATTGGGAAAACCGATGTCAGAGACAACTGGAGATAGGAATAATGTGCGGAGACAAGCCATGGGCGCAAGCCGATCGAAAAACTGTGTCAATGCTATACCTCAGTTTGGGCACTGAAGGACGTCGAATTGTCTGTAGTCAAAACCCACACCTCAAGATGGACAGTCTCTCAACAGCAGAACTTTGGACAATCATGGAAACAGCATTTATTCGTCAGCGCAACATTACATTCGACAGATATGTTCTCCTCACCACGAAACAGACTAGAGGAGAGTCTATCGAACATTTCTTCGGGAAATTGAAAGAACTTTCTGAAAATTGTGAGCTCGGAAGCCAGGAAGACACCCTCATTAGAGACTTATTTATTGCGAATATGTTAGATCCAGAAATTCAACGGGAATTGCTGCGAGAAACCTTAGAACCAGCCCAAGCATTATGTTTGGCCATAAATATGGAATTAGGCCAAAGAAACCAGCTACAAATTACAAACTCGCAATCTGCTCCGCAAGTTAATGCAATAATCCCTCAACGAACATTTCGACCACCAAATCAGAGACCAAATACATCAAGCTTTACTCGATCACCAAACCAACTATGCAGGAACTGTGGCCTAACCTGGTCATCTAACCATAGAGTCAAATGCATTGCGAGAGGCAAGACTTGCAACAATTGTGGCCTTCAAAACCATTCTTCGCGAGTATGCAGAAAACCAAAATCATCACCAAACAAACCCAATCGCTCTAATGTTAACTCTGTTGAAGAAACTACAACTGACCAAACAGTAAATGCCATACAAAATATGAACTATAACCCGCAATGCGAATCGGATTACGACAGCTCAGATGACAATATGGTCGCCAGCATCGCAAGTACCGCAATTCAGATTGAACCAAAGAACACTATCCTACAAATTGGTAACAACCATGTTGGACTTCTCATCGATTCCGGCAGTGTATACAGTATTTTGCCTGAGTCCCTTGCTTCGGAAATTGTGGAAAATTCTTCCCTTGCTCGATGGTTGATGATAGCGCCTCCCCAGGAACTCAAAACATTTTCCAATGAACCTATAAACGTGATAGGTATGATACAGGCACCAGTTGCGAGCAATGGATGGCGACTTGAAGAAGCTGAATTTGTTGTAGTTCGTGATGGACTAAAACCACTAGTGGGAAGAGATCTATTTGACGCTCTCGGAATTTCAGTAAATCAAACCCCAAAACCGGAAGGTAGTATGGTCAACACTATCATATCACAATGTCCATTCAAAACACGCATTGCACAACAATTCCCTCGACATATAACACGTATTTGTCGCTCAAAAATACACATTGTAAAATCCAAATTTTATCGTCATTTCCATCCAAAACATCAAAAGGGTAGAAAAGTACCCATCAACTTGCAAGAACGAGTAAATACTGAGATTAAAAAACTTCTTGCAGAGGGACATATAGAAAAATTGAATAACTGTTCTGACCAATATTTTATTTCAACTATTGTAATCACAGTCAAACGAGATCAAACCATAAAATTAGCACTAGATTCTAAAACTCTTAACAAAGCAATACATAAGAACAAATATCAAATGCCAAATATTGAAACACTCATAGATTCGATATCACAAATAATTACAAACTAGAAAACAGAACCCGCGGAGCAAATACATTTCTCTACTATTGATCTTAAATATGCTTACAGCCAACTAAATTTACACCCTGAAACTGCTAATCATTGTAATTTTAATAATATCAGTGGTGACATGACAGGCACATACCGATTCAAAACAGGATTCTACGGTCTTACTGACATGCCTGCTGAGTTTCAGAAGGCAATGGACTACACCCTGATTGGACTTAAAAATACATTCTGTTTCTTAGATGATATTTTAATTGTTAGTAAAGGTTCAGAAGATAACCACTTTCAACTCGTACTGGATTGTCTTCGAAAGTTAGATGCAGACAACCTCCGTATCAATCTTCCGAAATGCCATTTTGCAAAACAACAAATTTCATGGTTAGGATATAATATAACTCAATCTGGAATCTCGCCACTCGAATCCAAAACATCATCCATTATATCATTACAACCTCCTAATACACTCAAAAAATTACGCTCATTTCTCGGCTCAGTTCACTATATTAGCAAATTTATTCCCAATTTAGCTCAACTCTGCCATCCTTTAAGACCCCTATTTCGTAAATCCACTAAATTTGTCTGGACTGACACTCACACATTACATTTTAATGCAATTAAAACTCGCATATTAAATCATACCGAAAACATGCATTATAACCCCCAATTTGAAACGCGAATCAAATGTGATGCTTCACTTTCTGGTTTGGGAGCAGCACTAGAACAACTAACAGTTGATGGTTGGAAACCGATATCTTTTGCGTCCCGATTTTTAAACAGCAGTGAAGAACGTTATAGTATTAACGAATTAGAACTTCTTGGGGTAGTGTGGTCGATAGAATATTTTAAAAACTATTTATATGGAAAAGAATTTACTGTTATAACTGACCACCGCGCATTACTTTCCATTTTAAAAGAGCATCGATCAAATAAAAGTTATAATAGTAGGTTAGCACGGTGGGTTGACCGTCTCTTGCCTTATCAATTCTCAATAGAGCATTTACCCGGCGCAAAAATGGGCCTAGTTGATTACATATCCCGTAACCCATATCAACCAGCAAAAAGTGTTTCCAAATATGATGAAGAATTTCTAGTTGCTACATTATCGAGTATACATACTGATGCCCAATTACTTCAACAAAAACACAACCTCACAGCTAATTCACTTCATAAATTATATATTGATATTGATAGAGAACATAAAAATTCCACCAACATTACAGAAAAAGTTTTAACCATAGATTATGAAACTCAAAATCCTCAATCTGACATTTCTAATTCACTCGCTTTGCGAAACAATAGTTCAAAATACTATTCAAAACAATCTTCTACTCCAGATATAAAACCCGCTCAGCGGGTACGCTTAACAAACGTCAAATCAAATTTCGCTCCGCGAATTAATAGTCTAAAATTCTCATTCAAACAAACTTTCAATTTAGACATAAATCCCGCTCAGCATGTTCGCTTAACAAATAATAATTCACATCTCGCGTCGCAAAAACACAACTCTAATATTATCCCTTTCCAACTGAAACATATGTATAGCACACACGCTCCAGACGTACATTTAGCTCATCAAAATAATTCATTCGCGGATCAAATGCAACATATATTTATCCCTTCCACTAATGGTATTAATTGTACTAGTGTACATGATCAGCGAGTACATTTCAGTCAAAACAATTTCGTACTCGCTAACACATATTCTCCCCAAAAGTTAACACTTCTAATTTAATTGATACCACCCCTAATCTCGCATCGCGAGTACGCAAGTCTTTTAACAAATTAACACCCGCCTGGCATAATCCTTTACTAGTTACTCAAAAGACTAAAATGCATTCCTTAGATGACTCTTTTGCAACGCGAGTTACTAAATACCCAAATCATTCCAAATATGCGTCACATAGTCTACCATTTACAACTACTCCAGTACAAATTGAGTCTCAAAGACTAGTAAATATAAGAAAAGGGTCACTCGCTCACCAAAATACATCCAAATTTACTCCTTTAAGTCATTCTCACTTGTCAATCAAAAATCAGCCTCAAATTCCTACCTTTTTTAGTAAGCCACACTCAAATACTTTAAATAACTCACGTGCCCAATTGGTAAACAAAAATCAAGTGCTTTTTGCCCAAACTCAATCTGAAATTCAGTTGCCTTCCTTTTCGTCAATCAATTTAATTGAAAAATCAACAACCTCATCAACAATGAGTCAACAAGCATCTTCTCTCAAGGGAAAATCTCTCTCAACTCGATCTACTAGAGCTTCGCCTCGCGTGTCATTCACTGACAATGCAACAACGAGCACGCCTCGCAGATCTTCATCGCACTCCAACCTAAGTACCCCGCTAACGGATAGCCCCCAAGTAATGTCGTTCGAACGGGTGGTGGGGAAAGTTTTTAGCAAAGGCCTCATTGCGTCACTGACAAGTAAGGATGCAGTCTTAAAAGAAGTGCGAGACTGCATAATTCGGGGGGACGAAGAAAGACTGAAGGCTCTCAACACATACCTTCACAGTTATTGGCGGGACCTTCACGTGACAGGCGGGTGTGTCTGCATGGACGAGAAGGTGGCAATCCCCAATGCACTTAAAGAGGCCCTCATTGACGACCTCCATGCCAGTCACCCGGGTAGCTGGGGGATGATATGTATGGCCCAGCACTGCTGGTGGCCATACATGAATCGCGATTTGCTAGTCAAAGCAATAGAATGCAAATCTTGCACTGCTATCGGTAAAAATTTAAAATCTGTTATTCCCGCAAAACAATTTAAAGCACATACACCATATATAGTTCCCAACCAAGAAATACAAATAGACTTTGCAGGGCCCATTAATAACGAAAAAGAACATGAAATATATATATTTTAACATGCATTGAAAGATTTTCAAAATATCCTTCTGCGGAATTAGTTGATAATGCAAATGCCTCGAATGTCATAATGTTTTTAGATAATTATATACAAATTCATGGAGTTCCTCGTTCCTTAAGAATAGATCAAGCCCGTTGTCTTATAGGTAACCAAGTAAAAAATTTTTGTACAAAAAACAATATCACATTAATACCAGCTCCGGCAAATGATCATCGTGCAATAGGTTTAGTGGAACGATTAATTGGTACAATTAAACAACGCTTGGCATGTATTAAAGACGCACACAAAGAACTAAATACGTTCACCATCAAAGCAGCATTAAAATCAATTATATACCAGCTTCGCATATGCAAACATAAAACAACTAAACTTTCGCCATTCGAATCCCACTTCGGGCGTACGGCCAATACACCACTTAGTATTATAAGTACTCAACCTAAATCATCTGACCTCTTATGAAAAAATTTTGAATCATTATTTAGATGAAGAAACTGTAACCCCCAACGAATTGCTGCCGGAAGAACATTGGGGAAACATCCGGAGTGATGACGAAGTTGAGCGCAATATGTGCAAGGCGACTAAGGATGCTACTAATCGCGAACGGCAAGCCACAGATAACGAATCACGCTTCCTTCGTACCACGCATGCACACCGTCCACTCCCATTGAAAGAACAAGCGGTCCAACTCAATATTGCCAGAAAGAAGCACCTCCACAAGCGATCTAAGAAGAACCTGGACGGATTGTATGAGGTGTTGGCACCAGGATCGGTCGTCCAAAAGACCGACCAATACACTTCGGTCATTTGCGAGCCGGGTAAGTTGGAAGTCACTGTACGCAATAGTGATATTGCAAAATTTGGCACTCGTGAGGAACGAAAGACCAAGTTGACGGAGTACATCAACCGCAGAGGACCCCGCACGCATGAAAAGACAACGGAAGCCAAGATACTCAGCCATACCAAAGAGTGTACCCGCATCCAGAAAGGAGACAGGAAAATGAAACATCGAAAACGGGAGACTGGTAGTGGCGTATCCTCGAACAAATCTAATATTGCTCGCGCAATGCGAGTACGTATGCCGAAAGTTCCGGATAATTTCGCCCCGCAAGTACTACCCGTAATTCCAGAGGCTGCTCCCGATCAGCCAATTATAACGGAAGAAGTGATTATTGCACCCCCGCCTACAAACACACAGCACGAAACAATTGAACCACCTCATCCTGCTCCAACAACATCTTTCGCCGATACTCTAACACGATCCACTAAACGAACTCGAAAAAGCCCCAAATATTATGGTTACGATAAAGACGACTCCTCGGGTGATTCCACTAATTCGTGTCCCCCGAACTTTGCTCCACCCCGTAGGAAGCGTCGAGTGGGTGACATAGAATCGATTCAACCCTCAGTGATACAAACCATTGTGGACACTGCTACTCAAGTTGAACCGATTCGCAACGACTTTCCCTCGCCTATCATAGGACAGGTGTCTCCGACGGACCCCCGTATTCGGCCAGCCGATCATAGCACTTCAAATGAACTGATTATTGGTGAAGAGGACATGTGAAAACTGATATATTATTAATTATGACTAGCTATGATAACCAGTAAATATATTGTTGATACTATTTAACCGGTGAATAAGTATTATTATTATTCATATTGTTATTAAAATTTTTTTTCATGCAATTTTAATTTTGAAAGCGGGAGAATTGTCGTACATCATAATTTAGTGCAGTAAACTTATCATACGATGTACTTAATTTAATCAGTGTACCCATTCCTGAGGGGCATGTGTATAAATCATTATTACTTCACATGCATGTCTGTTGCTACCATTTTCCCACAACGGGAAAATATTGTTCACATTTTATTTGACTTCTGGAATAACAGTTGAGTTATTCTTTCATTCTCTTTATTTTGCTTCTCGCATACAGTTGCCCAATTTAATTTATTCTTCACTAACTGTCTTTGTAATCCGAGTAAAGTAAACATTAGTCATTACGCGATTCGCTAAGCGAATTCATTTGGAAATTGTGTAAAGCGCACTCGCCGCGCAAGTAGGACATAGAACATAAACACAACTCGCGACTCAAGATCAAGTACGCAATTTCACTCGCGTACAACAGCTTCAAAGAAAGTATCCTGGATTTAACAATTTGGCGGCTTTTCCGTAATTTAATTCAATATTTGTCAAAAATGCATCAAATAATTTTGATTTCTGTTTTCCAATTTATCTATTACAAAATCACTTGGAAAAAAACATATTCTAACAATTGTGCAGGTGTTGCATTGCAAGTTTTGGTGTGATCATTGATTTTTGCTTTGAAAATGGATTCGAATTGCATTTTCGCTCTGCCTTTTAAAAAATTTTTTGTTTATTGTCCCAATTATAGACAACTCCTTTTTCATTTAGAGATTCAATCATTGAGAAAGCCCATTATTAACATATAACCCTCTGACTAGATATTATTCTAAAGAAAAAAATATTTTTTTTGGCTCCGACGGTGTTTTTGTAAAAATTGTAAAAATTATAGGAATCGTCCAAAATGCCAGCATTTGTTGTTCTTCTGGTAGGGATATGACTGATTCTAATTAGTCACAGTTTTAGTTTGATTTCTTGGGTTTTATTAGTGATGCATAACTATTGTTTATTATATTAGTGATGTATACTAATGCGTTCAAGCGATGGAGTGTTTCGTTATTATATCTCAATAATTGTCCAAAATTCACCGTTTGTTTTCGATAAAATTGGTATTTTTTAGTCAAATTAGCTATTTGGCTACTATTTGCAAAAAAATTTTTGTTTGATTGGTTGACAAGCTTTAAAAAGCCTAGTTTCAGTCCGATCGTTGATGTTTGCAATCTAAAAATTATTTGGAATGAAATGGGGCGCTGTCATTATGAAATTTTTCATAATTGATCTTGAACGAAGTTCATAGCACTTATTGTAAACGTGTTGGTCTCTTTTTTGCAAATTTTTCACTTGATCATTTATTTTTCACTTGATCATTTAGCGCTTTTCTTCTAGAACATTCTTTGATTTCTCAAGTAATTTTTTCGCGCTTTCGTTCTTCATTTTTGAGTGATATCTGTTGCTCTCACTCTGAAGTAAAGATTGTTGCTATAATAAAATTGATTACAGCATAGTAAGATGAAGGGACTGGTAGCCGAGTGGGCAGTGCTTCTGGTCAGGGAGCGGGAGGTCAATAGTTCGAATCATGGTGTGGTAAACTGATTTGCAACAAAAATTTGTCTGGGCTACAGCCCCTGAATTAAATTGCCTCGCCTGTCGTTCAAGAGCAATTCTTCCGACGTTAGTCAGTTTATTTTACGTTAATTACAGACGAGATTGGATATAAATCAAAACTCAATGATTCGCAGATCAAATTTAAGCGCAATTGAACGCCAATTCAAAGATATTGCAATTTCAATGACAGGCGTATTGCGTAAAATTGTTGGTGAAAGTTTGTGTTCTGCCTGTATGTATTGTTAATATTTAGTCTTTTAGTTTTTGCTGCCTGGTCTCGTTATAACGTTAATGACAAGTTACATAAAAGTTACATTAAGGACGTTGAGCAAAAGCACAGTTGATTAGTTTTTGTTTTTAGCGAATAGATTGTGATTTGAACGGTTTCGACACGGGTTGTCTTTTAACGGTTTGTATCTGCTTCCAGTTTGTAGTCTATGACTTTCTGGCTAAAGACAGGTCTCATTTGTTTTTTATTTGGTTATGATTGAAGTTTTTTAATGATTTCAGTTAATTGCTAATGGTTTTCAAAACTTTAATTGTTTTCAAAAAGTGTGAACGCATTTTTTTTACTTTGTCTCTTTTTGTCTACTTGCTAATCGTTCTCAATAAAGACATGTCCCATATCGTTTCCGATGAATTACAACGTTGTTTGTTTAGCTTAAGTCTTTCTGATGCTATTTTGACTTTGTTATCAAGTTTTTTTAAAAACAAAGATAGAATTAGAGTTTTTATTGTTATTAATGCTTCTTGTTTTTATTTGATTTTGTTTTTTGCGTTGTCTCCTATTCGTTAATGACTGGTGTTATCAGCCCTCCAATAGAAAAGTAGTTGATTTTGTGTGTGGTTTGAGTTTAAAGCTGTTTTTGAGGTGGTTACACTAAGTGTTTTGGCAAAATATATAAATTTTTGAAAGTATTTTTATCTCATCTTCATTTGGTAGATAATTTTTCAAAAACGTGTTTGTGCGGGGTTGGAACAAAATATTCAAACGCGCACTACCGATCATCTTTGTGTAGGGTGTAGGGTTTGAAATGAAGGCATTAAATTACAGAAGGGCGCGAAATTGAATTGAAAATGGCTAACAAAAGTTAATTATTTTGAAATAATACAAATAGAATTACGTGTATTACAAATATTGCCGTATATCAAAAATAACAATTTGTATCAGAAAAAAAGCCTTATATCACAAAATTAGGAGTAAAAATTCGTATTCTGTTGTTTATATTCAGGAAAATTGAGCATAAAGCGGCTTGATTGATCGATGTTTCTTGAATTTTACAAAAAAAGTAATTATATGGTTTTAGTTGGAAAAGGATGCAAAGATTTGTTTCCAATTTTGTAGTTTTTCATCTATTTTGAGTTTTATATAGACCGTAATATTTGAAATAAAAGCACTAAGCTACAAAAGGGCACGAAATTGATTTGAAAGTGGCTAATGAAAGTATTAAAGTTGTCATTGCCAATGAATATAAATCATTGGTAACAAGCGATCACAAAAATTTTGAAATTTTAAAAGTATTAATGTACAATGAATTCAATCACACTTCTCTGTGAGCTCAGCTTTGTTAATATACGAGAAAATCATTAATTACAACGCTGTTAAAATTATTACAATTGTTAACAGTTGAGAGAAAATCATTAGGTAGCAAGAATTTTAGCATAACAAAAAACAGCTGAACTTGATAACCCAATCTTTTACTTAATATAATAGCCGCTAATAATGAATAGAAAAAAAAATTGAATGTTTGACTCCATTTACTTTTCTCTGTCTTTGAAATTATAGTAGCGAAACGTTAAAACGCTTCAACGTATTGTATTTTTTTGGAACTTATTGCCCCAACATATATATGAAATTTTGCTTGAAACAAAACGAATATCTGCACAATTGCTGCATATTAGAAAACCAAGCGCAAGTGTTCTCGGACCTTTTATGTATTTTATATCAGAAACTCGGCCTGATTAAAGCGGCCTGATTAAAAAATGTTTAATGAATGATAGAAAAACACAAAATATTTAGTTTTCGTTTTTGAATTGATTTTTGAAGACATTGAATTTGAAGCCTTTGAAACGATTCTTTTTGAAAAAGAGACACATTTCTGTTTTCTGGCATCTCAAAATAGGCAGACTTTGGTGTTTTAAATCTTTATTTAAGACGTAAGAGTTAAAATCAAGGCATTAAAAAACAAATGGACTCGAGATTGATTTAAAATTGACTATGAGAGGGATCGATTTTTTCAAGTTACAAACAAATAGCGATCCTTGTATTATAATATATAAATATTAATATTTGAATTTACCGGAACCTTTTTCTATGAGCTCTCCGTGCTCTGCAGTGTTCAAAGATATCAACAGTGTGATGGCAACAGTTTTAATGATGAGAACAATTTATTTAGCTTCAGAAATGAAGAAGCACCTCCACATGCTCCAGAGTCGAGAAAAAAAACATTGGCAAAAAGAAGGTTCCCGGACCTTAGTGCCGTAGTAAATCAGTGCTGAAACATCATTTCAATTTACTGATAATGACGCGTTGTCATTAGATGTGAGAGAAACTTTGCAAAATTTTCTTGACTTCGAGAGCGCAATCTGGCCTACTCAAATTGGGGATATCGCCACAAGAGCCCTCGAGCAATAAAGCGCCAATACTTTAGCGATAATCCGAGATATAACTTTGAGCCAAATTATGGTGGATATATGCATACGAGTGCGCTTATTTTGTCTGTATTTGAGGAATTTGTATTAAAATGGTGAAAGTCTTGCGTTCACATGGCTATTCTCGCTTCTTTCAGTTTTCTTAATTGAAGTTGATGCCTGTCCGTTTTCTTAAAAACATCAGAATTTTGTAGTAAATAAGCAATAACGGAGGTTATTGTCATCAATAACCGTGGTTATTGTGGCCCAAATAAAGCATTAAAAGCATTTTTTCGAAGCATTTTTAGACATTTTTGCAATGTGAATAGTTTTTTTCAGACTTCATACTTTCAATGCGAATAGCATTTTCAGACTGTACTTTTATCAAGTTGCAGTCTAAATTCAGACAATTTGTTTTGTGCTGAATTTTGTCATGAAAATTCTAAAATATGATATGATCATAGTACTGGTCAGAGTAAAAGTACAGAATTGAAATACTATTGTATAGTTCTGATTTTGTCTGCGAGCCCAGCCCGGGTTATCAATAATTAAACGGGCAAGGTTGAAATTGAGAATGTAAGCTCATCTGTATATTTCGAGAACTGATCAGGGAATAATATCAGTGAATATTAACGGCTACTGATATTAAATTTATATCTTTTGACATTTTTGTTGCAAAAGATTCAAATGTCTTCAAATCTTGAATTTCTTCAGCATATTAACTAGCAAATATTTTTTTGAGGACGCGTTTCTTGAAGTTGTCTCATTTTGCAATGCGGCTGCAGAATAAGTTTTTGCTATTTTTACTTCTGGAGTAAGAAATTTTGCACTCTTTTTCTTAAGGTGGACGTTATTTTGAAAATACTTTGGATTCGAAAAATGGTAATCAGTGGTAGTCCTTTGCTAAACTCAAGCATTGATGGAGAAACGTTTGGAGAGCTGTTAACTTCAGCAACTGCAATTTTTATATCTTCTTTGATTTATTCCTTTTCGTTGGAAAATTTATTTTGTTGTTGGCAAATTTTGTATCAAGATTATTATGGCCAGGTAAAAAAAATTGAGAGCCAGAGATCGGTGGAAGGTTTTTCAATTCATATTAATAATAGGCGCTTTGAATGTTTTCAAATAAAAATATTTTTCATGGCTGATCGTGGCAATTTTTTGTTTTTCGACTGACACTGGAAGGCGCCCTGACGAAATAATAGAGCTGATTTTTGAACGGTAAGAACCGAGCGTACTCGAATACCCTATCAAAATAAATTCGACATAAAATAATTCTGATTTTGTAATCTTTGTAACGTGAGACGTTCAATACTGTTTTTGCCATAGACTAGTCATTATTTTTTGACTCTCGTTAATAACGCCTGGAACTTTAGACCATGTAAAAATTTTGAGTAAAAAAAGATCAAGGAAAGACTATTATAGTTTTTTTTGTATAAAAAGCTCTAAAATGGGACAAATTTCCGAACAGTCTACATCCCGATGTGATATTAATTTTCAAAGAAATCTCCCATAAAGTTACATGATTGGTTTTATTGAGCTTAAAACTAATTTTTGCATACAATGTAAGTTTCCGATGATCAAACCTAATAATTGATTTTAGGTTCCATTCTGTAGTTAAGCTGAGGAAGCTGCTAATTTTTTTGTGGAGTGTTCACAAAGACTTTTGGAAAAGCAATCCCTTAATAAATTTATTAAAAACTTTTGTTCTGATCCAATATATTTCCTTGTTTGCGTAGTTATCAAAAATCTATCTTCAGTTTTTTTGTTGCATTTTTCAAATAATAATAATTTTAAAATGAAAAGTCGGGTGAATTGTTGTTTCATTTACTTTCATGTGTAACTCAACAGCAATTGTACAATTTCCTTTACATTCAGTGGGCGATTTAAAAATTACGGCTACTGAAGAGCAGTAACCGCATTAAAAAGTATACCGTTTGCTGCGCGCTTTTCATTGGCTCATCACAGAAGGGCCAATTTGGACTCATATAATTTTAGACGTAATTAAATCTCACAAAATTGAGAGAGTCAAAATCAGAGGCAGACCCGTTGACTGTAACTGTCGACAATCTATTGTAGGTCACTGATGGTCCCTCCAAAAAGTAACTCCGCCTGTCAGATAATACAGCCAATCTCAGGATCAAAGACAGACGCTCAATAGTTTTTACAGCGAGGGGTACAAAAGAATTGACTGGTTCAACGCACTTAGGGTTATTAACATTGTGCTTTCGCTTCTTAGCTATTTCAAGCGCCAACCCTGCTTTCTCCACTGCATTGATAATTGCTATTTGGCTGCAGCGGTGAAGTCACGGTAACGTCAAAAGCAGCTAGTTTGCCAGCTTCATAGATGGAATGAAACTGTCACCTGGTCTGAGTCGGCTTTCAGGAATCAATTTTGCTTTCAAAATGTTGCCGTACAGATATATTGTTTCCGTTTTGTAATATGGGCAATTTCGCTCACTATCATAAACCAGAATGCCTACATCATGGCATTTGAAACTTCCGCGATATTCAATTGGCTGCAAATGAAGGCCTAATAAACGAATAGGCGGTCCTGTAGGTCATGTTCCTATTTGTGTAAGCGACAGTCACAAAAACGACCTTTTTCTCTTTCATGTGTTTGGCGGATTTTTTTCAAGGGTATTCCTTGCAGGTTATCAAAGGATCTCAAGACCTGCAAAATTTTATTGAACAGAATTTTGCTCCTTCGGGAACAAATCTTTTTAACAGAAGCCAGACAATGACGTAGAATCCTTAAAGCGCATTGAGGATCATCAGTGGGATCAAGTCGTTCCAACAGTGTCGCTTTTTTCAAAAATCGTTTTTTTTGCAAAAATAGGGCTACATGTTTGGGTATGCCAACCGCAGCACCACGCATTTCATCTGCCTGTGGTTTGCTTCGCTGAAATGATTTATCTACTACCAGTAGCTCAAAGGGTGAGAAAACCTCATTCCTGAGCTTTTGTAAAATTAGGTCTTCCTTGGCCATACTCACATAGAATTTGCAGCGTTAGATTTGCAGCGTCAATTTGGTGACTGCATACAGAAAAGAACTCCTTTTAGCTGAATTGAGAGCATTCTGAATATCTATTTGAAGAATTCCTTCCTTATTGGGAGAGGGGGCAACCGTTGTAAAAGTGTTATTCGTGAAATGAATGGTTGAATACCGCCTGGATTGAATACTCCTAGCTGATAGGTTTCAACCAACTCCCTACTATCTTGTCTTGACTCTTGGACCAGACTCTTGGACAGCCTCCGCAGAACTTCCTCCGACTGCAATGGGTCAGACACCACTTTTGTCGTTCTTTAAAGCTGTCAAAAGAACAACTACTTAAAGGACTACATATTGAAAGTTTGGTCAGATAACCGACCGGTTGAGGACGATAAACCAAAATTTTGCCTAGTTTATCCACGTAGAAGTCCTTTCGCTACAACAACTATGATTGATTTGGCACTCAATAATGAAAAGTCGGGATTGGACTGGTATCCAGAAGTGATTTATAAACTATCCAATAGATCACTACTCAAGAAAATGAGCAAAAAGGCCAAAAAATCTTTAAGAAAACTTGTTTTGTAATATTGTTTTTCGATATTGTCTTTTGACAAATGCAACGACATCCTATGTTATTCGGTGTTTAATAAAATTCGGCTTGTCCTTTTGGTAAGAGAATTTCATACGTTATGTGACAATGATACCAAAACCTTCGTACCAAAACAACAAACGATACCAAAACAACAAACTAAAGATATTGATGACAGAAACATTGTTCAAAAACCCCAAAATACTGACTATACCGACTGTTTTCTTTTGTTTGAATTAAAAAGATTCTGAATTAGGGATTTATTGACCTTACAAATATGGATATGCAATTTGACGCGATTGTGTGCTTTTGTTTCAGGCTACTATAATAAATGGCATTTGCTTATCTTCATCGGGGTATCAATTGTGGCCT
The DNA here is from genome assembly GCF_964194025.1 of Convolutriloba macropyga. Taxonomy (NCBI): domain Eukaryota; kingdom Metazoa; phylum Xenacoelomorpha; order Acoela; family Convolutidae; genus Convolutriloba; species Convolutriloba macropyga. The sequence continues at coordinate 40,878,414 of NC_134475.1, forward strand.
TCCAAGATGCTGGGAACATGATGTGGCCCATATTCGCAGCAGCACACATACCCCACAAGTGCCGCATGCCCGGACTAGAGACACCCTACTTCCAGAATCTCCCCCAAGAACTAATTTACAACGTGTTTTACAAAGGTTGATTAATAAATGTCCATGTATGGAATTCTTGCATCATAATTTATTAATCATATCATGCAACTTATTTTTGCATGTGCGTTCCCAGGATGAAGTCCACGGCCCCAGACAGCCAGTGCGTGTCTTGGGTCGCGGACTTCATCCTGGGTTAGCGTGAGCAATAGAAAGATTCTAATTTCTATTTGTAGATCCGAATGGTTTCGGCTGCAGTGGAGTGGTTGCCGACATGAACTCCGGCTGCACAGCTTTGAATGTATCAACAGATGCACTAGTACAAGAAGCAGACGGTCTGAATATCTCACTAGCCGAACTGCTCTCACAGCCGAAAGAGAAGTCAGCAGTATTAAGTGCGGCAGAGTGGAAGAGATGTGATCAAATGGAGGGGTATGAGTGGATGCCAACTGAGGTGTTGGATTCAGTAGTCTCGGAGGTCAGAAATCCTATAACCACCCAAAAGTTCTGCTAGAAGTATTTAATTGAATGTTAAGGCGTTGAAAGTACCTTGATGAGCTTTTGATTAGGTTTCCTGATGAGAATGCTTCAAGATGAGTACAAAGTGTAAGATATCAGCCTGCCCTTTAAGAAATAGTCCCCGCAAAGCCACATTATGGGTTTTTATGATTAAACGAAAAATATCGTTGACATGCTTTTATTTCTGTTTAAAAATATTGAAAAATCTATGTGGCGAAACTTGGTAACATCCTTTTAAGGCAGTCAAAAAACATGATCGATCTAGACAATATCCGAACTGACAATTTTGATAGGAAAGCGTCAACGTTTCTGCAAATCGCAAAGAATTTTATTTAACGAAGCAAACGGAAAAACAGTAAGTATAGAAAATACAAGAGAGCTATACAGTTGAGGGTCTGAGCAGGTGGAACTACTGTGAACATGGAACAGTATTGGATTCAAGAATCTGCTACTTATGTGCCTAAATTGCTAACCATTAATCTAACTGCTCTTAAGCTGTCTTACTTGGGCATATCTTATAGCCCGTTTTCCTGTTCTTTGATGTTCCTAAAGTCCTCATTTATCCAGCTAATAATACGGTTACGACTGCTATCTGAGTGAAAAACTGCGAATAAGTTTGCGCCGTTCGGTTCGAAATTTCTAGGTTCGAACATTAACTAAACTTCTAAACTTCTGTTATCATCTATTTCCAAGTTTTGAATTATACTAGCAGAACACAGAAAAGAACTTAGAAAATATCTTAGAGCTTAGAAACTTAACTCATATTGATAAACTCAGAAAGAAAACAAATTTACCAGATTTATAAGGACAACCGCAGCTTACAATTTAGAAAATGATTGAATCGGTTTTGAACTGTATGTTTGTCAAATATTGAAATTCATCTACTAATATTGAATGGTAAATGCAACCTTGTGATCAATCTCAAAGGAACTAAATTTTTGCACGTAAATATGAAATGACGCCCACTCATACGACCCAAAACCACCTAATTTTTTATTCATTAATCTTTTAACAAATGTAAACTGTAAATGTTATATTATATTTCAGATTTTTTATGAGACTAATTTTTGTTAAAATTTTAACTCTTTTCTTCTCTTTTGAATCTTCTAAAACGAATTTATTTTATTCTCTCTAATATCTTTTGAGCTTAAACTGCTTCAATCTCTAACTTGCCAAATCTCGTCCTGCCTAATCGGGGTTGTTGCGGTACCGTGTCCATAATCCTGCTAAGAGCTGATGGCCCAGTCATCAGTCCGGTGATACGCCAATAATGTTTTGGTCGAGATTGTAGTGTCAGTGTTGGCAGTTTTTGCTCTTCTAGATTGATGAGTGTTTTAAGATCTAAAATTTGAGATTTACCTTGCATATAAAACCTAATTCAAAATTTGCGAAGGAAGTTTAAAGCTTCAAAATGGAACCATTAACAATAGTTTGAAGAGGATGACTTTTTATAGGTTGGCATAGGACTACCCAAAATGGAGCCCTCGTTTCTCTGTCTTTGCACAAACCAAGGGACTCTTCGAAATGCTCTTAGACACATTTGAGCTACCTGACAGGCCAGCACCACTGAAGGAAGATGACAATGATGCGCAAACGCGAGAACACGAAGAACAGAATCAAGGCAGGGCTACAACTGTAGAAGCACATGAGAACCGCAAAAAAACAGATCTGGTGATACCTAGCGATGACACTAGTCTCCAGCAGCCTCATGTTCATTCGTCATGACTGTGTGAACAGCAAGGGTCTCAGAGATAGCCAGAGAGCCTGGCAACTTCTCCAATAACGGTTCAGAAGCGACGAAACAACAGCAGTCAGAAATCTAATAAAGCAGTCGGCCCGATTACAATTTCGAGAGGACGAAGCCATCCACCAGTATTTCATCAGAGCGCTAGAACTGGTCACCCGCTTGCATCATGCTGGCGAGGAGCTTTCTGAGACGCTGTTTAATTCAATGGTATTGAACGGTCTTCCACAACAATACGAGCTTTTTGTGGTGCAGGAGAGCTTCGATCCTTCAGAGAATTTTGTGGAACTGAAGAAGCGTCTCACCATCTTCGAGGAGAGCCTCAGATTAAGAGGAGATGTGGAGGAGGATCAGCACGTTTCAATGTCAGCAAAAATGTTCCTCATCAAATTAGTTCTCATCAAATTGGTCAGCAAAGAATGCTTCTCATCCTAGGAAAACTTTTTCTAAGCGTATTAGTTCCAAAAGCCCTAGATTGTGTTTTGTAAGTAACAAACCTGGACTTTGAAGAGCAAGTTGTTACCAAAAGGACAACGCTTTATGTAATATATGCAAGGCTAAAGGCCATCTCGCAAATGCATGTAAACATCAACAAAAAGTAATCATAAAAGCATAGCATCTTGTTTAAGCACTGAAAGCTCCTTTAACGTTTTAAAAATTGATTTATTAGTAGATTCAGGCAGCACTGAAAACATGATGATAGATATAATTTGGTTTTAAATTTATCAGGAAATAGAAACCACAGTTATCAATCTAGATGGAGGGAAATCAAAAGTTAAAGGGTTTGGAGATGTAGATATTGAAGCACGAGACACTAAAGAAGTGCTACATAAATTGAATTTTGAAAAAAAATTCTGCATGTTCCAGCGCTTAAAACAAAATTTATTTCAGTTTGAAATTTAGTTGGAAATCAACAGGAACTATTTCACACAAAAGCTAAGTCAGTGCATAACTGAGAAGCAAATAAAGCTTCAGACTGATAAGAAGAGGCATTTTGTTCTTCTTACCATACAGAAAAGAAAGCAAGCACCACTTTTCAACTTAAGTGACAAGCAAAATTTTGGCACAAAAGACTTGGACACTTGAACTCTATAGATGTTGCAAATACAACAGATGTAATTTCCCAGTTTTCAAATTTTTGTAAAATTTTTTCTTTGGGAAGAATTTCGAAAAAACTTGTTCCAAAATTGAACGATAAAAAAGCAACTTGAAAACTTAAAGAGTTTACTCTGAATTTATTGGACCAGTGAATCCATCAAGTATAGCAACAGATATTAAGTTAGATTCATATATGAATTCAGTGGCTACGCAGTAATAAAACTTTTGAAATACAAAACGCAAGCATTGCAATTTTTCCTAGAGTATGTTGCACATTATGGCCGACCAAAAATTTTGCGAACTGATAATAGCACAGAATAAAAAACAATGCCTATAAAATTTTTGCATAAGCCAAGAAATAGCTCGTGAATTCACAGTTCCTGAAACAACCAAGCAAAATAGTGTTGCAGAATGTTTAATAGAACAGTAGCAGAGTCTGCAAGATGCTTTCTAATAAAAAGAAATTTGCCAAGAAGCTGTTGGGTTCGAGCATCTAAAATATTAGGTTTTGTAGCCTATCAAAAAATAGTGATGCCAGTAAAAATTGTAGTTTATCCAAAAGAAACAAAGTGCCTGTTGATTGGTTACTCTGATAACACAACAGTTTATTTGTTGCAAAAACAAAAAAAAGTAGGCAAATTTTCACTTCTAGAAACGTTAGGATCAACGAAAAGTCGAAGTAAGAGAAGAACCACAGGATAAAAGGAACTCAAGTGAGTTAAGCCCAGAGGTTGAGACAACTGAAACAGAGAGTATTCAGGATAGTGAACACAATACCGAAACTGAAATTGATCAAGAAATAAAGAAGAAACACCAAGTCCGAGCGTCAAACCCAAATCAAAAATTAATGAACATTTCAATCTGAAAGTCACAGTGAAAAAGATAGAAAGAAAGCCCTTAAAAAATACTGTACCTGTCAAAAACTCACAACAGAAAGAAGCAAAAGCACCCTCAACACTGCAAATGATAGGTAAACTAGGTCAAATGGCAATTCCTTCAGGAGACCAAAAGACCATGCAAGTATGGTCAGAACACGATGAAATGGAAAGATTGAAAAAAGCAGCAGCACAAGATAGAGAAATCAAGCGAAATGATAGGTCTAGAGAACCTCCGGAACGCTTTGGTAAAAGCTACTCTCATGCTGTTCAAAGCCTAATAACCAAAAATTTAATCAAGCCTGAAAATTTTTAAAACGATATTATATCAGAACACAAAGACAAGTGGCTCGAAGCAATGAAAACAGAGATAGAAAATTAAAAAGAACAGAAACTTGGCACTTGGTTCCAAAAGAAAAAGGAAAATTATTATTCCTGGCCGATGGGTGTTCAAAATTAAACAAGAATCAAATGGAAACATCGAAAAGTTCAAAGGTCGTTATGTAGAAAAACGATTTAAACAAATTGAGGGATGTCAATACTCGGATCATTTTGCTCCCACAATAAAACCTGAAACCTTCAAAGTCCTACTAGCTTTATCAGCTATCAAAAACTTCTTTTTAAATCGAATGGATGTAAAAGCAGCTTAATTACATCCTTAAATAGACCAAGAAATCTATCTAGAGTAAACAAAAGGTTTTAAACAGCTTAAAAGCAATGACAACAAGTTAGTCTGTAAGCTTAAAAAATTGATATATGGATTGAAGCAAGCAGCCAAAAATTGGTATCAGGAGCGTTCAACTTTTCTAATTTTTTGAGAAAAGGGAACACGACTACTGTCTTCTGAAAATCAAAGATGAAAAATTAATTGTTCTAACCTGGGTTGATGACTTAGACATAGCAGGAAGTTGTCAAACAAAGATTAACAAATTGAAAAATTCACTAGAATGAAGATCTTGAGTGTTTTCTTGGAACGCGGATTCCGAAAACAGAGAAATGAATAACTTTACATAATGAAAAGTACACACAAAATACTTTAGAGCAGTTCAATAAGCAAGACTGCAAAACATGCAAAACATCAGCACAAAACAACCTAAAGCTTGAATTAACTCAAAAAGATTGAGTAAGTGTAGATTCACATGAGTTTTGAAGTCTAGTAGGTTCATTACTTTACCTAGCTAAAAAAATTAGACCAGATATCACGTGGATCACAAATGTCTTATCACGCTTCATGAATGAACGAACTGTGAAGCATTTCAATGCTGGCAAGCGCGTGTTGAGGTACCTGCCACATACTATATCTCTCAGACTCTTTTACCCATTAGCCAGCAACACTATTCTTGTAGGCGAAACAGATGGAGACTGGAGTGTAGACGTGAATGATAGACGATTGACAAAAGGATACCATTTCAAGCTGGGAGACAATGGGGGATCTGTCAGTTGGCAAGTCAAGAAGCAACCAACAGTGTCACTCTCATCTTGTGAGGCAGATTACCAGGGTTCAGCTGCCGCGGTTCGAGAAGCCATTTCCTTGCAAGGGTATGAGCAGTGTGAGCCCACAACTATGGGAGAGGACAATCAGAGTTGCATAAAGTTTGCAATTTTTTCGCAAGCTTCTTAAGCGATCAAAGCACATCGACACCAAACATACGAGAACGAGTTGTTGAAAACTCAATCCAATTGATATACACGCCAACAGATGAAATGGCAGCAGATCTTCTGACAAAAAATCTTTGCCACAGCATAAAATAGAACAACATCGATGAAAACTATTGGGTGAGTCCAGATTCTTATCTAGCACTAACAATCTGAGTGGGGCAATGGAGCATAGAAAAGAACGAAAAATCTTAGAGCTTAGAAACTTAAATTTCGTTGATTAACTCAGAAAGAAAACAAACTTACCGGATTTATAACGACAACTGCAGCTTCCAATTTAGAAAATGAATGTTAATCAGTTTTGAATTGTGTGTTTACAAAAAATGGATATTTATTTACTAATATTGAATGCTAAATGCAACTTTTTGAACGATCTCAAGTGAACTAATTTTTTGCACTTAATTATGAACTGACGCCACTCATACGCCCCAAAATCGCCTGATTTTTTTTTCATTAACCTTTTAACAAATGTAAACTGTCAATCTTCTTTTTAGATTTCAGACTATATATACGACTGACTTTCGTTAAAATTTTCACACTTTTCTTCTGCTTTGAATCTCCTAAAAATAATTTATCTCATTCTCGCTAATATCTTTTGATCTTAAACAGCTTCAATCTCTAACTTGCCAAAATTCGTCCTGCCTCATCGGGGTTGTTGCGCTACAGTGTCCTTAATCCTGCTAACAAATACTACTACTTGACTATTTTGTTCGATTGCAGGATGAAGTGATGGGACTCTTCAATAAGTTCACCATTAATTTATAGCGTTTTTGTATACATTTTTATGTAAATAAAATAGGTCAGAGCTAATTAATTTTTGTACACTTTTATTCACGGAATTTCCGTGAACTAAAATAGAAATGATCATAAATATATCTACAAAACGAGAAAAGTAAAGGCGTGATACTCAAACTGTCTCAAAAAAATCAATGTAAATTGGCATTTAAATATGGAAGATTTAACTAAACAGGTGTGAAAAAAAGGTGTTTGAGCCTCAGGCACAATACTTGTCAGACGCTTGAACAAGTTGCTAATGGTCACAAAGAAAAGACTATATATCAACTATTTGTATGTGAGTGAGAAAAGGTTACTAGGTTACTCAATACAATTGAAGCATTGTAGAATGAAAATACCTGAACACATTGAAATTATGACCTTAAAGGGCTCATCTGAGGTTCAGTTGCAATTGGAGTTTTAATAAGTTTTTAATAAGCTATGCAAACGTGTTTTCTACACAATTTACGTTAGGTTGTTCTCTCAAGTTTCTGACATATACAGTGGTTCACATTATGAGAAACGGATGGATTAGGAGATAGCAACACGGAACGCAATACCATGCCATTTACCACAAGGAGTAGTCAATACAGATAACGGCGAGATGGATCTGTGTAGTTACAAAACAACGAGAGGGCGTTAAAGCGATACGGGAAGCAAAAAGTCTCACATGAATGATGCCAAAACGCCAATGTCACTAAGAATTTGTTGCACAAAAATTCGAAAGAGCAAAATCATTGAAAAATTATATTGTTGATATCAACTGAAACATGAGAAAATCAAGCGGTACGGAATTATCACAGTAACCAGATGAAGAAAACACAGAAATTCGGAAATAATTTTGTGTAATTGAGCATAAAAATCCTGCAACTGACAGCGAATACATCAAGCGCATATAGTTTTTCCTACCACAACTATTATTTGCGTGGTAGAAAATCGCGGTAGTTAAAAGATAATCGTTAATTATCAAATTTACCAATTACCAATTATCATTATGCTGTGAGCTATTGAACCAAACAGATATTGTCTTATGTGCCTGAAACAATTGAAGGTTGATCTTTTTGTTCCGACCCCACTTGTGGGGGGAGGAATTATATATTCAATTGGGTTTTTTTTTGTTCAGTCAAGTTTGGCCGATCGATATATTCATCGCAGAGAAATGTGAGTGGTATCATTAAAAAGCTGGTCCAGCGTAGAATTCAAAATTAAAAAGATTTTTTTTCCGTTTTTTTCGAGGAGTTATCGAGGATTGAAGTTTTGTGTGAACACGGGACATTTGATCACTTTTAGTGTGATTTCTCTTCAAATTAAGATATTTTCTATAAAAATATTATTTCAAACTTAAATTTCTTGCCAAAAATGAACCAATTTCGAGTTCCTAATAGGCTAAAAGCGATAAAAAAAGGTTAGTTCTGGTCTCATAGGGAGCTTCAAAATAACAAAAAATCGAAATCTATCTGAGAGCTCTTTTTTTTATAAAACTTTTCTACTTTTTTTTGTTTTATTAAGTCACCTAGAGACAAATCACTTTTCATATCGAGGTTCCGTTAATGACAAACTTCCTTTACAGTCAAATGAAGCCCAATTAACAGAAAAAATTGTTTTCAAGGAACTGCTCATGTTTTTTTTCAAATTCGACTCTTAGTTTTCGTAATTTTAAATGAAATTTTGATTTTTTTTTTGAGGTTTTACTAATTTTTTGGAGTCTTATGGCATGAACTCATTGACTAACAGTGAATTTTGTTCCGTAATGAGATTTAAATGAGCATATCTAGTGCTTTGAATGGACAGCTATTGGCTGTTAAGACTATAAGAATTCAAAAATAGTTTTTCGAAAATTTTTTCGATCATAAACCAATCATAAATTTATTATCGTGAAATGTATGTCATTCTCTGTAATGAGAGCAGCCTCTTCCGTCCTACTCTAACCCAATTTGATCTAGTTGGCGATTTTATCTCCTGATTTTTAGTAATATGACTTCAATGATTCAATGATACAAGATTTCAAAAATTTTAATTTTTTTTGAATATTTCCGTATTATTGTTTACTTTTCAAATCTCACATTATCCTAAAATTGACAGCTCCTATTGGCTTATGGGAGACGTTCAATGGATCACAGATAAGTTTTTCAGAGAAAAGCCTATGGTTTCAAATGGCTTCGATTTTTTCTTCTCGCACTTCTCTAGTGAATTTTTTGGTTTCTGCCTGAGTTTGTTGTTGTTTTCATTGTCATAAGACCTGCTGTGATGTCTTATTGATCACCTATGCATAGCAAACATCCCATACTCCTATTGAAGCAAATTGTAGCGTATATATTGATTTCCGTTGAAATTTATTGAGTTAAATGTCTGTTAAATATTTAAAAATAATTTTAAAAATTTTTTTTTGAACATTAACCAATCTTTAAGTTTTTGTGATACTGCTAGTCAATCTCAGTATTGACAGAAACCACTTGCTTTTCACTGAAACTATAATGAAACTTTTGTTGGCGGCTTAACTTCTAACTATTGATTATATGACTTCAATAACACAAGAATTCAAAATTTTTTAAAAAAAAATTTGGATATTTTTGTATTATTGGTTACTTTTGAAGTCTTATCAAAAGTATTATCCAAGTACATTATCCAAGTATTATACACATTATCCAAATATTATTCTAATCCCATTGGCTAGGAAAAGACATTCAGAGGATCACGGATAAAGCCTTCAGAGAAAATCTAATGGTTTAAATGGCTTCGAAATTTTCTTCTCCCTCTTTTCTACTGAATTTTGGTTTTCGCCTGTTTTTGTTGTTTTTATAGTCATAAGACTTATTGTGATCTATAAATGATTATCAATGCATGACAAACATCTTTTTCTTGTCATCGGTTTGTTTCTGAGCGTAGTTATTGGCCTCCGATAAAACCTTTTGGGTTCAATGGCTGTTAAGTTTGGAAAAGAAGTTTTTTGAAATTTTTTTTGAACATTAACTGATCCTAAACTTTTTTTGTGGACTAATAGTCAGTCTTAGTACTTGCAAGATCCATTTTTGTTTCTAGTGAAGCCAAAGTTAATCTGGTTAGCGTTTTCATCTTCTACATATTAGTTTTAGAACTTCAATGCAAATAGTTTTCAATTTTTTTTTAAACTTTCGGTTACTTTTTCTTATTTTTGTATTTTTTTGAAATCTTATCATTTTATCCTAATACTGACGGATCATATTTAAAAGTTTTCAGAGAAACAATTATGATTTAAATTTCTTCGACTCTTTCTTCTGACACTTTTCTATTGAATTTTTTGGTTGTTGCCTGTCTTTGTTGTTGTTTTCATCTTCAATAACTTGTTGTAAGATCTCATTGACCAAATATGATTGGCAAACAAACTTGTTGTCCCATGGAGGCATAATTAAGCGTATTTAATGGATTCCGTTGAAAGCTGGTGAAATTAATGGCGTTGATACTGCAAGTTTTCTCAAAAATTTCATGGTTCTAATGTATTTGTTCATATTTGATTTTTTGAAACTGTATTGATAAAAAATAGGAAAGACATTATTGTTGAAAAATTAATTGAACATATGAAAGTTTTTAGTGAAAAGTTTATTTTCTAATGCCTTCGACCTCTTTCTTGCTCAATTTTTTTCTTGAAATTGCTGTTTTTGCCTGTTTTTGTTCTTTAGGTAGCCGTAAATTGCTGACAAGTCTCTTAAGCTTGTAATTGAGGATTGAATAAATTATGTTGCCCGAATCAGTTAGTCAGATTAAAGCCTTTAGTCTTAAAGCTTAGGATACACATTTTCAAACATTTTCATGTTTTGTTGTTCATTTTCGTCAAATTGTAACATATTTTCATCAATTAAAGGTCACAAACAATTTCTTGAATTCCAAAAAATTACATATCTACTGATTTTATTTGTCACCGAAGTTTTGTTTGTTGGACAATATGCGTTTTTATAAACGTTTTTTGAGTGGTTATTTTTTGCGCTTCTTTTTTTTTCAGAACAATCGAGTAGTAACAGATCCCAATGGTTTACAAATGTGGCCCAAATAAACTTATTTAATCTCTCAGTATAATTCCTGCAGCTGAATTTGTAGAAATAAGAATTGAATTAAAAACACATAATATTCAGATAATAGCCAATGATTTTAATGGTAGCAATAGGTTGTGTTTTCGCAAATCGTTTCTAATTTTTTAAGTTTTTCTGTGGCTTGTTTCTAAGTCTCAAACTACCCAAAGACATGGCCATTTGGTTTTGTAGTAACTTCTTAGTTATTTATCATGTATTATTAAGTTAAAAGCTAATGATTTTTAAGAGTTTTGAAATTTCTTGGTTTAGAAAATATTGATTAATTTTTGAATGTCGCCTCATCGGTCGTTCTCTTTGTTGACTTGTAACTGAGTCCCATTCATAAAACTTTATATATGTATAAATAAGAAAAATTAAGTTTGAGTAGTTAAGTTTTTATCTAACTGCATTTTGACGTTGTTACTATGTGTTTTTAAAGTTAGATATTCAGTTTTTGCCGTTAAATTTTCGTTTTTGCTTTGCTTGTTTGGTTGTTTTTTTGTCTCGTAGTCTCTTTCAGGTCAGATCTCATTGGCGTTGTAATAAGGCATGGCATTATGTAATTCAATTAGTAGATGGGTTGTGTAACGATTGTTTTAAACTCAAACATCTCTTTGTAATTTCTTCATTTGGTTGACAATTAAGTCAAAAATGTACATGAGGTCGGGTCGGAACATCATGCGCGACCGCACATTAACGAGCCGCCTTGTTTTGGTTAAGTGTCTTCCATTTTATTAGATAAACCTAGCAAAGATTATGGAATCATTGCAAGATTTAGTTCTTGCTTTCATTTTATTTACTAATGGAATAGTTCAAAGCGAAGTTGATAAGATGATATGGATTTTTGCAAGGTAAGTCCACATATCACATTTGTTGACTGTCCTTAATGATTTCATATCTCTCATAATTTGGTCAATCCAAGAGTTTAATCTAATGCAAGCAAAATGCACAGGGAAGCTAAGATCACGTGCTTCACAATCTAAAATAGATCCAAACTAATTGGATGCAACTTGCTCTTTTAGGGTTATGTACTAGCCACTAAAGATCAAGTGATGGTTGTTTCAAAACATTTTAATAATCAGTGAATCAGTCCGCTCTCTTAAAGGAAAAGAAATGTTTTGGGATGAAAGTTATGGAAATATGACAAAATTGAGATAAAGGAGTTTCAATGATTAAGCTTGTGGTAGTTCTAGACGCAGAAAAAGTTGGTTTTCGGTTTTTCAAGGGGACTTGTTTCAGTTCGAGTTGGTGTGTGGAGGTGAGATATTCCGGAGGATAGACAAGTCTCTTTTTGTACTTGGACAGTGCATCGGAGCATTCATACTCGGATACCTTGCAGATGTGTAAGGAATTTTCACACTAGTGAGATATCCAAGTTGAGGTTTCACACCGAATTGACCTCTGATCAGTCACGCTTCCAGTGTTATGAGAAAGAAGCACCAATTAATTACAGGGTCTGCAAGAATGCTGGAAATTTTGGACAAAGTCTGATTAGAAGACATTTCCGTCTGAGAAAGTGTGATCATGAAGGCACAAAAGTTGGACACACAAATTTCCGATAGGGAATATTGAAAGTTTTAAAAAGTTGAACAGGTCGATGGCTGATCAATTTCAATGGCAGCTAAAGAATAACACGACGAGGATTAAGACTCGCTTTTGCAGAAAAGAGTCGAGAAATGAAAAATGGTAGAATTTACAGCGTTATTAATGAGTATTTGTGTTTGTATAGATATGGTCGGAAGACGATATTGATTGTGCAGTTCCTGTTGGAGACTCTGTTCATTGTGGGCATGGCACTATGTGACGACATAGTCACTCTCATCATACTCAGATTCATTGTGTTCATATTCAACATGGGAAAATACCCCATTGCAGTCACATTCGGTTAGTATTATCACAGAATGGTTCTCTACCCCTCTTTGGAACCTGAGAGATATATTAGATATATTGTGAAACAGCAAACCTATCAGTACCTAATCATATCAACTCAAATCAGTCCTTTTACCGTATGTTTACATTCTTCACATTGTTGTGAAGACACATTGTTGTTTGTCAAGACAAAAAACCAAACAAATCATAATGGATTTTTGTTTCGCTGATTAGGATTGGAGCGTTGTTCAAACACTTTACGTTCAATGGTTTTAGTTCCGACCGACTTTAGTGGGGGAGGAACTATATAACCATCGAGATAATCATCGTGCAGGATTGCGAGTGGTATCATTAGAAAGCTTGTCAAGCGTAGAATTTCAAGTTAAAAAGATTTTTATAGCTGCAAAGCTGTAAGCAGAGCGGAGCTATATTGCGCTGCTCTTGGTTTTTACAATTCGAAGAATTTGAATTGTATTGGGGCGCTGTCTTTTTTTAAGATCTGTGCACACATTTTCATGATTTCTGAAAACAAATTGGAGTAATGATTTTGGTCACGCCGAAACAGGAAGTGGAGCGAAAAAGCGAGTGGTTTTGCGTCCTGAAACTTTTTCACTCTAATTTTTAAACAGAGTGAGAAAATGATGTTTGAACAATAATTCGCTTTCTCAATAGTGGTTTTTTGCTCACTTGAGGCAAATTCACTTTGATTTTTACTGTTTTTTTTTCAATTTTTTTCTATTAATTTTTTTTAATGGTTAACCAAATCTATTCATAGTCCACTCTAGGTTCTAGTTTTCTGTTTGAACCAAATTTCCATTTCTCGCTGGTGTTTTTTTCGTTCACATGCGGAATTTGGCTTTGATTTTCCGTTTTTTTCTGATTTGTTTTAAATTTGTTTTTCCATTTCACTCACATGTCCTGCTATGTTTTTTGTATCGTCATCTGACGCTCTTTTTCGTTTTACATTTGTTTACACATCAAAGCTGAAGAAATCGAATTTTCTAACTGACTTCATCTTCTCAAATACGGGGGTTGCACGCGTGACGTCATTTCTCATTCTCTCTCTAGCAAAGGTTCTAGGATAATTTGCGTGATTAGATTTTGATCATACTCACTCAATAAAATGACTTTTGCACTTTTAAACTTAAATTTATTTTGAATTATTTTCAGGTCAAAGAAAATTATAAGAGCAGTAAATGGCCCTAATAAAAAGTTTCTGCGGAATGAAAGTTAAAAAGCTTTATTAATTTATCGCTGAAATTTTTCACCTTGCTTTTTGAGTGGCGTCAATTTTTTTTTTCAAATTTGATCTGTATCTGTTTCTATCTCTATTATACAGCATGCAAGTATATTTTTTCGCAATTATTCCGACAATTTGCAGATTATGTTTTTTGAATTAAGCTTTTTCGAAGAGTTACGGATATTTTATCGTTAGCCTAACCTCTGTTGTTTTGTTAGCATTTTTCGCAACTTTTGCTTAATTTTTGATCAATTTTAGCTGAAATACGATGAAATTATTATTGAGATTCTAGTTGGTTCTACGTTTGAAGATAAAAAAGTCGATGAAAAACTTGATTTATTTTTTTTTTGAAAAATTTGTAGCTCAATTTTTGATTATTTAGCTTTTTCTTTTTTTTTAGAAAGCATCAAAAAAGCTTATTTGTTCCGCTTTGCCCATTCTGACCGGTAGTAAAGGCATGAAAACGCTTAACACAATCTTCCATTATTCAGAAACAGGCTAATTACATCTCCAAATCTAATGAAGGTTTTGGAAACAAACATTTTTGCGGCCTTTCGCTAAATTATACCGATTTTTACAAAAAATGCAAAGCTGGTTTTTGATATATATTAGGATTTTTGTTTGCCAAGCAAGCTATTAACCAATTTGTTCAGAAGAAATGAGTATTTTAACAGGTGCGCAGCAATAGTGTTGCAGTTTTGGTCTCTGATCATTGTTTGTTTTTGCAATGAGAAAGATTTATGATTGTGTTTTGGGACTGTCTTTATGAATTGTTTTTTTTTGCAATTTTTCAATCCCAATTAAAACAAAGCTTTTTTACAATTTAAAACTCAATTATTAATAATTTTTTCATGCTTCAATAAGGTTGATTGAAACAAAAAATGTGTATTATGTGTATAGCTCATGGTTTTTTCGGCCCGAAAAATTGTTTTCGTATTTATTTAACTCTTGATTTTTGCCAATATTAGATATTCCTTTTTGTTGTCTTATGACTAAAGCTAATTTATCAGAAAATTAATTTGGTTTTGATGGTGGTATTAAAAAACTTAATGCTTTCAGTTGATACAAAATTCTGTTTTGGCTATGAAAAGCTCAATAGGTATCCAAAACTCATCGTTTATTTTTCATTTTTTGGTTGAATTAGCTCTTTCGGTAAGGCTTTAAACATTTTTTGTTGTAATGGAGAAGCAGCAGCAGCCGGATCAATTTGATTCTACTGATGGAATTTCATGAATCAAAAGCGTATGGAGATGGGGCGCTGCATTTATTTTTTTAAATTTTTTTGTAGTTTGTTTTTTTTTATGTTGATTACAGACTAGAATGATTGCAAATGAAGAATCCAATTTTGGCAAGCCAAATTTAACTTGTAAGGGGGAGGCCAATGAACATACATAATAATTCCAGCGCCTTTCATGGTTTTTGTTGGGTTCAACAAGATTTGCAAAAATTTGGTCATGAAATTTTGAATTCTACCTGTATTCAGTGTTAATTTGTAGTTCTACAATTCGATCTCAACGTTGACATGACGTACAATTGGTTTCCTAAGCAGTAAAAAATTAATCTGCTCTGAATTTTTTAGTTGAAAACTTACGGTTATTATGTTTTATGGTTTTAAAAATTTGATTCATTAAAACTGATGTTTTTTTTGAGATTTACCAATTTCAATCCTACCTCTGCACCTTTTATGCGTTGTTTCAGCAAAAAGGGAAATGGCATTTTATAATTTTATCAAAGTGCGCTCAAAAATTTTTGCTGTTTGTGATATAATGGTTTTTGGATTGATACTACAAACTTTTATAAAATTTTAATTTTCTTTTTTGAGAATTTTCAATTTTTGAGGTTCTATTTTGCTATCTTGTTCGATTGTCGCATTAATGATACTTGAGTGAAAAGTTGGATGTAGATACAGTACTAATGACGCGCAAAATGAATTCAAATAGCTTATATTCATTATTTCAATTACTTTTTTTTGTTTTATGAACAGATTTTGACATTATAGTGTCCGTTTCCTCAGAAAAATGAAGTTACTTTTCCTGTATTTGCGCTTTTTGTAGCATTATGACGTTTTGAATAATGACAGATTGCAGTTTTTTTTGTATAAAGGTATGAACGAAACCAATGAATGAGCTCAGTTGATAGCTAAATGCTTTCATGATTTTGTGTTTAATTGTTTTTGAAAAGTGTAGGCGTATTTTCTAATTTTGCCCTTTTGGTTTTCTGTCTATTTAGTAAATTTTCTCAATAAAGAGATTTTCTGTATGTTTTCTTGTGAAATGAACATATTTCGTTTATATTTTTCAAATCTGATGTTATTTTTTCTTTTACATCAATTTTTTTTAAGTAAAAATAGATAGACGTTGAGCTTTGGTCGTAAGTAATGAGTGTTTTTATTTCATTTTGTTGTTTGTCGCTTACTCTCATTAATGGCAGGTATCATCAGCCCTCTAATGAGTAATTGTTTCATTTGTTTGGTTGTTAAAGTTTCAAGCGTTTTTTAAATGGATACAGCAATTATTTTCGAAAAATGATGTTTTCAAATTTTTCCCTCTCTTGCTCATTTGGTGGACAATTAAGTCAAAAACTTGGTTGAGCGGGGTCGGAACATTATGTGCAAACGCACATTCTCGAGCCTTCTTGTCACATTTTAATTGCTTTGTAAAAACAAGAGTGGGAAATTAACCAGGATCTAAAAATTCAAAATGTTTAGTTTTGAGAAAACCATGAAAAATACAGTTCTAAGTCAGTTTTTTTTCGCTCAAATTGGATTGTGAATTGCAGTGATTTCTGTTGACAGGTGCGGAGGTGATGTTGCCAGGTGAGCGTGCCAAGATGGGTCTAGTTCCAGGGATAGAGTATGGGGCGGGAATGGTGTTGTACACCGTGTTTGGATACTACATACGAACGTGGAGATTATTCACCACAACTGGAATGTGGCTGTGTCTGCCTGTTGTACTCTATTGGGGGTCAGTACCAAATAACAATACATGTTGCAATTAACAATAAACGCATAAAGTTAACTGAAGACGAAGATTAATGCTAAAGACAAATTTAAAATATTTGAAAGTTAAAAAAGTATAACAAGAATAGTTTATTACTGTGTAGTCCTGATAAGTATATCCTCGCCACTAAGAAAATTTTAATCCACTCTTATTTTTCTTAACACATTATCCGGAGTTTCATAACAAAACTTGTCTTAAATTTAGTCCAACCCGAATAATTAACCCATTAAAACCCTTAAATTAATCCCTTCAATATTTCAAGCCTATTTTAGTTTTTTTATATGGAAAAATTGTTTAAGGGTAAAAATTTTGTGGATTAATTGACGTTGGGTAGAATGGTTCGTTACTAAATTATTTGGGGGCTGAGGGTAGAAGAGTGAATGAATTGGGGTATAAAGTAGCACATTCAGATCAAACGGTTAATTTCATCAGCTGACCGACTTAAGCTATCCTCTATCAGTTTGACTCCTAAAGCCAATAGGATTTCTGCCCTGCGTATATAGAACACAGAAAAAGAACGGATGGTAATTAATTTCGACGACCGTTGAAAGTATTTTGTATTTTCAAGAATTACAGTCTTTTCCATTTTTAGCTTTGTGATGCCAGAATCCCCTCGATGGCTGCTAGAACAGGGCAAGTACCACCAGTTCAAGCAGGTTGCCAAAGACATCGAGAGACAAACAAAAAAGACTTTTGATCCCAAAATGTGGCAAAAACTGGAAAATTTAATTGAGAATGAAGAGAAGTCTACGGAGCAGCTGACACTTGGGGATAGATTGGGATCGATTATTGCGAAGAGAAAGAAACAGGGTGTAGTGTCCTCCGTGTGTGGCACTGGACCCAAGTCGTTCTTCTCGCTTGTCAAAGATCCACTTTTGAGAAAATGGCTTCTTGTTCTATCTTTCGCGTGGTTAGTGACCCATTGAAAATTGAACTATTCCTTTATAGGCAGTCTATGGCTGCTTCAGATGGTAGACAATTTAGACAAGACAGTGGTTGGGCGGGGTTGGAACATTATGTGCCAGTGCAATTTATTGAGCCTTCTTGTTTCTAACATATATTAACAAAATTGATAAAATTTGTCGAAAACTCAGTCCTGCAATTTGAACAATCAATCCTCCAAATGTACCGATAACGGTAACTCATTTAAAAAGACAGAATTCTTTTAATTTACAATTCTACGCTCTATGGGTTTTCTAATGATACCGCTCGCGTCTTTCCGAATCAGATCTATTGATGGGCGAAATCGACTGAACAAAACAAACCCTGTTGAGCATACACTTCCCTCCCCCAGTAAATGGGGTCGCAACAAGTGCAGAAACTGTATAAGTGTGATTTTTTTCAGGACTACTTCCTTTTCGTAAAAACTGTTCACAAGTACCACTTCCTTTTAAGCTGTGATAGTTTAAAGGGAAATTATGCCGAATTGCTTTCAATTTACAAGCTTTGCGTGTTTTCATTCCTGTGATACCTGTTCTGGTTGATTGGCGCCTTGAACTTGAAATATGATTAAATTTTGAATACATCAAAATCTTGCTGCAAAGGGAACAGTCTTTGCAACATGTTTTTTTAGTGCGACGAATGTTTCGAAAAACTGAAGCTGAAAATATTGATGAGCACATTTTTGTTACATATAAGCCGTCTTATGAAACAAAATTGTGCCCATCAATATTTACAACATTTTTTTACACTCTTTAGACTCTTTTCACCGTTATTTTTGGGTAAAATCCTCGACCCGGGCCAAAAGCTAAATTAATGCTTAGTGTTGCACTGATTATGGTTTTTATAGCCTAATAGGAGGTGCGACTAGTCGCCTTATTTTACATATAGCATTAAAAGGCAAGAAACTATCAAAATAGAACGCCATATACCGACGAAAGATGAAACCCATGCAGTCTATATATATTTTCCCACTATGAATGCATTCTGTTATTTGCCTGTTCAGGACGTCTAACATGCTGCTGTACTATGCTCTGACAATGGGCCAGGACTTGTTCAACCTGAACTTGTACAGCTACACTGTACTGAATGGTCTGTTCGAGATGCCAGGGGTCATTCTAGTCATTGCCAGTGTCGACTACTTGGGCAGGAAGGTGGTCATGTCAGGTGCACTCCTGCTATGCTCCCTCTCTCTCATCATGTGCAAACTTTTCTCAGGTAGCCCAACTTTAGACCTCGCCTTATGAAAATACCCAAAAATTTTAGTAAGTTGAAAATTACATTGTATAGCTTCTTACCTACCCCCAGACACACGTTTCCCTTAATCTCAAAGTTTAGCGCACCCTGTTACATAATATATGTCATCAAATCAATTGTAAATCGTTGTTTTTATATGGTACGCACCAATAATTAGCAAAGTCCCAGCCAAATAGGGGGCGGGGGGGGGGCAAAAGCACAAAAGCATCTATTGTTCTATTGTTTCGGACCTCCAGTTTTCTATGATCAACTATGATAAATTATTAATAAAAGATAAATTTTATAAAAATTATGATCAACTATGAGTGTATATAGCACGTTATGGCAAAAATATCACGTGTTCTGTGTGCGGGGGGATAGATACCAAAAAGATTCAGACGCACAATATGGGTATGGGTATATATAGCGTACATCATATTCAAACGGTCAACTCAATGAGAGATCCTGGCGTAACGTTTCACAAACTTTTGCGATTTTTCTTATTGATATAATGTTGAAAAGCGCGATAAAAAACTGGCCCATCTTTGACGAGTTCGCAAAGCCCAAATGCTTGAACCAAAAGTTGACGTTTCGATGCTTTGAAAACAGGAACTGATTATTCTCATTACTAAATAATCTATCAATTAAAATAAAAATACCTATAAGAAATACAAGGAATTCAAACTTACATAATTGCACTGTGGATCGCAATTGATTTTAATGGATTAGAAGAATTATCGAAATTTTTATTTTTGATTCTTATTATGATTTGAAGGCCAATTTTTGCTGTTCACCAATAAACAGCAAAAGAGTTCAGAAAGAGCTTCAAACTAATCTGTGTTGAACATTGAGAAAACGACCAAAATATAAATTGCGAATAAATTAAAATTGTCAGGTGTCTAGGAATAGAACCCCTAGAAAAAAGCTTGGAATGATTCTAATACGAAATAAACACCCATGGGAATAAACCCCTATGTTAAAAAAATCTTCTGTTGTGATGATTTGTCCGGTTACGATTGATTCAATATTAAGTTCCCAAGGCCACTCATGGATAATCATGACCCTGGAGTGTGATGAAATGTGCTTAATTTGCATTTCCTTAACAGTGACGCGGACATTTATTTCCATAGGTGAATTTCTACTTCTAGTTTGGGTGACCTCTTTTTTCGCACAGCTCTTTTAACCACAACATTTACAATATAATGATGTAACCAATTTTTGAAATTAACACAAGTA
Organism: Convolutriloba macropyga; assembly: GCF_964194025.1. Taxonomy (NCBI): domain Eukaryota; kingdom Metazoa; phylum Xenacoelomorpha; order Acoela; family Convolutidae; genus Convolutriloba; species Convolutriloba macropyga. Next base: position 40,898,729 of record NC_134475.1, read on the forward strand.
CGGTAACCAATCGTTGCTTATAATGCAAACCAGCACAAAATAATGGATGGTTTAACAATTCTGGTTCTTATCTTCCATAAGAGTGGCTTGATCAAACTAAATTTCTTGAAAATTGAGTGCAGAATTCTTTTAATCTACCGAAAAATCTTTCGTAGTACCCTCATTGAAAGGAGGTGTATCTATGTATAAAAAACATAATGGGGGTTGCAAAGATACTGGTTATATAGGACGGAGCTAAAGCAGAAAAATACTCAGATGTCTAATTTCGCGAAGGTAGTAATTTTTTAACTTTTGGCTAACAATAAATTAAGGGTGCATATATTTTTCAACAAATCATTTCTTCGCCGGCTTAAAATTCAAATCGTCACAAACTTCAAATCGTTACAAACTTATTAACAAATATTAAAATGATTTTCCTTCGGAAAACGGATGAGGCTGATTAGATGAAAAAGAAAACAGCGCACTCAAGAGCGCCATTATTTATGCGCAATCAAAAGCTTATTTAATTCTTCAATTTTACTGTTTGTTTTGCAATTGTAGGAAACTGTAACCAAAGCATGTATATTTTCAAGAAAATGACAGCTTTGGTCAAGAGGAAAGAGTTGCGACCAATGCGTGTCGGGGCTCTTCAACAAAGAGTTTGCCGCTGGTTCATAACAATTATAGCAATAATACTAATATAAAGAAATAAAAATAAAAGAATGATAAAAGAAAAATCATGATTGCAGACCAAACATGGTTTCCACAATCTTGGTTTTGCACTCTTTGGGGAGGTTAAGTTATGATTTAGACCTTCTAATGGTTGCAATCCAGAAGGATAGAAGTATTATCAGAATGTTGAAATTATATCTGCCTCAAAAAATTTACCCTTTTTCTTTGGGATGTTTTTGGATTGATCAGAAGCGTATGCATTGAAACATTATTGGACAATGAAAGCTCTGTTACACTTAGATCAACGAACAAAAAAACAATTCTTCGCAACGTTTTTCCCACGTCTCTCTATCTTAAATGAAAATGTTACCTTTGAACCTTGTATTTCAATCATATAATTTATTTCCAGGTATCAGTTAAATTCAGAAATTTCTGTCCAGCGAGCACTTTGTTCAAAAGAGGATCGGAGGGGACCAGATTATACCCAATCAGTACATAACCGTGGTTAATTAGACCATAGACATAAAATGAATAGCAGATATTCCATTTTTTACAGATCCACTTAGCAGAACACCTTTGAAACCTTTCCAAACACTGTTGTCTAGTTTTGCAGGGGAAGTAAATAATTGAATTCAAGTAGGTAACTGAAGTTAAGCAACTTTTAACCAGAGCACACTTTTTTACAATATTTAAAAAAAAGTCAGAAGGTTTCATAAACTTGACCTCGTGAAAATAAATTTCAAGTTGTCTTGTGGCTTGTCAGAAATAATTGAAGTTTTTTTTTAGTCAAAAAATGTTTGTGCCGTCTGCAAAAAAAAACAACTTTACAAGAGAAGATTTCTGCTAAATCATAAACATTAAACAAAGGAATACAGAAATTGACCCCTGTGGTCCGCATTTGTTTACTCCCGATTAATTTGACTTTAATGTGTTATAAAAACTAAATGTTGCCCGCCTAGTAGATACAATTAGGAAACAAGAGGAATTTTTCCATCGAAACCATTTTGTAGAAATTGTTCGTAATAATTCTGAAAGTTCTCGAGTGGAACATTTTTGCTATATCATAGAAAAAAAATCTTTGTTACGTTTTGGCATCTAGCCCGAAATCCCTTTGTCACATTATACAAGTGATTGAGTTATGGTTGGCTGCCAATAAAAAACCATGCCGTACGTGGCTTCGTATCAATTCGTCCATACACCATTCTTTCAAACAGTAATGACAATGTCGTAAGAATTGCAAAAGTTTGGTACCACTGTTAAAATGAGGTCATAAATGAAGTTTTTCTATATGGCCGGAAAACAGGCACTGGTTAATCGAACAACTGTAACCAAGTGACATCTCGTTAACGTAATTTGAGTCCGACTCGAATTTAGAGGTTAGTTCCAAGACTTCCGTTGTGTACAGATTGATATTATCTGAGAAAATAGGGTTACTGGAGTTATCGGTACTTCTAGTACCGATTTATCATCAGTGAAAACTGATAAAAAATTAAAGTTGAAAGCTTTATGTATGTTCTGAAAATTATTTATTTGTTCGCATTTTTACATGATTTTTGCTTGTATTGAACTTTACAATTTTTTATTAGCTTCATTAACTGATTTAGATTCCTGCTTTTCGTTTCGATTAATCAAGGAAATTTGGTTTCTCTAACTTAAAAGCACTTTTTATTTCATTTACTGAAGCACTCACTATGGTTTTGTTGGGAGACTGGCAGTCGAAAGTTGGTTCTCTAGGAAAATTGACAGATAAGAGATATGAAAGAAGGCTAGTTTGCTGCGACAAGTTAATAAAGGTTTGGCGGACCTACTGTGATGAAACACTGCTGTACAAAATTTCCGTTGCTTCGTTTTCAATTCTTCCTTTCTCTGTTTTTAAACTAAATCTTCGAAAAAGAGATAGAGCTGTTCCTGTTCAACCGAATCGTAATATCTGCAACTAGAAATTTAAGATTCGGCAAACTTTTTTCTTCTGAGAAACCAGAGCAGAACCTCAAGTAAGACATTGAGCGAAGAGCTCGTTTTCAGAATTAATTAAAATAATTTGAGTAAATTTTTGGAGCAACATTTTCTTACTGAAGTCAGTGCTGGCCACATGATGTCAAATGGTGTGTCCGAAAATAGTATAAACAATTACAATCAGACAGTACTTTTTCCTTCTGTGTCACAAATTGGTCAGTTTGACCAATCAAATAGTCTGTTGTTTTGCAAAGTTACCTTCAGTTCTATAGGTACTATTTAGTGCAAATTTTTACCGTGGTATTTCTGGAAACAGAAGTTCAGGTTGGAAAAAGTCTTGTTTGTAAATATTGTTTCTATTTCTTCGATTTAAAATTTAGACTTGTGAGTTCTTAAAACATCGACATGGGCACCAAATTGTGTATCAATCATGTTCTGCAATTGATACTTATTATTTAAAACGATCTCGCATTTGTTTATATTTGCATCAAGCTAGTTAACAGTTAAAAAGTTGATGACTGTATCAACTTTCTTGTGGAGAGTAAGTTAATGCGTCTCCCCTCAGAAATGATCTACAGTAAATGGCTGCAATTAGTATCACATCACTTGGTTTTAGTCAAAATTGTCTAATTTGTTGACTCTGAAGCACTGAGCGGACATAAAAAACGCCTGTCGCTATATCATTTGCTTGCTGTTTACAATACAATTTTCCTTCTACAATCGAGTCTTACACCTGATCCAGTAATATTTAATTTTTTTCCGAATTTTGAGTCGATTCTCCAGCATTTTTCTTTCATGGTTTCTTTTTTTGTTTATTTTTTGTCTGTTTTATTTTGTTTTGACGATTCATCAATTTTCAATTTAGATTTCAAAGAAATGCCTTGAAAATATATTTAATATCTAGAACCGGTGCTCGAACTTGGAGATAAAAAAATTATCGCGCCGGTTATTTTATCTTTTGTTCCTCGTTTTGCACATATAAAACTAAATATTTCTGTCTAAATGTGAATCGTAGCTAATTTTACATTTTCTGTGAATTTAATTTGTTCTCGATCAGATTCAGAACGGGCTTGCTATATATTTATATTCACCATTGTAGCTTATATGTGGGGATTCCTTATTGAAAAAACAATTCAGACTAAAATTTATTAATTTAGAGATTGAGACAAAAATTGCAGATCACATTCACCGTAATTGAGGTTCTCTTCGCAAAAGAAAAAAACACAAATTACCATTTGATTTTGGCGGAGCAATCACTATTCCCAGTATTGATATTTTTTCCTAAGAAAAGATTTTGCGCATTCTATTGAAGAATCTTGGTGCACAAAAAAGGGTTGACTGGACCTTCCAGCGCTTAATTTAATTCTCCCAGTACACTCAACTTCTCAACTTGCAAACATACATCGTGTTTTTTGGCAAGCCTTCAGACTTTTGAATTGAGTTCCTCATGTAGAAGTGTAATATACTTGAAAGTGTTAGTCTTATCACAGGTCAGCTTGGCGTTGGTCAGCAGGTTGGATGGTGTTGTGTGTGTGTGTGTGTGTGTGTGTGTGTGTGTGTGTGTGTGTGTGTGTGTGTGTGTGTGTGTGTGTGTGTGTGTGTGTGTGTGTGTGTGTGTGTGTGTGTGTGTGTGTGTGTGTGTGTGTGCGTGTGTGTGTGTGTGTGTGTGCGTGTGTGTGTGTGTGTGTGTGTGTGTGTGTGTGTGTGTGTGTGTGTGTGTGTGTGTGTGTGTGTGTGTGTGTGTGTGTGTGTGTATCTGTGTGTATGTGTGTGTGGGTGGGGGGGTTATGGCAGCGGAAACAGTGTTGAAAACTCATCTCGAGGAGTCAGGTTGATTTTAGTTTTACATTTCTCACTGGTTTACTGTTGTTTACTTATATTGTTTTAGACACGAAAATGGCGTTGTTGATCTTTGCTTCATTGAGTAAACTGTTTGTAACTGGCTCTTTCGACCTCATATTCCTCTACACTGGAGAACTTCTTCCTACGCTTTCAAGGGCAACAGGTCAGATTTATGTATTGCTAATTGAAAATTAAACCAAGTAAAAGATAATGATTTGTGAAAAATAAGCGAAATAATAACTCTGATAGCGCTATCTTGGATAGTATTTTTCTTGTTTGGCTTGATATCAGAAAACTAAACGCGCTGAGTTGAGCTCTAACGTTCTAACTATCTCATACGTTCATTTGATATATGTTAACTTCTTTTCTGTTTTTTTTTTATATATTTGTAATTGGGTAATTACAAATAAAAAATTGCTAATGATGTGATTAAACGACAGATCTTTAGTAAAAAACATCTATTGATATGATTAAACGACATATCTTTATGTGAATGTCATCACGGCTATTGCAATTTATGAATCAAAATTGTAGCGAAACTTGAGTCAAATTTTTATTTTAAGTTTATTTTTTTTTATTTTTAATTGCATTGATTTGGTAATTAATGATTAGTCTTCTAACTACAACGTAATGAGGGCTAATTTAAGATTCTTTATTATTGCAGCAGAGCACCTGCGAAGCTAAATTTTGATGATTTTGAAGCAATAATAAAAGTCATAGTAGATTTACTTTAGCTTAACATTAAAAAAAATGGTACAATGAGCTTGTTTGACTTCTCCAATTTAAGTTAAGTGAAATTTTGATCGCAAGAATGCTATATATAGTTAGGTTTTTCTGCGTATTAATTTATTTCCTAAATATTAATACTTATTGACGGCCGTTAACGTATTAAAAATGGATTCGAGGGCCTGTATTTAAAAATATATTGTTCCTGCTCATCTATATTTTGGTAAGAATTGGTAGATCACTATATACAAATAGTTGGTCAAAGACAAGCGTAATGCACTTTACTTTTTTAAAAAGGAACACTTTTTTCACTGAACTGTTGCATAAATTATATCATGCAGGTAGCGTATGTATAAAAAAAATTAGCCGAAAAATTTTTTTTTAAATAGGAACAGCAAATAACTATATAAATAAGTGGGACAAACATCATGAACACAAAACTGAATTCAAATTCACGCCAGATTGATTGGCTTAACTGAATTTGGTCTGGGTTATTCCTGAACTTTTCTTGAAAAATAGAGTCAAGTTTCTCTTTTGGCAGCACTAAAATATTTTGAAAATGTTTCATTCGTTTTGAAAATTTCTTTTGTGATATTTTACGCCCCTATTGATCGCATCGTGTTCAAGGTATTCTGATCTAGTAACAAATTTTTTAAACTGAATTTTCGTCGATTGTGAAACCAAAATATTTCAGTTGGATGAGTGATATCAGAAATCTTTTTAAACGATTGTTTTCAGTATTTGAAAAGAAGGTTGAGTGTAGAATGCTACCTTGTGTTATATCATTTTAACAATCAAACAGGCAATAGGTCATTGATAAGATTAGGATTGTGAGACGAATCACTTTTTCTGTGGCTGTAGCAAGCTATGACAGCCCAACTTAATGGTATTTTGGAATTGTTATAAGATATTGAGGTTTTGAGAGCAAATGTAAAGATGGGTATTGCAGGTGACTAATCAAAAAAAAAAAATGGGACACTGTCTGGCATTGTATAAAGGTTTTTATGCCTTGTGCTATGCTACGTTTTTTTCTCGGATTATTAGTTGTAACATTTGGATATTTTAACTTTGATATTTTTAATGATCTTTGTTCCCATTGTTGTAATTGACAGATTTTTAGATTCGAGGAACCGAATGCAATGAATTCCCTTTTGTCAGCATTGAGTTCAGGAGAATAACAATAAAAACACACCAACATATCGACATCATATGTTCCTTTTTGCTTGGCACGAAGCCAGCGTGTACTGCTTGAAAAAAAGATTTGAAACTCGCGATTTAATTTCCTGAGATGGGATGAGCAATTTGTCACAAAGGACAAACAAACTTTAATGTAATCTTTTGGATGCGTTAGATTAGAGTAGGAATATTGATTTCAATTGAATGTGCTGCTCTACCAAAGCTTTTGTTATCAAAAGTGAGCATCTGGATGTGTTATATGAGAGTAAAAAATTTAAATTCATTTCAATTGATTGCTTAATTATAACGTTGGTTTGATGATTTAACGTTGGTTTGATAATGCATTTTTTTTACTTCAATGATATCTCATAATGTCAAAAATATCAGCATAACGCTGAGCGATTTGATCTTGATGTACTTAGTTGTATTTAAATTCAATTCACTGACCACGCTGTCTTTATGAGGTACTGACCGCAGTTTAGAAAACTGATACAATAACTGTTTACAAATAAAGCAGTCAACCTAATAAGTAATCTAGATAAATTAGATAAAATACAGAACATAATATCCAAAAGGAACACCATCTTGCACCATTTTTAAATTTTTGTCATTAAAAGAAAGAGTGATCATTACGTTAATCCAGACTTGTTTTTAAAAGAAAAACATTTTTATTGAGAACCTCTGTAAATTTTAACATAAAACTGATTTTCACAACCAGAGTAATTCAAAAAGTGACGTTAAAAGTTTTCATTGAAAAATGATGGTTTTCAGTAGAAAGCAGTTTAATATAGGATCGATCGTTCAAAATTGATTGTTTCAACAGTTTTTCGGCAAAAAAGTCTCGCAAAAACACGTTTTCGTCATCTTTGCCATCTTTAACTAAATTGTAATGTAGAAGTTTAAAGCAGCTTGTAATGATTCGGCCAAAAGCAATCTAGGCAGCAAATTTTTGAGAAAAAGATGTAAAAGATCTACAAAATATAACGATGGTGTGTGTCCGCTGAAAAAGTATACCACTATTCGGGTTATGTTTCCAAAGTTTCTTGTGATCTAGTGGTGCGTGATCTAAAAATAGTTTTAAAAGATTTCCATCGGAAACTAACTTCCAAAAAACTGACTTGAGTCAGCTAACACTGAACAGTTACCATTATTTTAAGCAAAAACGACAATTTTTCTGATTGCACCTTGTTAAAAAAAGATCCTTACAATCAGTTTTATAAACTTGTGTAAACTCTTTTTCAACAAAGCTCGGATATTTTTTTCAAATCTCAAACATGTAAATTCGAATAAACCACAAAGTTGAAGTTACATGTTGTAATATTATAAATCGAACATACTGCATCTTTTCTTTGAATAACTAATTAAAAACTGAGGTTCAGTTTCTGGTTTTCGTGAAATATTTTTTTAAAAATAAACTTTTAAGGCCTTTAATTTTTTGTCCATTGGAACTCGTCCATTATTTCTTGTTATGATATTTTTTGAAGGAAATTTTGCATATGATGTACATTGTTGCATGAAATTGCTCGCAAGATAGCCACCCAAAGTAGAATGGGGAATTACTGCGTTGAATTACTGAATGGGGAAGTTACTACTGCAATTGCCAAGTTTGAATTATAACCTTAGACCACCAAAACTGCTACGATTCAATTGCAGCAAAAATATAATATAATGTAATGATTAAACTTTTATTCCGACAGGTATGGGCATATGCTCTGCAGTGTGTCGTTTCGTGGGAATGGGCTTCCCATTCATAGACATGCTCAACTCAGTAGTAGACGGAGCTTCTCTCGCTTTCATGATCACTCTAGCCATTTTGAGTGCCATGGCTATCCTGCTACTGCCAGAGACAAATGGCCAGGAGTTGCCAGAGACTGTGGATGAGTGCTACTTGTTGGCACAGGGCAAGTTGCACAAAATGGGAACCCTTAAAACGGCTGCTAAAATCGTCAGAGAGTTAGTATTGCAATATTCTATAGTCAATATTGTTCTGAATTACAAAAGTGCGGGCAAAACTATCCATTAGAATTATCAATTAATTCGACTACGCATTATGGTATGATCGATTAATGGATCGGAGGAAAATATCGTATTATACTTGTAAAGTAACATCCATAAGACTATGCTTCTGTACACTTGTTATAAATGCAATCACAGCCCTCCCTCCCTCTTATTCCATTGTTAGATTGCTACATAAAAAAGGCGGTGTAATGTATACACATTACAGATCATAAATATCTTCCAAATAGTGTTTTTTAACTGATCTTTTCTGAACTGAACAAACAAACACATTTTTCAAGAATTATCACGAAGAAACTTTTATCCATACTTGATGATAATCCTATCCACTAACAGTGGATGTAATTGATATACATTCAGTTATGAAATCAGTATTAATCAAGTCAAATATGTGAAAAAGTGGTAGCGGAATTCAAGAGCCATTGGAAAATGTTAATCAAAAACCAATTCACTATTTGGTACCCAAATATGTTATTGTACCCTTTGATTCGTTTTATTTTTTTCAGTTTTTCAGTTCAATTTATACTCAGTTTCCGGAAACAGAATTTGCAGCTCCTGAAAAACGCATGAACTGTTATTTGCCCTTTAAAAAGTCCGTGGAGAAAATAAAAACTATTTGTTGTCGATATTTTTTACGTGCTTTTTTTTGGAAAATTGTGCATTTTTTCAAGCAACGCCAATTGTTGTGTTGAACTGTACAAACCATTATTTTCCCGGAACCAAACGGAATAAAGGCGTACACTCACAACTGGGGCTGTATCCAGAAGATATCTGAATTTTCCACTGTCTCGAAAAAGACGAAGTAAGTTATTCGCAGTGTCATTGGTCCTGATTAACCGACATGCGCAAATGAGTATAAAATTCAGTCACAAACGTTTTTGGGTGTTAAATAGTTAAATTATAACAGTTCTTTTGAATAGTTGAAATCCGAGTAACCAATAAGATTATATATAACTACTTTAGAAGAAGAGTTCGTTATCAAAACAAGAGCGCTCAGAAAGATTTGTGAGCCGCACTAATTTGTATTCAGTTGTCAGAACGGACTGAAGCCTGAGTTTTGTCGCCTGAGTTCTGTCGTCTACAATTAAAATTTTAAAGCTTCTTAACTCACCCGAAAAAAATTCTCAAGTTTGTAAAATTTTGGCTATTTTTTAGTTAGTTGTTCTCCAGTTTGACAAAATCGTTCCAATTTGTCAACTCAGAAGTTCTCTCTCTAATTCTTTTTGTGAGAAAACCATTTGTGCTGCCGTCAGAAGGTTTGGGGCGATGTTCATTTGCTCACCGGATTGTGTTCATAACTATGATATTAACTATTAAAAATACCTGACGGACGCAGGATGAATAATTTCATCAGAGTAAAAGCACCCTTAGTGGTGATTCAGTTTGCAGTCACCAAGCGTAGGGTTAGTTAACAGTTGGTGCAAGTAACGTCTGTTTTGTACATGCTGTAAAAATCAACATATGGGGGCAAGAACCACTAGGCCAAAGTTAACAGCAATGAATCAGTTTTTACTCAGCTGTTTTGTGACCCCGAGACCCCCTGTTTTAAAGTGGTTTAAACGTGAACTACAAAAGTATCACTACCCGTACCTAACTTTCAGGGTAATTCAGTTCTGGATCAGGAAGTTTTTCAGAAACAATTCAGTACTGATTCAGAGTCTGTTCATGTCACATTTGGCTCTGAAATTCTCTGATTCAGACTCTGATTCAGACTCTGAATCAGACTCTGAATCAGACTCTGATTTTTTTCTGACTCAGACTCTGAATCAGACTCTGAATTATTCTGATTCAGACTCTGATTCAGACTGTAAATCAGACTGTGAATCAGACTCTGGATCAGACTCTGATTTTTCTCTGAACTAGGGTAAATTCATAACTATGTTCGTGAGCCAAGCCAGGTCCTACCATTGCTTTTGCTCTCAGGTCCTTAAAACATACAATACAATAACTGTAGAAATTGAAGAAATTTATATAATAGGTTGTCGGAAATTTTCTCATGTCAAGTTAAAACTGACTTTTTGAGATTGTGCAGTATGCTCTGTGTGGTTTAAACCCTCCTCTTTTTTTATTCCGTCTGGGGACTGGCAGTGGCGGAGTTACTAAAATTAACTATAGGAAAACTGGAATAGCCTGGTAAAAAACCAAGCTTTTAAAGTTTTCCAAAACAAAAACAAGACAAAATTAAACATCAAAACAAGACAAAACTAGGTAAAAACATCATATAGCTCAAAGATTGTCTGAAATAGCCCACACAACTAGAGAAACTGAATTATTTTAAAACAACAATAAAACCTATTTTTAAAAAAGATTGTAGACAAAATGCAACTTCTTTAAATAATCCCAACTTTTTTTTTCAAATAAACGTATTCTGGCTAATTCTTTCGCAAAATCACAGTTCACATAGCCCATACAACTGACTTTAAACCAAAAATGCCGCAAAACTGCAATATTTCACAATACCAATAAAACCTATTTTTAAAAATTATCATAGAGAAAAAGCAAATTCTTTAAATATAGACAACTTTTTTTCAAAAAAATGTTTTCTGACCAATGTTTTGCAGACTCACAGCTCAAAGCATCCGTACAGCTGCGGTTAAGTCGGTTCTAAGTACCAAATGTTTTGTGAGTTTTAATATGTTTCAACAAAAAATTTTTTCAAAAAGCCTTTGAATAACGGTTAAATAACCGATGAGAAGTTTTTTTGTACTTTCCTGCAGTGTTGTGAAAAGTCTGATTTTCATTTTGATCCAGAGCTAATTCAGAAATGTATTCTGAATTTTCTTCTGATTCAGAACTGATTCAGAAATGTACTCTGAATTTTCTTCTGATTCAGAAAAATTCGGAGGACATAGATTCTGAATTTTGCTCTGATTCAGAGAGGTTTCAGAATCAATACAGAAACTGTTCTGAAAACGTTCTGAATCAGTACTGAAAGTTAATATCATTCTGAAAATGTTCTGATTCAGTTCTGATGTCGACTGAATGGAATGTACGGGTACGGTTACAACGGAAGGCCAAGCATGTTGTCCACATGCTAATTACCCACCTCACCGTTTAGTTATATACAAGTGTGTCCACGCTACCATGAATCGACAGAATTTGGCTAAACAAGTTTACACTCGCTGCTGCAGATGAATATCTATCCTATATTTTCCTTATTAAATTTTACATCCAGAAGCAATGCAATAATTTAGTTTCCTTCTGGAATTTTTGGTTAATACTCTGAATTTGTCTTTACATCATGCGCATTTGTCCGAATTCAGCGAGTTTCGTACGAATGGAACTTGCACAGTTCGCTCCTTCTTCTACAGCTGAGTTGATTAGTACCGAGCATGTCAAACTAAACTAATCTTCTGTGAGCGTAGAAAAAATAGCGCTCTGTTTGTTCTCCATCAAGCTTTAAAAAGCTCTAGAATAGTCCGACGTAATGCATTAATTTTATGCAGCGCACAAAACGAATGAATATTTCTTATTTCCTGTTTTTAAATGAGCTAATAATAGCTGCAAAGCGCTAATTGAGACTATTATTGGCCTTCTCTTGGTTTTTGTCAAGATTTTTGTTACGAGCATATGACGTCACCATCACTTTAAATCTGCTTTTTGTGCAATCACTCATGCACTTGTATTCGCGTGATTAAATTTTTTGGTCACTCGTGACTTCGCTCACTTTCAAAAATAACTTCCTCACTCTGAAATTGAATTTTTTTAAATTTTAATTCAGAGATTGAAGGCAGCTAATGGAAGCAGCAATATAACATCTCAGCATTTAAATCTTTCCGAGAAGTTCTTTTGCAGATCTACAAAGCTAGTGCGGCTATTTTCTGGCAATTGCCTGCTATTATGATTGAAAGTGTACTATTTGCCCCCAAAGAATCATTTTTTTGGCATGCAGTTTTCTGCCATGGCATTTGGCTGAAGTTGAGGTTTCGCTGTTTTTTCATTGTTTTTTTTGCTATGCTCTGAGACTTGTTAATTGTCAGTATTTTTTGTTTCAGCGAGGCATTTCCTTCAGAAGAAGCTGTTTGATGTAAAAAGACGTCAGTTCAGTTCAATTCGAAGAAGAAAAATATTGCAACGTGTGATAATAAAGGGTCACATCTTTTTTGTTCATAGTTTGAATGTCTTTTGTGTCCTTTCATTTGGTACAATACATTAATTATATCTACTCGTGTTCTACTTTTCAATTATATTCATATTTGATTGTTAAATCCATTAAACTATTTAAAAATGAAAGGAGTTGTTGTTATGATTGTCTGCTGGTACTATTTAAATTCAAATTCAACCACAAACTGTTTTTCGCAAAATTAAGAAATTCGTAAGTTCCTGCTTTATTCAACTGACCTGGCGTTAAGGGGATGGGAGTTGCAAAACATTCTAAGTTGTGGGATTTATTAAAGGTTAAAAGATATGTTGCATTGCATGAAAAAAACTAAACTTGCCTATGGTGCCTAAGTTTTCCCCGGCTTAGCTGAATGAAAATATCCGTGAAAATAAATCAATAAATCAGACAAAATATATTTTGCTTTTTTTTAAGAAAATTAATATGTCAGAAAAAAAAAACGATAAACCCACTTGCCTTAGACTTATAAAGCTGTGATGATAGTCGTGCACAGAATGAAAGCAATCACGTGGTATAACGTCAGAAAAATTTTCATTACATTTTTGGTTATACGGAGACCCAATAGATTGTTCCTGAAAAAGTGTTTTGCCTGCTTGATTTCTTAGCGATTTGGCCTAAAATAAAGAAGCAATGGGGAATGTTCAGGTAGTTTCGTGAAATCTTAAAAAGGCAAGCATCTCTGCAACACTTCTAACAGTTTCATTTTGATTTCTGCACTGATATTTTTTGCCAGGAGAATTCAGAATAGCAGCTCAGAGTGGATTTTTGCTGAAGTTTGACATCTTTGATCAGTAATCTTGCATCTCTGAGTTCCCGAAAGTGGAACGAAGCACACCGACGGTATCTAACGTTTATTATCGTACATACCGACATAACATACGTTTAAATACCGAATATAGACAATACAGTACCTCTCTTGAGTACAAAAACGACAGCACCGAATCCCTCATGAGTCCGAAAAAAGCGAGATGTTCAAGCAATTGCCAAAAGACGCAATGAAGAACGACACAGCAGTATCATCAAGATTCGCCGAAAACTCCAAAAAATTTAAAATCAAACAAGGCTATTTGAACACAAATGGCGATTTTAAGCAGCTTCGAGATGATGAAAGAATTGAGAAAATCTTGCCCAAGACCAGATAAAATCTGCTACAGACAACTCAAAAGAAAAGTGCATAACGTTAAAGCACTGGCTTGTACCCTCTTTTTTTAAATTCTATAAACAACTTGTATGTTCCAGTAATTTGGAATGAATTAGAGATACAAAGGATAGCAAAACAAGACAAAGATCAACTACAAGCTGGAAACTACCTTATAATTTGTCTTTTAAATTGCGTAGCCAAAATCTGCGAAATTGTTTTGACAAACATATTTATAGAACACTGCGAAAGTCAAAATGTATTTAGCGGGACTCAGAGCGCTTACAGAAAAGACCACTGCACAACAGATAAATTTACTCGAATATATTTTTCTTTATTTCCCTTCTTAAACTCAATCAACACGTCAGTGAAGACTTCCAGTGGTCTGAAATGGTGGGTTTAGTGTGCTGGGATGTCGAAAAACCGTTCTATAATCTATGGAGTCTAGGATTGATCCACAGACTACCAGCAATTGGTCTAAAGACTTCAGTTATTAAGTGGATAAATTCTTCCTTGTCACAAAGAACACACGTCTAGATAAATTCTACTGTCAGTGAAAGTTTTTAATAGCTGGAGTACCCCAAGGAAACGTAATTGCTCCCAGGATCCTCCTTATATACGTTAGCCAATTGACAAAACTGAACGAACAGATCTCTCAATTCACTGACCACTTTGCTATATTCTACAAATCGTGGTCAGTTAAAAAAAAATCAAAATATCTGCAATCAACTTTAAACAGTCTACTGGACTGGTGCGGCCAATTGAAAATTGAAACAAATACTATTTAAACTCAATGTACGATCTTCAAAAACCAATCCGAAGGAAATCTGAGCTCAAACAGATAATAAAAGGAGTACCCATTCAAAAAATGCAGTCGCATAATATTCAATCCTCATCTCAAACAGAACCATTACTGCAATAACTAAGTAAAACAGAATACAGCCGGTTATTTCGATTTTTGAGACGCAGCAATCTAAATAACAAACAAGAAAATCTTCTTTTGGTATATAAATCTTGGATCGATCCTCTGTTTTTTTTCTTCAGTGCGTATTTATTAGAACAATCCCAAGCACTGTTCAACAATATACAAAGCGTCGAAAACAGTGCCTTGAGAATCTGACTACGAAAACTGTGATGGTACAAGGTTCAAAAACTTCATAATGAAGCCAACATGCAATTGAAAACAGGTATGTAAATTGCGTCATTAAACACTGAATACAGTGTGTAGTAGATTTAATACAGAACAAACGCCATCGAAATACTGAACGCTAAGATATAACGAGGGTTGAGTCCAGGCACCTCCTAAATTCAAGATTAGTAGTCGTTTTCCCGCATTGATCAGAAATCAGACTGAAGTAAAAAAAAACTTGAGAATTGATTAAACAGGAAAACAAAGAAAAATCGGGAAAAAGGAAGTGCAACTGTACTGAAAAGTTTTGCCGAAAACAACAAACGAAACAGATGAATCAGACTAGCAAGCGACAAACTCACAAAGTAGAAGCCGGTAGCACAGTTGGGAGGAGCGATAACGTGGAAAAATCTGTACGTGCAACTACGGTTAGACTCAAGCTCCATTCTATTCCTTTTATTCGTCATTTGTATCTAGTTGATGCACTCCCTCCTATAGAAGACTTGTGAACAATTCGTTCAGGTAACTAAAGCATGCAAAAAGGCACAGCGGGTAGTTGCGTGAACACCAACCAATTAATCTCACCAAAATCAGTTCAAAGCCGACCATGGTCACCCTCCTATAGGCTTCTTATTCTTTGATTTGCTGTCAAAAAAGACTTTTCGGCTAACCAGATGTCTTACGGGAGTATGGTAAGCCGCTTGTTTGGTTAATTCGGGGCAAAACAGCAAACAATATCTATCCATCTAATTCTGTTGTTTTGCTATGCTCAGCCAGCCACTCGCTTAGTCAATTCGGGGCTGTGCAGATTACTAAACACAAAAGAACAAAGCATATTACAGATATTACCTAATTACTCACGCGTAATTAGTTTGAATATTTGCGCCTTCCTTCGAGTCCATTCTTTTTCATTTTTAAACTCATTTTTTTGACACTCAAATGATTTAAAAAAAGGAAAGTTCCATCCTTCAGTATTGTGCTGCACGCGGTTTGGTTTCAGTGACTTTATGGTTCCGGTTAGCGCAGCACTTTTATCACCCGTCCATTTTATTACTTCTAGTCAATCTTTTTCGAAAGTGAAGATAGTTCTCATTTTCGAAATTGAATTTTAGCTGATTTCTTTCTGAAATAGAGGAGCACAGTATTGAAGACCGCCAAAAATTTTTAACTAAAATTTTAAAATTATGGGTCAACTCCCACTCAATTCCAATCAGCAGTTTCAATCCCTGCTAGCTTCCTTTTTGTTTACTTATTCATACAACTATCACAATATATTTTACACGAGGAACAGCAATTTTCCTTTCTAATTTACTCTAAATTTAAAACTTTGTTAAAATTTGGTTAAACTTTATTAAAATTTGTTTTAGATTTCCCTCTTCTTACTATCAATTTAAATAATCTCTAATTTTATCATCTCCAACAACCTATTTTTTTAAATCTCTAGCGTGACTGGTTAATAACCACTCTATTTCAAATCAAAAGTTTATTGAATTCGAACAAATCAAACGAAAATAAGAAATGGAAACATATAGGAGCACACAAAATGAATTGGTTCAGCGCAGTAACACTGCAAGGCATCCACAGGAGGTGATTCGAGCCCCACCAACGAACCGTAGCTTTTATAGCTCATAATTTATCTTTTTTAATTTTAACAATTGTTGCCGGAGATTACTTACCTAAAGAAATTGAAACTCATCCTTCACATTCTACCAGTCTAGCCATGAAGTCAATCAACAATTAACTGGACAATTCGAGATCAGGCCGTAGAAGTCCTACATGGTTCTCGAAATGGCTGAATGCAGCTGAGGGAAACGAAGTATTTTAATACACTGATATCGAAAACTTATGTTATCTCTGAGACAAGGACGGTCACCCCCTATTTTTTGCTTAATTCCCCATCTCCATCACTTATCAGTACTTTGTGTTGTGTTTGTTTTCAGCTTCAGGGATCCTACAGTAAAAACAACAATTGAAATTCCCTTGGCACTTCAACCCGTGATTGACTATCCTGTAATGTTATGATCTCAACTTATTTACAGCGTCTAAATAAATCGATAAGGACAACAATTGCAATTAATAATAAATTTAAGAGACCATAAGCTGCATTTATAAAAGAAGTAACTCTTATTTACACATAGTACAACCATTTGCTACAAAAAGACGCAAAGCATTTGACGCTCAAGGTACTAAATTTGCATAAACAATAAAACTGTAACAACTAAATTTCATCAAATCTTTCAAAATGAAGGATTCATAATAACAAAGAAATTTAAATAGACTACGGGGGCAAGGCTGTGGTTTTGCGATCGAACAGGAGAAAGTTTTATGACTGGCTGCAACTGGTTGCATCATTTTATCCGAATTGCACCCAGCTGGAAGGAACTTGAGCTGGCTCCCCCTCCCCCAGTGCCCGAGTGATGGTGGTGGTTGTTTCTGGTGAAGTTACTCCCTATGAATGAAGTCCTCCGAGCTGCTCTATTCTGTTGGCTGTGATGAATTGTGTCCCTGTACGCGTGAACAAAACCTCATTTCTCAACTGCAGTTGATTTAGGTACAGCTTATCAATGCAAATTAGTGACATGCAAAAAATTACAGAAAAATTGCAGTTTTTTCCTGCATTACGTGGCCAATGTTTGAAAAGGGCAAAATTTCCAGAAATTTTGCATTTTGTGTAATTGAGTGACCAAAACGTGTCCCCACTTTTCACGATTTGTATACCGCTTCCAACAATGAAATTTACTTATGCAAAACATGGAAAATTATGGCGTGCAAGTGAATGACAAAAAATTAGTCAGTAAAAAATAATATGTTATCGCAAGTCAAAACGTTTGATTGACTTTCTTACAGGAACTATGTCTTTTATCAGTTTCTGTTTTTTGCGGTACTTGCAACATGATAATCATTCAAGGTGAATGGACGCATAGAAAAGTCGATTAAATCATTATATATCCTAAGCTGGAACGTACTGGATGCTTTCTATGGCTTTTAGTGCTTACCACCTCATTCACGCTTGACGTGAACAAAATAAATCAATGAAATGATCATTGAAATATTTTTATGGAGATGAGGATTTCAAATACGTTATCGACGGCAAACTTGATATGAAACTTTTCGTTAAAGCCCGAGAAAATTTATTTTAAGTCAAAAAAATTTTCGACAAAATTATTTGTCTTCAAACTGTGTGCAAACTTCAATGGGAGTGCTGCTCTGCAATAGCATAAATTTAGAACGGTTTATAAGGTTGCGAAATGTGACCATTTAGGATTTTTGCCAGGTACAGCTTGAATCATTAAAAATGTTATGTTATCGTAGGTCAAAATGTTTGATTGACTTTTTAAAGGAACTATGTCTTTCATCAGTCTCAATATAATACTGAAAATACTTGTTTATTGCGGTACTTGCAGCGTAATAATGATTTGAAGTATCATAATAATGATGAAGTATCATAATAATGATTTGAAGTATCATAAGGATCATAATAATGATTTGAAGTGATTGAACTCATAGAAAAGTTGAATAAATCGTTATATATCCTAAGCTGAAACGTACTGGATGTTTTTCTATGACCTTTTTAGTGCTTATCACGTCATTAACGCTTGGTCTGAATAGATTAAACCACTGAAATGATCATTGAAATTTATTTGTGCAGAACACCAACAGCTCAATTAATGAACAAAATGTCAAACGAAACGTTTAATATCATCAGCTGGAAAGCACTGCAGGCCTTTAAAAGAATTTTCCAGTGCTTACCAATATATTCACATTTGTTTGTACAAAATTAAACATTAAAACCATCAATAATTAGTTTTTTATGGAAATGAGTTTTTTAAATACATTTTTGAAGGCAGAAATGATATGAAAATTTCTGTTTCGAACCGAGAGCTCCCTTCAGTGGACTGAACTCATAAGAGAACATGATCGTTGAGTTAATTGGTGTTTAAAATTGCTCCTTTTTTAAACAATTTCCGACGTCTATCTTGCAAGGTTCTCGCAAAATTTTTGCAAGGTAAGCGTCCGGATCTTGCATCTTGCAAGATTAGCGTTATTTGCAAGAGTCTTGCAAGATCTTGCAAGATAAACTTTATTTGAAAAAATCTTGCTGGATTGTGTAAGATAACGATCCTTGCTCGTCTAGGGAGGTTTTTACGCTTGCGCTTAGACTCTCTCCCAAAAGTTCACCAAAAATTCACTTTGTGAAAATGAGAGCACGGATATCCATTTTAAATCGAATTTGAACTACATTAGCTTATTGTCACTCGTTTCCACACACGATTACAATTTAAAACATGGGTCTTGAAAAAGGCTGAAAAAACAAGTATTTTCCGGGCATTGGCCACATAATGTGAATTCTCTGTTTTTTTCAATTTCCTGTGAAGGAAGTTGTTTTCAAAAATAAACGAGGCGTGGATAGGAAAAAAATTGGGATGATGAATAATCAGAATCTGATGAATTGCAACGCAAAAATTTTATTAAATCTTAACTTCAAAAGGAAGACGCCAAACCTATAAAACAACAAATTTTCATGAATTATTAAACGATGAATTAATAACATCAATTTGCCATTACTTGTATAAAATTGATGAATTGTACGACAAAAATTCAAAAAAAGCTAGACGCCAGATAATGCATTTGTGACTAATAAAAAATTTGGTTAGTTTCCCCAAAAACCTAGACATAGGAAAAAATGCGGTAGGGAGGCATTTTTTTAACAGTTTTAAGTTTCATTAATCAAGAATTAAAGCTTTGTATCGGTATTAAAAAACATTAAATTTTTGTTGTCAAAAAATTGAAAAATATAATTAGAGCCAAATTGCTAAAATTCTACACACCATTGGAATTAAACAATTGGAGCGAAATTTTAGATTTTGTAAGAAAGAATAAAATCAAAAATATTCACAGGGTCACTTCCCAACAGGACACAATTTGAAATTAAATCTATCACTGTGAAGGCTGCTGGTGTTAATAAAATTTCTCATTATAATTCAAGGAACAAGTTTAGAGAAGGACTAAATTGAGAGCATTCAACTCAAAATTAGTCTCTATGTGTCGATAAATTTAATTCCTTAATTTATTAATACGCGGAGGTGATCTATATTTAAGCACAGAAAATGCGGATTAGAAAAAATCTGAGATATTCTACACGGTAAACAACCAACTCATTAAATCCGTTTTGCATGGAAAAAGTGATGTTTGGGAGCTCAGTTCACGTAGTTAAAACTTCACCCAATCAGCAGTTGAAAATTGACATGCACAACAGAAGGATCAGAGTATAAAAAGAACTTGCAGAAAACTTAACGTTTGGAACGTTGAATGTATATATAAATTGAGTCTATTATCGCAAACTCAGTTGAGTAGTGAAGTACTTTCACAATCTCAGTATGGGATCGTAAAAATTAATTTACTTGAAATAGAAATTATTGGGAATTAAATTTCAGGGATTAGCTTCTTTGAAGTTCTTGAGCAAGGTGCAATGTCCGTGAGCAAAAAAATGTATAAGCAATATAAGCAAGTACAAAGCAGAAATTTAACTGAAAGCCTAATGTAACTTGATCATCGGTGCCATTGAAAACTATTCATTGAAAATGGTTAGATGCATTTTGCATGAAATGTTTAAAAGAGCTCAATATAACTCCAAATGGTACTGTGAAAATGAATATCAATGTCTTAACTCCCATTGATCTGAACGAATGGACCTAAAATAAGCTTGATTTGATCTGCTCATTGACAGGTAGATATTTGAGATGTTCTTTTCAGTTTGCTTACAAGAGATGTTCCTTTCAATTTGTCTTTTTTTCTATTATTCCCATAACAGATCATCATGCTTTATCTTCTAATCCTTATTGAAATTTTGCCAATTTTGAAAAAAATTCTATAAACAAATAATTAGTTTTACAAGGCAAAAAAGATCCAGAACTCACTGTATGGCGTTTTCAAACTTAATCCGGAAAAAATGTATTTTAAATGACAACTTCATTTTTTCGATCGAATTTTGCTGGGCCTCTATTAAGTTTTATTAGATATCCACTTCTCAAATCAGATATATGAACTAGAGTAGATTTACAAGAGAAGTTAATAAAATGAACAGGGAACGCACTAATAAAAATTAATTTTTCATTTACCCGAACCTAATACGTAGACTAAGTGACAAGTCAACAAAAACAACAAAACTACTGATATTTTACAAAAATAGTTGTGAGCAAATTGTTTAAAAATTTTGATATCAAATGAAACTAGTGAAAAATCGTCTTTCACAAATCGAGAAAAACTGTCATCATACAGACTTAATGACATTATAACACAAAAGAATGTCACGTATTGTTTTTGAAAAGAAGTAGGGTCTCTGTCTAAATCGTAAAGCAGCTTGATAGGAACTGAAGTCAGAAAACAAGTAAGACCTGCCAGTAATGAGACTGAAAAGTGGACAAAAAGAACCAAAAGTCTTAATGATAATTTTTTGACAATTATATTTGATGAAGTAGCTAGAAATAGTAATAAACAATTGCAAACATTAAGTATCTGCTGTTATACCCTATAAGAGAGCAAAAAAGACAATTTAACAGATGGACTAAGAAACATTGGAACTTCACAAAATATTTGAATAGTTTTATAATTTCAGGTAGTACAACTATATTTTCAACAATTCGAAAACCTTTGCTGAGAAATTGAAAAAGAAACAGCAAAAAATTATTGTTTTTAAGAAAAATTTGAACTCAGGAAGCGAAAATGTGTTCAAATACCAAATCTTTATTCCATGTCAAAAGCATATAAAAGAAAAAATTGTAATGCTATATACTACTTTCTTTTATGCATCTTTTACTTCTCCAGCTAGACTAAAACCGATATTCAAAATTTTAGTTTCCATTAACAACAAAAATTCGAAGAAAATTTGAAGAGATTTAAAAGAGACAGTATCTCAAATGTGTATGCAATTTCGTGAACAGGAGTTCATTTTAAAGTTTTTTAACATCAAATGTGAGAATGAAAGAATGAAAACTGTCGAATTAAAGAATCTTGACAAACATATAAGAAGCCAGCAGAAGCAGGGAAAAATAAATAGTGTTAGAAGAACATCAACAAATTATATTAGCAAAAAATGAATCTTTCTAATTAATCGCTAGATCTTTCTAGCGTCAATTTGATCTAATCGCTAGATCTTTCTAGTGTCAATTTGATCATTACAGTAATTCTATTGTCATGTCATAGGTTGCATATGAAAATGCTTTTAGATAATAAAAACTAAATTGAGAACTTGAGCTTATGGGGCACGAAAAAGACCAGAATATTCGAGAAAAATAGAACAATAGAAGAAAAATAGAATATAAAAAAGAATTCTGGTGTCAATTTGATCATTACAGTAATTCTAATGTAATGTCATAAGTTGCATATGAATAATTTTTTAGAGGAAAAAAACTAATTTGAGCTCATGAGACTCGAAAACGACCAGAAAATTTGAGAAAATTGGAATAAAAATTAAAAAAAAACGAGTCAATTTTGTCAAATTTCTTCACACTTTTAAATTCAAACGCAAATTCCGTTACTACAGATCTAGAGAAAAACTAATTTACAAAGTACGACAAAAACTTTATGAGATATAGGAGAAAAAGTGTTAAAAGCAACAATATAAGATCCAAACACAGAAAAAAGTAGCCAAAATTTTTTTGCAAAACTGATTAAGTTCTTCAACCTAACGTTTTAAAGACAAAACAATTGATTTTAAAATTGATTCATTAAATCACACAAAAATTCGAAACACTATCAGGACCTGCAAATAGAACAAAGCTAGAAAAAACGAAAAAATATCAAAAAAAATTAAATTCTCTCAACTACAAATTTTTATCCTCATGTTGACATTACAAAAGAAAAAACATCAAAACAGACGTCGATAACAAATTAACTACGCACGATTCTTTATGAACTTTAACTAGCGCTAGTTCGAGACCCATTTTACTGAAAATGGTCAAAAAATTTAAATGACAGTAACAAACCGCAAATTTTGGGCTCGAAAGTTTCAAGAGAAGACAATTTACTTTAGTTTTAGTTCTTCCCAGCAATTGTAGCAATTTACGCACTTGAGAAGATACTAAAGCCAGCTCAGGGCCTCTAACGAAACCTAATGCGCACTTGTCTATTCCGTTTAATGCACACCTTAATGCCAACATCATGGAACAAAGGACACCTTAATGCCAACATCATTTTTTTGGATTGTAGTGCAGAGAGGTTCTAAATACATAATTTTCAACAACTAACATTGGCAATTAGAAATGTAAATACATCTGGAAAAAAGTTACAAAAATGTTATTTGTTAAGCAAAGAAGATCATAAATATGAACAAAACCACTGATTTGCAAAATGTTTACAAAAATATCAGTAGTCTAAAACTCCTCGAAATAAAATAAAATTTGATGAAAACGTTTTTGAACTATACAAACTTGCACGCACGCGCACACACTTGTACTTGTACGCACACACACACACACACACACACACACACACACACACACACACACACACACACACACACACACACACACACACACACACACACACACACACGCACACACACACACTCAGAGATACACACACACACCCAAAAACAGACGCACACACACACATGCGCATAAACACAACAACACACACACACAGAGATACACACTCACATACACACGCAACCCCCACACACACCGGCACACACACATTCAGAGATACATACACATACACACCCACACGCACACACACACACACACACACACATACCAACACACACACACACACACACACACACACACACACACACACACACACACACACACACACACACACACACACACACACACACACACACACACACACACACACACACACACACACACACACACACACACACACACACACACACACACACACACACACACACACACACACACACACACACACACACACACACACACACACACACACACACACACACACACACACACACACACACACACACACACACACACACACACACACACACACACACACACACACACACACACACACACACACACACACACACACACACACACACACACACACACACACACACACACGCACACACACACACACACACACACACACACACACACACACACACACACACACACACACACACACACACACACACACACACACACACACACACACACACACACACACACACACACACACACACACACACACACACACACACACACACACACACACACACACACACACACACACACACACACACACACACACACACACACACACACACACACACACACACACACACACACACACACACACACACACACACACACACACACACACACACACACACACACACACACACACACACACACACACACACACACACACACACACACACACACACACACACACACACACACACACACACACACACACACACACACACACACACACACACACACACACACACACACACACACACACACACACACACACACACACACACACACACACACACACACACACACACACACACACACACACACACACACACACACACACACACACACACACACACACACACACACACACACACACACACACACACACACACACACACACACACACACACACACACACACACACACACACACACACACACACACACACACACACACACACACACACACACACACACACACACACACACACACACACACACACACACACACACACACACACACACACACACACACACACACACACACACACACACACACACACACACACACACACACACACACACACACACACACACACACACACACACACACACACACACACACACACACACACACACACACACACACACACACACACACACACACACACACACACACACACACACACACACACACACACACACACACACACACACACACACACACACACACACACACACACACACACACACACACACACACACACACACACACACACACACACACACACACACACACACACACACACACACACACACACACACACACACACACACACACACACACACACACACACACACACACACAGATACACACACACACTGACACAAGCATGCATACCCATAAGCTTACATTATGTGGCAAATGAACATTTGCTCGAGTGTGTTACTCTTTTTAAAGTCCATTTTTCTAGATAGAATGTATAGGAATGTGGACAATTCTGACAGTAAGCGAAATAGTTCAAATTTGCTGCAAGTTTGCAAATAACCGTGCCAATTTTTACGCTGCCTGTTTTTGAGCGAGCGCGGAGAACAGTGATACGAGTGTGGGTGCGGTATCTAATTCTAGGACAGCGTCCGTTAAAGCGAAATGAAAGAAAACTGAAATGTGTTTGGTTACAGAAAAATCCCTCGCAACAATGATTGTGGATTAAGAAGACAATTAGCAGTTTTGCAGCTAATAATTAAATCTTTGAATTGGGTCTCAAGTAATTACCTAAAACGTTATGTAGATTTAGGCTAATAACATATTCAAAATCTTGGTCAATGGTTACCTTTACCCGTGAAGACAAGTGACGAAATTCATGCTTTTTTCCCGTCACTTATCTGTAACTTTTTTATCGTGATTTAAAGTCACGAAAAGTGAAAGTTGGCAATGAGGTTTTGTTACAAATGTCCAAGGCGCCAAAAAATCTCAAAAAAGCACACGATCCACATATTGCTTCTTGTACATGTTGTTCATTACATACACGTAATGACCATATATATTTATACGTGCTTGCATTAATACACTTAGTATACCTTGGATCTTCAGCAGAGTCCGGGAGGTGGTGAGGGTTTGTGATACCGGCTGCCGAGACACAGTGGTCTCCCATGAACTTGAGTAGCACAAGCAGCAGAATTGCCCCGAAGAAGATCAGGTAGAAAGTGCCCACTGCGAACAGAGCAGCATAGATTCCCTGTAATCATACAGCTGTCACACCTAAGTAATGGCGTTACATTTGTATATATTTTATAGAGCTGACTCTGACAGCTAAGCTCTGATCCACCATTTTGTAAAAACTGCTGAAAATGTTCGAAAGTTTTATAAGTATCAGGTATTGAATAATGGGGTTGTTTTTTGTAAGAGGCTGACCACATTTACTCAAAATCATTGTTTTTCATAAAATAGTAAATTTTGATCCGAATTCACTGAAGCTTCTTAGTTCACTGAAATTATTAGTTCTGTATTTTCCCAGGTTTCCCAATGCAGACTTTAACTTTGAAAGTTTACTAAGACTTATTTGGTGTTTGAGAGAAATTATTTAATTTAGTTCTTGGGCACAACTGTTTTTTGTAAAAAAAGAGTCTATTTAGATTGTTTCTGAAAAAACCTCCTTAATGCAGGCGTTCTTTGATGATGGCGACTTATTAGTTATCTACAATATTTGTTACAACATATGGCTAAAAATCAAAAAATATGGCTATCAACAATATATGAATTGTGTTATAGCGGGGAGCTCACTTTTGGCTTTTTTTAGCGCATAACAAATAACTCTGAAATTTAGTGCATTATGCATGCAACTGGTGTCTATCCGTGGTCTCGTTAGACTTAAAATGGTCCTGAAAAACTACCGCGTTATATTTCGAGATTTTTTCGAGATTAAAACTAGTAATTTTACGAGAAGGAAAGGTCAATGGTTATTTTAAACTAAAAAAATGTTTTGCAGATTTTTCCAAAAAATTGTACGCTTCTCCTGCGTTACAGAAAGCCTTGCATTCCACTTTTTACAAGGGAATGAATTACCACTTTATGCCTATCGAATCTTTTTTTGAAGGAGGGTGCAGATATTCAAGATCATGCAGACTGAAGCACTGGAAATCAGACAATTGTCCAGACGATTTTGCGAACATGGCCCGGACCAAACCCGGACCGTTGTCCAGAAGATTGTGCGCTCATAAAATAGAAAATTTTGATCTGAATTCACTGAAGCTTCTTAGTTCACTGAAACTATTAGTTCTGTATTTTCCCAGGTTGCCCAATGCAGACTTTAACCTTGAAAGTTTACTAAGACTTATTTGGTGTTTGAGAGAAATTATTTAATTTAGTTCTTGGGCACAACTGTTTTTTTGTAAAAAAAGAATCTATATAGATTGTTTCTGAAAAAACCTCCTTAATGCAGGCGTTCTTTGATGATGGCGACTTATTAGTTATCTACAATATTTGTTACAACATATGGCTAAAAATCAAAAAATATGGCCATCAACAATATCTAGCGGGGAGCTCACTTTTGGCTTTTTTAGCGCATAACAAATAACTCTAAAATTTAGTGCATTATGCATGCAACTGGTGTCTATCCGTGGTCTCGTTAGACTTAAAATGGGCCTGAAAAGCTATCGCGTTATATTTCGAGATTTTTTCGAGATTAAAACTAGTAATTTTACGAGAAGGAAAGGTCAATGGTTATTTTAAACTAAAAAAATGTTTTGCAGATTTTTCCAAAAAATTGTACGCTTCTCTTGCGTTACAGAAAGCCTTGCATTCCACTATTTACAAGGGAATGAGTTACCACGTTATGCCTATCGAATCTTTTTTTTGAAGGAGGATGCAGATATTCAAGATCATGCAGACTGAAGCACTGGAAATCAAACAATTCTCCAGACGATTTTGCGAACATGGCCCCAACCAAACCCGGACCGTTGTCCAGAAGATTGTGCGCTCATAAAATAGAAAATTTTGATCCGAATTCACTGAAGCTTCTTAGTTCACTGAAATTATTAGTTCTCTTAGTTCACTGAAATTATTAGTTCTGTATTTTCCCAGGTTGCCCAATGCAGACTTTAACCTTGAATGTTTACTAAGACTTATTTGGTGGTTGAGAGAAATTATTTAATTTAGTTCTTGGGCACAACTGTTTTTTTTGCATGAAAAAGTGTACTTAGATTGTTTCTGAAAAAAATTCCCTTTTGTAGGCGTTCTTTGGTGATGACGACTTATTAGTTATCTACAATATTTGTTACAATATGTGGCTAACAATCATATAATATGGCTATCAAAAATAAATGAATTGTGTTATAGCGGGGAGCTCACTTTTGGCTTTTTTAGCGCATAACAAATAACTCTGAAATTTAGTGCATTATGCATGCAACTGGTGTCTATCCGTGGTCTCGTTAGACTTAAAATGGTCCTGAAAAACTACCGCGTTAGATTTCGAGATTTTTTCGAGATTAAAACTAGTAATTTTACGAGAAGGAAAGGTCAATGGTTATTTTAAACTAAAAAAATGTTTTGCAGATTTTTCCAAAAAATTGTACGCTTCTCCTGCGTTACAGAAAGCCTTGCATTCCACTATTTACAAGGGAATGAATTACCACTTTATGCCTATCGAATCTTTTTTTGAAGGAGGGTGCAGATATTCAAGATCATGCAGACTGAAGCACTGGAAATCAGACAATTGTCCAGACGATTTTGCGAACATGGCCAGGACCAAACCCGGACCGTTGTCCAGAAGATTGTGCGCTCATAAAATAGAAAATTTTGATCTGAATTCACTGAAGTTTCTTGTTTCACTGAAACTATTAGTTCTGTATTTTCCCAGGTTGCCCAATGCAGACTTTAACCTTGAAAGTTTACTAAGACTTATTTGGTGTTTGAGAGAAATTATTTAATTTAGTTCTTGGGCACAACTGTTTTTTGTAAAAAAAGAATCTATTTAGATTGTTTCTGAAAAAACCTCCTTAATGCAGGCGTTCTTTGATGATGGCGACTTATTAGTTATCTACAATATTTGTTACAACATATGGCTAAAAATCAAAAAATATGGCCAGCAACAATATATGAATTGTGTTCTAGCGGGGAGCTCACTTTTGGCTTTTTTAGCGCATAACAAATAACTCTAAAATTTAGTGCATTATGCATGCAACTGGTGTCTATCCGTGGTCTCGTTAGACTTAAAATGGTCCTGAAAAGCTATCGCGTTATATTTCGAGATTTTTTCGAGATTAAAACTAGTAATTTTACGAGAAGGAAAGGTCAATGGTTATTTTAAACTAAAAAAATGTTTTGCAGATTTTTCCAAAAAATTGTACGCTTCTCTTGCGTTACAGAAAGCCTTGCATTCCACTATTTACAAGGGAATGAGTTACCACGTTATGCCTATCGAATCTTTTTTTTGAAGGAGGATGCAGATATTCAAGATCATGCAGACTGAAGCACTGGAAATCAAACAATTCTCCAGACGATTTTGCGAACATGGCCCCAACCAAACCCGGACCGTTGTCCAGAAGATTGTGCGCTCATAAAATAGTAAATTTTGATCCAAATTCACTGAAGCTTCTTAGTTCACTGAAATTATTAGTTCTGTATTTTCCCAGGTTGCCCAATGCAGACTTTAACCTTGAATGTTTACTAAGACTTATTTGGTGGTTGAGAGAAGTTATTTAATTTAGTTCTTGGGCACAACTGTTTTTTTTGCATGAAAAAGTGTACTTAGATTGTTTCTGAAAAAATTCCCTTTTGTAGGCGTTCTTTGGTGATGACGACTTATTAGTTATCTACAATATTTGTTACAATATGTGGCTAACAATCATATAATATGGCTATCAAAAATAAATGAATTGTGTTATAGCGGGGAGCTCACTTTTGGCTTTTTTAGCGCATAACAAATAACTCTGAAAATTATTGGATTATGCATGCAACTGGTGTCTAACCGTGGTCTCGTTAGACTTAAATTGGTCCGGAAAAACTGCCGCGTTATTTTTCGAGATTTTTTCGAGATTCAAGCCAGTTATTTTACGAGAAGGAAAGTTCAATGGTAATTTTCAACTAAAAAAATATTTTGCAGATTTTTCCGAAAAATTGTATGCTTCTCATGCGTTACAGAAAGCCTTGCAGTCCACTATTTACAAGGGAATGAATTACCACTTTATGCCTATCGAATCTTTTTTTGAAGGAGGATATAGATATTCAAGATCATGCAGACTGAAGCCCTGGAAAACAGACCATTGTCCAGACGATTTTGCGAACATGGCCCAGACCAAACCCAGACCATTGTCCAGAAGATTGTGCGCCTATAAAGTAGAAAATTTTGATCTGAATTCGCCGAAGCTTCTTAGTTCACTGAAACTATTAGTTCTGTATTTTCCCAGGTTGCCCAATGCAGACTTTAACCTTGAAAAATTACTAAGACTTATTTGGTGTTTGAGAGGAATTATTTAATTTAGTTCTTGGGCACAACTGTTGTTTGTAAAAAAAGAGTCTAATTAGATTGTTTCTGAAAAAACCTCCCTAATGCAGGCGTTCTTTGATGAGGGCGACTTATTAGTTATCTACAATATTTGTTACAATATGTGGCTAACAATCATATAATATGGCTATCAAAAATAAATGAATTGTGTTATAGCGGGGAGCTCACTTTTGGCTTTTTTAGCGCATAACAAATAACTCTGAAAATTATTGAATTATGCATGCAAATGGTGTCTATCCGTTGTCTCGTTAGACTTAAATTGGTCCTGAAAAACTGCTGCGTTATATTTCGAGATTTTTTTGAGATTAAAACTAGTAATTTTACGAGAAGGAAAGGTCAATGGTTATTTTAAACTAAAAAAATGTTTTGCAGATTTTTCCAAAAAATTGTATGCTTCTCATGCGTTACAGAAAGCCTTGCAGTCCACTATTTACAAGGGAATGAATTACCACTTTATGCCTATCGAATCTTTTTTTGAAGGAGGATATAGATATTCAAGATCATGCAGACTGAAGCACTGGAAATCAAACAATTGTCCAGACGATTTTGCGAACATGGCCCGGACCAAACCCGGACCGTTGTCCAGAAGATTGTGCGCTCATAAAATAGAAAATTTTGATCTGAATTCACTGAAGCTTCTTAGTTCACTGAAACTATTAGTTCTGTATTTTCCCAGGTTGCCCAATGCAGACTTTAACCTTGAAAGTTTACTAAGACTTATTTGGTGTTTGAGAGAAATTATTTAATTTATTTCTTGGGCACAACTGTTTTTTGAAAAAAAGAGTCTATTTAGATTGTTTCTGAAAAAACCTCCTTAATGCAGGCGTTCTTTGATGATGGCGACTTATTAGTTATCTACAATATTTGTTACAACATATGGCTAAAAATCAAAAAATATGGCCATCAACAATATATGAATTGTGTTCTAGCGGGGAGCTCACTTTTGGCTTTTTTTAGCGCATAACAAATAACTCTGAAATTTAGTGCATTATGCATGCAACTGGTGTCTATCCGTGGTCTCGTTAGACTTAAAATGGTCCTGAAAAGCTATCGCGTTATATTTCGAGATTTTTTCGAGATTAAAACTGGTAATTTTACGAGAAGGAAAGATCAATGGTTATTTTAAACTAAAAAAATGTTTTGCAGATATTTCCAAAAAATTGTACGCTTCTCTTGCGTTACAGAAAGCCTTGCATTCCACTATTTACAAGGGAATGAATTACCACGTTATGCCTATCGAATCTTTTTTTGAAGGAGGATGCAGATATTCAAGATCATGCAGACTGAAGCACTGGAAATCAAACAATTGTCCAGACGATTTTGCGAACATGGCCCCAACCAAACCCGGACCGTTGTCCAGAAGATTGTGCGCTCATAAAATAGTAAATTTTGATCCGAATTCACTGAAGCTTCTTAGTTCACTGAAATTATTAGTTCTGTATTTTCCCAGGTTGCCCAATGCAGACTTTAACCTTGAATGTTTACTAAGACTTATTTTGTGGTTGAGAGAAATTATTTAATTTAGTTCTTGGGCACAACTGTTTTTTTTTGCATGAAAAAGTGTACTTAGATTGTTTCTGAAAAAAATTCCCTTTTGCAGGCGTTCTTTGGTGATGACGACTTATTAGTTATCTACAATATTTGTTACAATATGTGGCTAACAATCATATAATATGGCTATCAAAAATAAATGAATTGTGTTATAGCGGGGAGCTCACTTTTGGCTTTTTTAGCGCATAACAAATAACTCTGAAAATTAGTGGATTATGCATGCAACTGGGGTCTAACCGTGGTCTAGTTAGAATTAAATTGGTCCGGAAAAACTGCCGCGTTATTTTTCGAGATTTTTTCGAGATTCAAGCTAGTTATTTTACGAGAAGGAAAGTTCAATGGTAATTTTCAACTAAAAAAAATATTTTGCAGATTTTTCCGAAAAATTGTATGCTTCTCATGCGTTACAGAAAGCCTTGCAGTCCACTATTTACAAGGGAATGAATTACCACTTTATGCCTATCGAATCTTTTTTTGAAGGAGGATATAGATATTCAAGATCATGCAGACTGAAGCCCTGGAAAACAGACCATTGTCCAGACGATTTTGCGAACATGGCCCAGACCAAACCCAGACCATTGTCCAGAAGATTGTGCGCTTATAAAGTAGAAAATTTTGATCTGAATTCGCCGAAGCTTCTTAGTTCACTGAAACTATTAGTTCTGTATTTTCCCAGGTTGCCCAATGCAGACTTTAACCTTGAAAAATTACTAAGACTTATTTGGTGTTTGAGAGGAATTATTTATTTTAGTTCTTGGGCACAACTGTTGTTTGTAAAAAAAGAGTCTAATTAGATTGTTTCTGAAAAAACCTCCCTAATGCAGGCGTTCTTTGATGAGGGCGACTTATTAGTTATCTACAATATTTGTTACAACATATGGCTAAAAATCAAAAAATATAGCTATCAACAATATATGAATTGTGTTATAGCGGGGAGCTCACTTTTGGCTTTTTTAGCGCATAACAAATAACTCTGAAAATTATTGAATTATGCATGCAAATGGTGTCTATCCGTTGTCTCGTTAGACTTAAATTGGTCCTGAAAAACTGCTGCGTTATATTTCGAGATTTTTTCGAGATTAAAACTAGTAATTTTACGAGAAGGAAAATTCAATAGTTATTTTCAACTAAAAATTTGTTTTGCAGATTTTTCCGAAAAATTGTACGCTTCTCCTGCAATATAGAAAGCCTTGCAGTCCACCATTTACAAGGGAATGAAATACCTCTTTATGCCTATCGAATCGTTTTTTGAAGGTGGAGGATGCAGATGTTCAAGATCATGCAATCTGAAGCACTTTCGTACAACATTCAATAAAACGATTTCAAAAGAATGAGGGATAATCCGATGTAGAAACTTACAATGATTTCCATTAATGATACATATTGGTTTAAAGTTTGCATATATATATATATATATATATATATATATATATATATCCCCCAGGTTTAGGTGCCATCCGGAAGTGACCTCTAATCAGACCGTGCCAGACGAAAATAACCTCTGATCAGACCATCGCAGACAAACGTGCCCACTGATCAGACTAAATTTTGCTCGACGAAGTTGTCTCTGATCAGACCTTGCCAGACGGAAATGACCTCTGATCAAACGGAAATCAGACTATTGTCCAGACAATTTTGCGAACATGGCCCAGACCAAACCCAGACCATTGTACAGAAGATTTTGTGCTCTAAAATACATCGGATCAGTCTATTGTTGCACAAAAGTCACTCGTCATCAGACTATTGTGCCCTCGAATTTGCCTCTGATCAGGCTCAATTGCGCTTAAAATAGTCGGATCATTGAATGGTTTTCAATATGAACGAAATTTTTTTGTGTTGCTATAATATAATCATTTCAAAAAAACTGATTTTTGCAGTAGTAAATTCATCAAAAGTAAAGCCAAATCTAAAAGAAAATCTAACTGTTGAGAAAAACATTTATTATGTATAACAATAGAGCATATTTATTAATCAATGGATGAACTTCGTGGTCTGCAGTTAAACAAATCTTCTTTTAAAGTGGACCGGAACATTTTATCAGCTGGACCTCTTTGGCTCTGATCAAAGCCAACAGACTTTAGTTTTATCTCTGATCAGAATTCCGCCTTTTTGTTGCCTCTTGGAGGAACCAATATCTCTCAGTAAAAAATCAAAAATATCGAAAAAACCGCGCTCAAACTGGTCTCTGACTAGACTTAATTGCGCTCGATATCTTCTCTGATCAGAATAAAATGTGCTTGAATCTACCTCTGATCGACCAACCCAGACGCAAACGATCTCTGATCAGACAATTACCATCCGCAAGTGACATTTGATTGGAGCATTCTCAGTACGCCGTGACATCTGATCATAATGTTTAGCGCTCGAACCAAATCCCAGACGCTGTAATTTTGGTCTAAAGACACACCGTGTGCGTTGCACTTGGGTCCAATCAGAGGTCTTTTCATGCACCTCAAGCTGGGATATATATATATATATATATATATATATATATATATACATACATATATATATATATATATATATATATATATATATATATATATGTATACACCCAAACACACACACTCATATAGATATATATATATATATATATATATATATATATATATATATAAAAATATATATATATATATATATATATATATATATATATATAAATATACACCCAACAACACACACACACACACACATATATATATATATATATATATATATATATTATATATATATATAACTATATATATAAATATATATATATATATATATAAAACTATATATATATATATATATATATATATATATATAAGTAGTAAACTAAAGACCACAATTCACGGGGAGGGTGTAGACCCCATGTATTAAGATATGTTATAGGGGTGTTTTTGTGAGCGGGTCTACTCCAATGTATTAAGATACGGTACAAATCTGGGGGCGCCTACTAGTGGTCATTTAGGAGCAGATAAGGGTGATTTTTGGGAGCCACTTGTCTCGTGATTATTAGAGATCATTTGCAGCGCGCAGGGGGAGTTGTACAGGCAGCGCACACGGGATTTGTACAGGCAGCGTGCACGGGAACTGATATTTCCCCTCGAAGTAAATTTCAATGTGCAATATTTTTTGAGTGTAGCCGCCGAAATGTATTGAGATTAGGTATAGCCACCTGAATGTATTAATGATAGGTATAACCGCAGCCGTGTATTCAGATTAGTTACAACGGCCGCAAAGTTTTAAAGTTAGGTACAGCCGCTGCAATGCATTAAGATTAGATATAACCTACACTAAACAGCAATATGGCACAGGGGTAGTGGTAGCGTGCTGGCCTCATATCCCAGAGGCAGAGAATTTCGGTAGATCGAAACTATCTCTTGCTAATCTAACATTGCTAGAGTACTTTTACACGCTCATAAATTGGAAAAATGTCAAGTAAAAGAAAAGAATGAATTAAAAAATTTAAAAAAAACAGACACAGTATAAATTAAGCACATTCAAATACAAAATTAATCAAACAATTACATGATAGTTGTACTAAAAAAGGTATCAAAGTACACTTAGCCGAGGCGTTAATAAAGTCGACATCAAAAATTTGAGTAACTAATAATGATTTTAGGAATTTAGGAAAAAAATTATTCTCGACTTTTTAAGCTTCGATTTATTTTAACATTATATATTTTTAATTCACATACAATTACCAATAAAGTTTAATACATGAACATCATAAACATGGTTAAGTTTTGTTTGAAAAAATTTAAAAAGTTGAAATGCTGCAAAAATTTTGTAAAATCCACACAAACTAACTGTTTTTCTGAACTGGCAATTTTTTTCAATTTCTGATAGTTTCTACTCAAAAGTTTGTATTGTCAAAAGTTTGCATTGTCTGGACGAGCCAAAAAATCAACATAGTAATAAGTTCGAGTGAGTCGAGCGATCATTATTCAATACTCTCCAGCATCAACGCTCGGAGAAGTGTTGATGATAGCAAAGCTGAATGTGGGTAGACTTGGAATACAAGCTGCCCCAAAGGATCCAATATACTTAATTTTAAGTTCTGGGATTCGTTCAATAAACTGTCTCAGGGAAGTGTTATTTATGATAAACAACTTTTCTCTGCATTAATTCGCAAGTACTTTTAACACACGGACTTCCATCTGTACAGTCAAGCTGAAAAGACTCGATCTCTTCAAAAAACAACAATTATTCTAAAAAACTTTGCGTGATTTTTTAATTTAGTCAATATAATTGTTACGGGAGCTGGGGTAGAAAAAAATAAATATAAAAAATAAATAAACAAAAAAAGTACTAGAAAAATTAGAAGAGGATCGTAAACAAAAACATTTCCATTAGCTCTCGTCCATTTTAAGAAATTATTTGGTGAATAGAAGAGCAACTGAGTGACGATAATATATCACCCACAAATGTTCCAACACAAAAAGCAATAATGTAAAACCCAAAAAAACTAAAAAAAAACATTAAAAAAATTTCGTTGACGCAAAAATTTTCAGACTTTTTTTAGCAACTGTTTCGAATTGATCAATTTAAACAGTGGACATTCTTTCTCCTATAATAAAATAACTCTGTCACGCGGGCGATCGAAAAAAATTTCCAATCGGATACTTTTACGGCTGAGTTCAGGATAATGAAGATTTTCTCCAGAATCTTGAAGTGAAGTGAAATCAAATACAAATACGTGATGTTTCTGAAATATATTAATTGGTAACGCAGGAAACTCTTCGTTAAAATTCATTGCTTTAATTGTGGTTACATATGCACCACAATCTTCGGTTGTATCAACTGATACTGTAGCTCTACCTCCTCGGACAATTCCATGTTCTTTTTAACCAAATTTCTGATAATGGAAAGGATTTTCTTGAAAATTTCCTGTGAATGCTGAAATTGTGTTAGTCACAATAGCGATTCTCCTGATTAGAGCATTGTTAAAAACATTTTTTCGAACAAACTGGTTCTGTCCTGAAGTAATAATAATTTTGCAATTCTTTCCATAAAGTTGTAACAAGCAGGCTGATGAGTTAATTGAAATTTGATAGTTTTATTTGGTGATACAATTCGTAAACAACAACACATCCTGTAAATAGGGAACAATCAAGCACCTTAAAGGAGACGTGAGAATTGTAGGAGATCATGTAAACTGGGTCTTGCACGAATCAATTTCAGTCTAACTTTGTAATTTGAAGCAGTAACTTTCCACATTGGAATAAATCAATAGCTAATTTACCGTAATAAGTAGTTTCATTTTCAGCAAAAGGTCGTCCTCTCGTTCAATAAAGGGTCTGTTCTTAAAATCGCTACGCTCTTTTTCAGAATGGTAATTATGACAGGCCAAAATACCTTCAATATATTTTTGAAGCGTTTAAATCATTGGAAATTAAAGCCTCGTAACCGTAGAGACCATTTGAGTTGAATATCTGCTGATTGTTTAGATACACTTTGCGATGGGAGAAAGTGACTGTAATAAATTATTGAAGTAAGTTAGATAATGCAAATCATCATCTGTGAAAGACATTCATTTATCTGCTTTTCCATGCTCGTCTTTTTTCATAAAGTCATCAAACAATTTTTCCTTTTGTAAAGCAACTTTGATTTGAAGGTAGATGGATATATTTTTCTATCTGTTTCAAACTCAAATTCACAGCTGTTTTCATTCAATGAAGTCCTGGGATAAAATTCTTGAACATGAGAAGATTTAATTGGTTACAAAACAGGAAATTTGTCAAAAATCCTTAAGCACGATTTTGTAAAGTGACCATAACAAAAATTGCTATCGTTTGTTGATCTAGTGTTCATTACACCTTAGAAAAAATATCTCTTCTAGTTCGACGACGTCGTTTAGTTTTCGGGAGAACTTTTCGAATAATGCGACGTTTCCTAATTTTTCCACCACTTAGCTGTATACGTAAGATTTTCTTTCCAACATCTGCCGCCACGGATTTGAATGTTTTCATTGCACTTGGAAATTTACAATTCAAGGTGCAGCTATATCAAGCAAATCCGCACCATTTTTCTCTACTGTACTTCCAAAATGGAATAGCTGTACTTCCAATTGTTTGTGCTAACGCTCCGAATCCTCTCCCTCTGTCTTGTATAACCACGTAAATCACTATCAGCAACCATTTTTTACAACTTTAAATCTAAAATTGATTGTCAGAAGTTTTTCTGAAAACTAGTACTGCTGTTGTTACACCCACGGAGTTGAATGGAATTTTTTCAGCATAAGAGTCCTAGAGCTCAAGTTTTTAGAGTTTGTAGAATGAGTTTTTTTTAGATTTTTTTGAACCGCAAGTTTGATAAATTTTGATAGTTCATGTATTGCCCCGTTCTTAACTTTTGATATAAAGGCATGCACCGTAAAAGAGCAGCTTTTGTATCACCCACAGTTTTGTATTCAGCAATATCACTATAATGCATAATGAAGGTTTTTATTCGTACAATGTCATAAGGGAACTTGGGAAAAAGTGGACAAGCACCACTCGTGAAAACACCCATACCTGAAACAGCTGCTTCGCATCCAAAGACGTGACAGAGATCCGCACATGAAATGATCAGTAATGAGTTCTCATTAGGAAAACTCAAAGAAACTCGCAGTGTAATTTTGTTAACGTGTAATTTGATTGGCGTTTTTTCATACCTTTCACGCTCTTGAATTTTTCTGTTCATTTTATTTGCAATATCAGAGACTGAGGGCTATAGACCTGGATCAAGTATGTAAGAATCCGATGGTTTTCTATCTGGTGTCCCTTCATTTGGATAGAAGAATTTAACCTCTGTTAAGTTTTTTTACAGGGAAGGATACCACAGTTTTTATCGCTACCTCCCATTCTTCATCAGGATTAATTTGTTCAGGTAGAAAATTCGTCAACGAACTCAATGAATTGTTTGGGTAACAATCAAAAGTCGCGTTGGAAACCAACTCAACTGTGAAAGAACTCATCTTTTAATGATACACTTTGGAAGCTCTTG
Organism: Convolutriloba macropyga; assembly: GCF_964194025.1. NCBI lineage: Eukaryota > Metazoa > Xenacoelomorpha > Acoela > Convolutidae > Convolutriloba > Convolutriloba macropyga. Next base: position 40,937,246 of record NC_134475.1, read on the forward strand.
TTCATAAAATTTGCTTAGAATTTCATCACTTTGTTCTCCGCAAAGTTTATAGGTTGGTGGTTTGTACGTAGCAATTGTAAAAATTTTGAATGTTTCGTTTGTGAACTGTGATTTGTAACCTTTATGGAACGCAAAATTTTTTATAAACGTTCAAATTCACCCAATCATATTGGTTAATTGGGTGTCTGTAAAAAATGACAAAAAATCTTAATTTGTTACATTTTTGGAGCTTTACCTGTTAATAGATTAACTTTTGTTTTCATAGTGCTGAGAAATGAATCCATTTCTCTAATGTATTTGTCACCATTTTCATCCATATAGCGATAAATATTGTTTTTCGGATGTTTTATAGCTCGTTCTGCTACAGCAGCTTTTTTTACTTCTGGTAGTGTAAATTCTGATTTTCTTGTTCGCACAAAATTTTCGAAACCCACTACTAAACTCTAGTCCCTGATCAACGCATACTTTCGCCGGTATACTCTCTTTACGCAATATTTTTTGAAACCTACAACTGCATTGGTAGAATACTTTGACTTCATTGGTTGCACACGAAAAAAGCAAGAAAAGACGTCAACGCATGCTGATAAATACTTCACTCCATTTTAAGTTTCCAATAATTTATCCATAAAATCCCGATCGAGACACCAGATCTCATTGATTCGCTTTGCAAATGCTCTTAATCTTTTGAAATGTCGTGTTGCATGGCGATACTTTGTATAAGAATCTTTACCGAGCAGGAAGTAAGCAACTGGCTTATTGGATAACCCACTTGCCTTCTGTAGATTTTTAATTGATCCATATGCGGCTTTTCCATCAGTGCACATTCTTTGTAGCTTTAAATTTTTCAGATTTTGAAAGAAATCCAGCTGTCTTTGCTTTTGGCATCTTTGTTTATTAATTTTTGCGAATTCATTCCGGTAGCATCAAGTATTTTGTAATATATATGAGAAAATCAACATTGTTTCTTTTTAATGAAAAATAAAGTCAGCGAAAGCTACTTCTGTATCTTTTCCATCCGAAAAAAAATATTTAAGTGAGATATAGCTTGATTCGCGGCGAGTTCAAAATTTGATCTACAAAGGATTCTTTCGTGGATGATCTTGTTCTGGCGTTGATTTTCTTCCTGGTAATTAGGGTTAATATGTGTTGGGACAGAACCTGGTTTTTGCTCAAATGTGCCCAAATTTTTAGCTTCCTATTCAAATTGTTGTTCGTAAAGGTGTTGAGGAACCATTTCAAGACAATCGATTAATGATAGATGGTGTCCAAAATTGATATGAGCTCTATTCCTTTTCTTGAACCTAAAACCGATCTCCTTTTTTTACTCCAGTTCTTTTTAGCACGAGCTGAGGAATTCCGTGTCCGTACTCTATTAAGTCTGGTTTCATATTTCCTGTCCTCTGAAAAGGTTTGCTTTGCATTTGTTTAGAAACTGAAATAAATTTTATGGAAAATTTCTTAGAAAAGTATACTTGGAGTTCTGGGAATCCGTTCGGAACGTTATCAGTGTAGAGAGATGTTTTGTGTTGATCGTTCAAAAAACTAATCTCTTGTTTTGTTTTAGAAAGAAAAAAAGGGAATCGACCCACTGTTCTCGCAAAACCTGAGAGATTCGACTGTTTTTGGAATCAGGTCAATGAGTAAATGACCATACGGGACATTTATACACCAATTTCTTAATTGATCTTAACAGGAGCTGCTGACTAAGAGTGTTAATCTAGAGAACATCTTAAGGGAGACTTGAATGAAACCATCTGAGTATTTTGGAACGCAATATCTTGTCCCAATCAACTCTGATGAAAAAGATTGTGCTTTATATATATATATATATATATATATATATATATATATATATATATATATAAATATATATAAATATATGTATATATATTGTACTAGGTCCATTGTGCCCTCCAGCATTTGCAATTCTGACAAAATCTATCGAGCTTGAGATTTCCTCACAAGAATCGTCAAAAGTCAGCAAAAACTTTGGTTCCGTTATTGGATAGACTCTGAATAAAATCAAAGTCAACTCCTTGAATGAAATGAATGTTCTTAATGTTTTTCGGCGTTACATCGTAAAGTAACTGATAATGTTAAAAAAAAAAAATTTTTAATCGAAGTCTGGTTGCAAAGTTACAATAATTAACCAATCTTGTATGAGATTAGATTTTCCAGACCGGCTTGGGCCCACCGATGAAATAAAAATGTCTTCCTTAGAAGAAATTATTTTATTTTGTTCATAGTCAAGGAGAACGTAAAATATAACCGACTGTACTATATAAGATAGCAACAGCAAGAGTTACTCCTACTATTCAGAGCGCTAAGAATGACAAAATAACAAAAACTGGGACAAAAAAGCGAAGAGATCTATTACAGGTCTGTGCAAAACGTTTCCACGGTTGTCGTTTATGGTTATTGTCATCAAAGACAAAATTATCTAGGTTTAAACCGTTATCTGTATGTTCGGTATTTATATATTAATTTTAAGGGGAAAATCAATTTATCCATCTGATTATCAATATAATTAACTAAAAAATGAGGTCAGCTTCCAGACCTAGGGAGAAAATAAATAAAACAGAGGATCGAACTACTATTTTTTCAGAAGAGCTGGCAGCAAAAAACATGAAAGATGACAAAAAGTTGATGTTTTCAAAAACGTCAACCCTAAAAATAAAAGTATCTGTCTTCCTTTAGTTAGAAAGTTTTCCCAGCTAATCATCTTCCAATGCGACTTTTCTCTGACTTAAAAAGTAGTAAAATAAAAAAAAATTATTTTAAAAACGATCACAAATACAATTAGAAATTACAATGATATTATGTTATCAAAAGACACAAGAGTCCAAATTCCGTAAGCATAAGCTTTCTTCTCTGCACAGTGAAATGTTTTTTTTTTGTGTCGAAGCGGTTAGTTGCTAAAATCTCAGTCAGTATCCGAGCTTTTGAGAAGTTTGGAAACTTTTGGACAACCAAGATCATCTAGATTCCTTACATCTTTACTAAAAAGTAATTTGATAGGAGATTACATTTCTCTAACCCCTTTGCAAAGTATTCTTTAGGTTAACAATGTTGGTGAATGATTGATGACAACTCAGTATATTCCAGATTTCCGTTGTTTCAAATAATGCCATGTAAATATTTAGTGTTCTACTTTACTTGAAAAGTAAGTTTGTAGTCTTTGGATGGGTGGAAACTGTATCCCAATAGAATTCCATCCTTGAAAACACCCAACTCTTGAACAATTTTTCCCTCCGAGCACTCAATATCAAATGCAACGGGAGACCTTTTTTTTCCAGGTTAGGTTTTTAAAAAGTGATTAGCAGTCTAGCATTTTGAAGATTTCAATGTGGTTAAATTTTATAAAAACACAAACGATTAAACCAGTTAAATATCCCACGAAACATGAGCTGGGAAAAGTTGGTAACATGTAGCAGTATCCTGGACCCTTGTTTGTAGTTGCTTTAGCCGCTCCAGCAGAATTGTGAAGCATCGTATGTAATCGCAAAACCTCCAATCTAGCGAAGAAAAAGTCTGAAAAGGAATTTCCATAGTCGATAATTTCTCCATGAGGAAATTTTTGGCTAATTTCCTCAAATTTTATATTTTCGTCCTAATTTTTATAGGCTGCTAAAAATCCTTCTTTGCGTTTTTCAAAACATCACTGAAAATATGCTTCCGTAACACTTCAGTATGTTGAGAAGAATGAGAATATCAGTCAACTTTGTGTTCCGTCTTCCAAGTCAATGCAAGTTTTTTTAAACTTTTGAATATAAGATAAAGGTGTGGGGAGATGCTCTAGTAAGTTCTCGTACTCTTCTTTTTTTAATTCAAAATTCGTAAGAAAATTCTACTGATATCCGTTCCAACAATGTTGTGAAATGGTAACTTGTTGTTTATCTGAACGATACATAATACTTGTTATCCGTAATCCCTTATGAATAACCAACTTAACTTCTGAAATTTGGGACTCTACGTCTAAGTTTTCTAATTTGGAAAATTTTGAGCTTCAGGAAAGACATAGGAATATCTTTTAAGTTCATAATGAAGTCAAAGGTGAAAAACCTTTGACTTACCTCTGAGACTCAAAAAATTGCTTCCTGAGCAACCAATTGCAAACTCATCCTCAGATCAAAAAATTATTAGAATTAAAATTTTATTTTTGAGAGGACAAAGACATATTACAATAACACACAACAATTTTTACTGAAATGTACCTTGTTCAATGTTAGCAAAGTCTTTCAATTTTTGAATCAGTTACTTCAAATAGTCCAAATGTAGCTGATATAAGTCACGTGCTTGATCTCATTTTTTCCTTACGGCAAAAAAGTCGAATTTGCGCATAAAAGGAAGCTGAAATTGTCCTGAAAGTTTCGAACGAATGTCACATATATATTCGCTGATTTTGTCCTATGTTGACGTCTCTGGCTTTGTGATATCGTTGCAGCACATCCGCAATACTTGGATTCTTATCAAATTGAGCTGGGTGCTTACTCAGTTCTAGTCCCCATGCAAGATATTGCTCCTATGGAAACAGAGTTTTTTGAATTCGATTTTACAATTCGAATTTGTTGGTACTTTTCAAAGGTCCCAGAGTTCTCTTTTTTGAAGACTTGAAAAGCTGTTTCAGAGTAATTTTGCCCATTTTTAGAAATCTGGGACACAGTTAATCTTCCAATTCATTTTGGATTAGAACCAAAGTCTATATTAAAGGGAACCGAATCAATTTCAGTTTTAGGTTGGGAATCGGTAAACATAGCACTCGAGTTAAACTTTTGCAAGAGACAATTTATCAACTTGGTCTGACAGAGAAAAAATTATTCAATGATTCGACACCTATTTTTATTCCCTCTATTGTTTCCAATCACCCTATTTGGTAATGATGTCAATATCCGTCTTTCATTTTCAAATATGAAAATTCAATTGATTCATCTTGTAAAGATTACTTATAAGGAAACCTAATCAGATTTTTCAATTTCTAAAGTAGCATATGTATCTTGGGGTTTAGCACGTCTGTGTTGCATTAGCGACTAGTTGTGGTTAAAATATTCAGAACGAGTGAAACAACGTATTTTTCTGAGCTGCTGTCTCTTGAACTGTGTCATTTTTCTAATGAAATATCCGTTGCATTTGAACTGAATTATTTTTTATCCAACTTTTTTAAAAAAATCACTCCAAAATCAGTTTGGTTACAGAATGGCAGCAGTTATTTGTCAAGTTTTACCTGACTTTTTAAAAAAAAATTGCGAAAAACCTTTGTTCACTTCCGTATCGGTTAAAGATTATACCCCTTACGTGCTTACTAGTGAGTAATCTGTTTTGTCACATAATTACACTTTTTGTCCTCTGAAAAAATGTTGTGATCACATAAGTCTCATTTTATCTTCCATTAATCAATTACTCCAAAAATGGATGATTTATCTTTTCAATATCAGACAATGGACTGCTTATACACTCATATAAGCATCAGTTTTGCGTCACACAATGGACGAAGTCGCTTTTGTTGTTACTCAATTGAATAGAGCGGTACAACATAACACGGAAAACGAATTGGTTGAAAAACTACCCAGCGTTTCCAAAAAAAGATTGAGTAGAAAGAAGTTCAAAAGCAAATAAATGCTAGCACACAAACATTGAGATCATCTTTCTTTGATCGAATTCAGACGCCTAAGAACTAAGAGTATGAGAGTGAATTGATAAAAATTGTTGATTGTTTACTAAATGGTCATGGAATAATTGATAACTCCATGTCGTACTTTGAAGTTAGAAAGTAATAAAGTGTTTGTACTGAAACAATCTTTGTCTAAAAATATCAAACTTTTATCGGTTAATTTGGCTTACATATTGTGTTTTAAATCTAATTTGTTTTTTAAAGACGAAATTTGAATCCATTTTATTTGTCAAATGTCGAATTTTCAAACGTTTTTTTGTTAATAAACAAAATAAGAACCTGAGAGTTTTCGTTGAAAATCAAAATTGTAACCAATTTTTGCTTACAAAATGCGCAAGTTTTTTTCCTATTTTCCTTAGCTTTACGGTATGATCTTATACAGAAAACGACGATTTTGACAATTTCTAAAATGACAAGTTTTGAGTTCGTTCTTGCAGCTTAGAACAGGATTCGTAACATACTTTTTTTTAAAAAAAATCGAATCTTTTCTCAACAGTTTTTGTTAAGTATAGAAAAGAAAAGACAAATTTCTTAAACATCAAAAACGCCATTTTTCTTAAGTGTCGAAAAACAAAGTTTTTAAAAATAACCAAGCGCCTTAGCTACATTTGGTAAAAATCAACTAACCTTTAGTATTGATCTTTATTCTGAAAAACTTTCTTACATTTATGAACAAATACAAAAGAGTTTACAAATTTAACACAGAAGTCATTCTGAAATTCATTACCAGAACTTGTTGTCGCTCAATTCTACTAGGTAGTTGGGTTGGTTGAAGAGTTACTGGGGTATTAGGTTCATCGCTCAAAAAGATAGAGTAGTAAGCTGTTCGTGCCTCAATCGAAGGAGTTGTCATGGAGGGTGTAGTTGACAAGTCAGTAGATCCAGAGTACTGCGCTGGATCAAAAATTTCCAAATAATTAAATGACGAGATGATACTAGTATCAACACTGAACTCGCTTTGTTCTCTACTATGAGTTCTTGAAACTAGTTGAAGAAGATTGTTTTCAATCTGGGGCTTGATACCTAACATGACTCCGGCGTAGTGAACCAGCTGTTTGGAAATTGCTCTTCCGCCCTCGAAAGTGTGTGCTGAATGCTTCAAGCTACGTAGTTGGCGGCAAAATCAATTCCATTAATGTGAGGATTGTGGTGTCCACTAACAACAGCCAAGTCGTGTCCCATCGCGTGAAATCCAAGCTGATTCATTGTGATTGGAACCTGTCACTGATGATACGTGTCAAAGTGTTGTCGCTTGTGCTCAATAATGTGTAAGCAATGGGTAAAGTGAACACAGACTAATACAGTCCGTTTGATAAATCTCGATTTCTTATCCGAGCAGTCTCCTCTGTAAAACAAACTGATTAGAGGAGGTTATTGTTTTGAACAGTGAACTCTTTTTTGTATTAAATGATAGATGAGATTTTTTGTCAGAAAGTGTTGAGATTTGTTCTCCACTAGCAACAAAAGATGCTAGTGGAGAACGAGGTATAAATGATGGAGAGCAATTTGGAAAGCAGCAAATTTTAATTTCTGTGAAGGATAGTGAATATCTAAATTAGATTTAAACAAAAATTAGAACTAAATTAATTTTGACTTTCAATGAAAAAGTTGAATGTTGGAACTCGATAGCCGGACAAAGTATTGATGAGTAGTTATTATAATGGTGAGAAACAGTAGCAATGGTGCTTTCAGAGATGTGGGTCCAAATGATTAGGGCTAAATTAACATCCTGTTTATATAGTGTGCTCTATGCAATCAGAGAACAGTAACCAAATATGGAAGATTTTTACAAAAAAATGACGTTTAGCTTGAAATTTCTGGAAGAACTGACGTTAAAATCCAAATTTAGGTGAATTTTCCTTACATGGAAGGAAGTGAAAAACACGTAAAGGTTTCCAACCACGCTTTTTACCTACCTAAAAAATCTATTTTAGAAGAAATGAGCTTACATAATTACATAATTTACCAAAGAAGTCAAGCTTTGATAAATATTTTTCAGTTCGTCAAGTTTCAGAGCAATCCCGGGAAATGTTTGTATATATGCGTCAGGTAAACGAATTCCGAGCCGGATTCGTACTCCTATTACACTGTAGTCTTGCAATTATGGAAAAGCAAAGAACTGTTATAGAAATGCAAGCAAAATTTATTGTTATTGTGTCTGGAAGAGGAACAATGTTTGTTTGTAAAATTTTTCTGTACTGCTCCAATATATCGGAGACGGAATTGAAAAATAACAACAATTCGTATTTGCTTACAGGCAAATCTGAGGATAAATGGAAAGACTGTTTCTCAATACACTCCTCATTCAAAATTTTTGATAAAGAATGTTGCATATTCAAGACTTTTACTGAATCGGATTATCCTGTTGGATTTTGTGAAAATGTCCAAGAAAAAGTAAAGAAAAGTATGAATCTACATCAACTTCACCAATTTTGCAAGCATCAGGTATAGCTTCTTTTCTCTTCTAAATCTCCAATATTTGTAGGTGGTTTTTCATCAATATGTTTTACAAATGAGCAAAATTTCAGGAAATGTTTCATTGAAATAAAAAAGGTTAAAAGCGAAAGCGATGTGAACAAAACGATATAGTTGACTTTGACAACAAGTTTCCGAATACTGAAGTTTTATTGGTTTGTCCTTTCCAATATAATCAAGTTGACGTCAATTTTATATAAGTTATCTTCTAATATAATAGAGAATTTCTTCTCTAATGTTTGAATAATATTAATTTCTTCTCTAATGTTCGTTCACAATAACTTTTGTTTTCTATAAGAGCGCAAAAATCTGACAGACACATTTTGCAAAAAAGTCTGTTTTGGAATGAAAAGTATTGTTTTGAAAGAAATGTAACACAAATCAGCAATATGACCACAAAATTCAATTTGAGTTTTCTTTTTTTCTCCAAGGAATAGAAATACTCATTTGAATGGTTACTTTTGGATGCAGGTCCAATGTAGAAGGGAATACTGTGATTAATTCGTAGGAAGCTCTAGAACTCTCTTAATTCTTAATGCTACTGAATATAGAAATTACGCCATTTTCGTATTTGGAAATAATGGGTCACGCATTTTCATCTAGAGAACAAACCAAAAACTGTTTCCTTTCTTACTTTGTTTCAAGATACATTTGCTCAGCACTTTAATGGAATTGTATTGAATTTATTTGGGATAAAAACAATGCCTTCTCTTGATATAAATCTTCCAGTCAAATGCACAGAGTGCGAGAACTTGGTTGTCAAGCAGCAAATGGCTCGGCACCAAAAAATCTTGTGATAGTTGGACTTGGTCTTGTCCCAAGTGTCCTTATTTCTCAATAAAGGTAAAAAAGGAACTTGAACTACCACTTTGCTAAGCTTCACGCTCCTCTGTATAAGAAGCTTGGTACGATGAGCAATATATGCTTGGGAGAACTTCGAAGTTTTCATTCTCTTCAACAACATAAGAGACGGAAGCACGGAACATCAACCAAAGTTGGAACCAAATCAAGCGAATTGTTGAAAGAAGTACTAGAATTGCAAGAACTGGATAAGAGCAACGAACAGTTACAGCAAGGACTTAGTGCCTCTTAACACTTCTTTGACAATGCTGAGATGGAGAATGGGAGACATAGGGTATTCAATTTTAAACTGTCGAAACTTGATCCCAGCCATATTAATGAGAAACTGCAGGAAGTGTTCGAAAATCTTAATTGTGCTGTGAAAATAAATTTAGCCCTTGGATTTGGCTTACGAAATGTGGACACAGAATATGCTCATGAAAACAGCGCCTTCTTTGAGAAGTCGTCTAAAGGGGCTTGGTCTCACTTGAAGATAGAGTAGAGGAGATGAATTTCGCTGAGATTTGTGCCCAAGAGAGAGCAAAAACAAAATGGCGGTATGCACTAACAATTAGTGTGTCATATTTCTGTGCTCTTCTCAACAAAATCCTAATGTGACGTTTAGATGCTGTTATACAGAACAGTTGTTAAAGAGATCAGATGTAAATTGTCTTTTTACGAATTGACACGGAGAGACATACAAGGACTACATTTGCCCGTTTAGAGCTGCGGTCGTTCACTTGTAGGGATTACATGAGCTGAAAACAAACGCAGCTGTTGTTCTTTGACTTTCTCCACGTTTTTAAAAAAAATCCGCTGTCCTAACATTGATACTTTTATTAAGCATGCTGATCATTTCAACCGTCACGCGGAATCTTGCAAGGATAGAATACAGCACGTTTATCTGAAGAGTGTTTACAATTGAAGAGAAATTTTGTTCGACAAACTTGACGGATTTGGAGTTAAATATGAGAACGATTACAAACTGCTTAAAAATTTAGCTATAATTGATTTCGAATCAATCTGCGTTCCATCTTATAAGCTAAAAGCTACCAATACAACTACCTGGACAGGAAATGCTGAACCAATCTCTGTGTCAATTTCCTTTAATTTAATAAAAGAACCCAATTTCCTAAGCAACAAAGACCCCAAGACACTCATTGTATTTTTTGTTGCAGCACTAGAAGAACTAGCTGGCACAAAAGAAGAGAAATATTGGAAACATTTTACTCCATTAAAATGCAATTAATACCAGAGTGCATTTTTCTTTCGAGAAGATAAAGGGAGGAAAAAAAACACAGTACTCCATGGTTTGATTTTGAATATAATGAGGAAGAGGAAATGGATATGGCGACTCAATTCTTTCGAAATCAGAAAAATTAACTTCTCGAACTACAACAACATTTTGAACGTTATGTTAACACTTTAACTGTATTTGCATTCAACAGCGGGAAATATGATTTGAATCTTATATAGTCTTATTTTCTACCATACCTCATTCATGTGCACGATATTGACCCAACCGTTATTTAAAAAGCGAATAATTTTGTATATTTTAAATTTGTTTCTAGATTCGTTCCTCAAAGATCACAAGACAAATGAGATCAATTTTTTTCCTCTTTGAATGGTTCGACCCCAAAAAAATGGATACAACATTCCTCCCCCTTACGAATGTTCCTTTAGTAAGTTGAGAGATCACAACCCCTTGGAGAAAGAATTTACGGATTTCACAAAATTGTTGAATAGTGAACTTTCAGCAGAGGAAGCTCTGAAAAAACTTATGTTGATGGAGTGACAACTACAATTACTTGAAAAGTGTGTGGGAGTGGAAACAAATGACAATTTTTAAGATTTTGATAGGTGGCATAACAAAAAGGATGTTGTCCGGACACTAGAAAAGATGCAGACAATGATTGAAATCTATCATAGCAAAGGGATTGATATGTTAAAACTTGGCAGCACAATACCTAATTTGGCAAATATTTGTCTACACAAATCAAATAATAACATAGTCTAGCCGTTGATTGAAACAGACAAAGATTCACCTGATAAAATACGCGAGGAAATGAGCGGTGGTCCCTCTATTGTCTTTATTAGAAAAGAAGTTGCAGATGAAACATATGTTTGAAACTTAGAAAACAATCGCAAATCCATTTTGGTTATAGACACCAGTCAACTTTAAACTTTCTCAATATGCCAAGAAATGCCCACGGGGATTCACACTAGATGGGAATTTCATTCACACTCTCAGACGTTTAAAGATAGGCAAAATAAATCGAGGAAAATCGAGAAGATGGTTATGTTACCTACCATCTCAGCGTCCTAACTGCAACATGGAAAAATACTACACAACTGGAACTCAGAAAAAGATTGAATGTTTTAATATAGACGGATTTTGTGCTCATTGTAAACTATATTTGAGGAAATGAGGAGTTGCTTTCGCTTCTGTGCATGTCAGGAAGTAAGAGCAAAGGTGTCAAGGGAACCAGAGAAGGCTCAAGCAAAAGGGCATATGACGATCTGAGACGATATTATTTGCGGAACAAAGAATATAAAGTTGTTAGGATATAGGAATTTAATTGGTGGGAAACTTTCAATGATGATGAATTTGTAAAAAATCACGTGAGAAACAATTCCCTGTTCAAGATACCTCTGACGCAAGAATCTTTACTTGCTAAGATAAGAGAAAAAAATCAACCGCAACGCAAGCAGATTTCAAGATTCTAATTGGAGAATGGAACAGTCATAACACCTTTACTCAACTTTCACCTTTGTTTGGGCTAAAATGCACAAAAACTTATCGCTTCATTCAGTACACAACCAAAACACGCTTCAGGAAATTTGTTCAGTTAGTTGTTGATACGAGAAGAGCTGGAGATGAAAATCCTCAATCAAGCGAAAATCCTGAGACAAAGAAATTTTTAGGACAAAACACCTGAACCATGAAAAGACTCACAAAGCAATCAACGGGAATTTGTTGAAGAAAATTATCACTGTGTCGAAAGAACTATATGAAGTTGAACTTTTAAAATCACAAATTGAGCACAGCGAACCTATAATAGTCGGCTTTTTTATACTTCAGTACGCAAAGTTACGTATGCTCTAGCTCTATTACATTTTTTGATAAATTTGGAAATGTGAACTCATTCGAGGAGTTAGAAATGGACACTGACTCCTTATACTTTGTTCTAGCACATGATAATTTGTATGATTGCATTCGTCAATCTAAAACAACAGAGCGGGAAGCTCTGAGGTAAGCCGACTGTGATGATTCGTTCACAGCTGACGCTATACAAATTTTCTCCCCAAAACCTGAACCGATAAAATTAAAAAGCACGATAAGCTTGAACCCGGTCTGTTCAAGGACGAATTTCGATGTACTGAAATGATTTATAGCAAAACTTATTGGTGCTTGGATGCCAAATCAGACAATTACAATTGCAGTAAAAAAGGACTAAACAAACGAACATTGGAAGAGACCGGATATGGAACATTGGAAAATATCGGCGATTGATGGAGAAAATAATCAATTTAGTATCTACAAATAAGGGATTTTGGTCAATCAATGTTTGCGTCGCTACCTATGAATAAAAAAGAAAGGATTTTAGTAATTTCATCCTAAATGATAGGCGTTATCTGATGGAATTCATACTGTACCCATGAACTTGTAAACAACTTGCTTGCTTTTTATATTGTGACGAGTCTTAGTTGTGTATAAAATTAATTACAGTGTATTTGATTTATAGTGTGTCCGTCATTTTGTACCCTCATAATTAGTTCTTTTTGAGAAACTCTAAATTTTCTCATTTTTTAGCGGCTATACCTCATCTCAAAACTTTGCGGCGGCTATACCAAATCTTCATACATTGCGGGGGCTATACCTAATCTTAATAAATTGCGGAGGCTATAACTAATCTGAATACATTGCGGAGGCTATAACTAATCTGAATACATTGCGGAGGCTATAACTAATCTGAATACATTGCGGCAACCATACCTAACCTTAATACCTTACGGCGGCTATACCTAATCTTAATACATTGCGGCGGCTTTACCTTATCCTAATACATTGCGGCGTTTTTACGTAATCTTATTACCTTGAGTTGGCAATACCTAATTTTAATACATGGCGGCAAATATACAAAAAAAAATGTTGCGATTTGAAATTTACTGCAAAGAGAATTTTCTGTTTATTTCGTTCGCGCTGCCTGTACAATTCGCGTTCGAGCGTCCTCTACAGTATCCGTGCTCACTGCCTGTACAACTTTCGTGCGCGCTGCCTGTACAACTTTCGTGCGCGTAGCCCGTACAATTCCCCTGCGCGCTTCAAATGACCACTAACCATCTTTTGAAAAGTGGCTCCAAAAATTACCCTGATCTGCACCTACTTTACTGTTAGTAGGCTCCCCTAGATTTTTAAACTATCTTAAAACATTAGAGTAGACCCACTCTCAAAAAACACTTTACACTATCTTAATAAATGGGGTTTACACCCTCCCCGTGGACTGTGGTCTTTAGTTTACTACTTATATATATATATATATATATATATATATATAGTTATATATATATATATATATATATATATATATACATACATATATAAATATATATATATATATATATATATATATATATATATATGTATATATATATATATATATATATATATATATATATACATATATACATACATACATACATATATATATATATTTATATTTATATTTATATATATATTTATACATACACATATATATATATATACATATTTTATATTTATATATATATATATAAATATACAATTATAAGCATATATATATATATATATATATATATATATATATATATTTATAAATTTGTTTATATATATATATAAATATATAAATATACATATGTATTCATCTATATATATATATATATATATATATATATATATATTGTAAACTCTGATGAAAATAAAACAAAATCTTTGATTTCAGATATCTTTTTTGGTCATAAAGCAACATATAGGTTCCATTGTAGCAACATAGAAGCATAAAAACGTAGGCTCCAAACCAAACGTGCAAAAAACAAGTGAAACTAAAATGGACGCTTTTTACCGGTTTTTTCTAATGCTATTGACAACAAAATTGGTAAATAATCAGTCAACAATTGTCAAGAAAACCATAATATATTACGTAACTAAAAATTAAAGTTTTCGACGTATATTAGATCGTATTTTAATCTTAATTGGAACCATTTTTTTGCGTATTTGTTATTTAGAAACACTCGAATCTGATTAGTTAAAATTCGCGTAACATCCTGCGGCCCGAAGATGCTGGGAAAACTGGTACAAATTTTACAAGCGGGCGGACGATTGAACCGGTCGACGTATGTAAAACGGTGGAGCGTACGACGCTAGCGGAGTCATAATGGAGTTCCACAATCCAACCGGTAGGTTAGTAATCCCTATGGTTGGTTTCCTTAACAACTCAAACCAAGTCACCGGTCTTAAGGTGTTGCTCGGCAGGCGTCTGCCACTAAAAACATCCGTTCAGTGTCGGTGCGTACTCTCTGACCAAACGGGACCAATTAGTGTTCGCTTATGACCGCAAAGGGGCGTAACGTTTGCGATGATCCAATTCATTATCACCTAAGAGTTACGGGATACCGGTAGAGTTTTCTCGCAACAGGAAATCATTGGGCGTCAAGGCGTTCAAAATATTGGGCTTGGCGCTTAAGGGCGTTAACGGACGTCAATGAGGCGCATGCTACCCGAGAAAAAAAATTGTGAAGCACCTCATCCGCCAGGCGACGTGTGCCAAGAATGAATTCTATATAGCACACATTTGAAACTGCGCACCATCGACTCCCAGATGATGTGCACTGGGTGGATCCACTTTATACCAACGAGTACAGCTGCCATGTTGTCAATGTTCCACTTTTCGATAATTTTCCGGAGTTTTTTCTCCGCCGCAAAAAAATTAGTGCGACTGTCCGACCAAATCATGGCAGGTTTGATCCTACGGGACACAAACCACTCAACTCCCATCACACAAGAACTAGTACCCATGGATGTAATTATCTCAACGTGGACGGCGCGAGTAGCAAGACAATTGAAGAGGAAGCCCTCACCTTTTCTCAGTAGTAAGGCGGTCAGTAACATAGAACCGCCCAAAGTAGTCAACGCCAGTGTTTGTGAAGGGTGGAGACTGGTAAGCAAGTCTCTCCTTAGGTAAATTAGACTTGATTGGTTGCGTAGTTACAGATTAAAATTATCTGCACGCCAGGTTTGATGAAGCGCAATGATGATCTTAGTTTCAGTACTGTATAGTGTCCCTGCACAATTGCTCTTAGGTATTCAACACCCTGATGGTAATGTTTTGAATGTGTGTGCAAGGAAATGTTTTACGAACGGGTGACGTGCATCTAAGGTGACTGGGTACTTTACTTTCAACCCAACTTCCATTAACAGCTTCAAGCGGCCAGAGAAATGGATTGGTCCATTTGAACTAAGAAACGGCAAATGTGGAGCGATTCGGCTGCTCCGTTTAACAGAACTTTGTTCAAGAAGATCCCTTCTTTTAGTTTTAGAGGACTCTCCCTGCACAAATTTCTGGAGCTGACGCTCGGCTTCGTCAAACTCAGTAAGGTCCCTAATGCTACTATCAGTGTTAAAGGAGCCGGCACGCTTAGGTGAAAATTGGAGAACTTACGCTGCAATACGCAAGTACTTTTGATAAGAACTAAACTCGACAAAAAACACGGTGGAAGGGGAGTTCTTCGTTTTTTAACAGACGTAGCTAGAGATACAGTGTCTTCAATAGTAAACGCTTTGTTGACGCCAAGTTTGATGTAAATGAAGACGGGTTTTTTCGGTACGGGTGAACATTCCACGCGTGGTAGAGTCAGCCGAATTATCCTTAGTCGTGACGCGATTCCATTTTTCAGCGCTGGTATACTTCAAAATTTCGCAAACAAGATTCGCGACAAAGATTGGTTGCTATTTATTAGAGTAAATCAATTGAAGAACGATAGTGCTGTCTGTCCACATGAATACTTGGTTAACAGTTACTGTAAGTGCTGAAATAATTTCCTTTTCCAGCCGAGCGGCAGGTAGAGCACCTCGAAATTCAAGTTTTGGGACAGCCATCACTTTCATTGGCGCGCTTTCCCCAATACAAGCGCAAGCACTGTTGTTCCTCCCTCGTAGGAGTTGTTATTCGGTTTCACAGGAAAGGGACAGCACTGAAGGTATCTGTGAACTGTCACCAAAAATATGCAGTTCTAAATTCTGAAAGGGTCCAGTAAAATAACTTTGAGGGATTTTGATGTTTTCAAGCTTCCGTAAGTCCGCATTCCACACCAAAAATCTTCGAACCTTGTTTTACGGGAGTTCATCCCTTGTTGCCTTGTGAGACACCAGATAACTTTTAAGAGAAGCTAGCACCGACAATAAATGGCACGACAAGATCAATGGGGTCAAGCACTTTCGACACAAGACATAGGACCAACCGCTGCGTGATTGACTTGGTAATAGCGCAGCTGGTACACCTACTAACAAATAAACTGTCATTGGTGTGGTTCCACTTTAGCCAAAACACGTGCCTTGAATCCGCTAGGCATGAAACAATGACCTTGGTCTCAATTTGAGGAGAACCACCAATTTGATCACCCAGATTGGCACATTGTGTACAGACTTAGTAAGCTTAAACCCACCGAGAAGGAGGAGATGTACCAATTCCTTCAATCTATTGATGGCTTGCTCAGGAGACTCCACTGTGCCAAGGTAATTGACCATGTAAAAGTTTTCAGAGACGGCTATAGCAGCTTCGGGGTAAAACTTGGCGTTGTATCTCGCAGTGCGTAATAGTGCATAATAGGCGCAAGTAGATATGGCTTGTATATTGGTACACTTCAACGATTTTTGTGGATCTTCCCTTCACTAAAAAACGAATCGATGGTTGAACTGATCGGAATACACCAACCTGTAGCAAATGCCCACGATGTCGGCAAATGGCTGTTGTGGGAAGCGGAGACGTAAATGAATGAGGTTTTGGAGCCGATCAGGGCCAGTGACTAAGGACTTATTCAGAAAGTGACCGCGAAATTTTGCTGCTCCATTGTGCACCCTAAACATCCTACCCGTTTGTTCGAATTTATAACCGGATGGTGAGGTAGGTACCACTTGGCGTCATGTGCCGCTCACAACAATCCGACAACGTATCTCAGGTCTTTGTGTACGGTGGTATTCTCAAGTATTTCGTGAGCCCCTGCGTATGTTGCAGATCGTGGGTGGACCTTCTTGTTTGCTACGAGCAATTGGATGTGGTACCATAACTTTACCTGGCTTGCCAGTTCATTGTCTTGTTCAATATTCACTTTCAAGCACGTTGATGTTAAACCCAAACTTCATGGTAACGGACTGCTGAACGCCCAACCTATGGGTAGGAGTACACCAACGAGTGAACGCCTCTAATCGACAGAAAAACTCTCACGCACGGATAGCATGATGGCCCTCCTGTCCGAGTACCATCTCAATGGCTTTGTAGGAATGAGTCAAAGGATCAATGGCTGCTATGTGGGGTTATGTCTCTTGCAGGACCTGTACGTTTCGTATAACTGAGCCGGCGGTCAGACTTTTTTTAACGAAGGGGTTGATGGTAAACGGCTCGAAGTCATGATGATCGGCTGGTTTCTCAGTCAACTCAACTACCTTAGTGTCGAAGACGTCTTCGGTTTTTATATCATTCAGTGTAAGCTTTAGTGCTTTAACTTGCAAACAGAATCTATCTGCGAGCCTAAGGGCCAGCCATGAGTTACTACAGGCGTTATCACACAAAACCAAAGCCTTGGTATCTAAGCCGGAAGAACTGACCAAATTTAATTCAACCACAAGAAATAGCCTCGTAACGCCAGTAACAAACGACATGGTTGTGGTCTTATTAGACGGCTGTTGACTAGTAGTCGCTTTAGTTTGACCTGTGTTGCCAGGCTAAATAGTATTGTGATTAGTTGATTGTTTGGTTGGGAAATCGCTACCTGCTCCATGCAATAGTCTGTTATGCGAGCTATTGCAGCCTTCTGCCCGTCACTATCCTGGTTGAGGGAACTGGCTGAGTGTGTGCATGTCCTGTAAGAAGAAAAAGCAAAATTGCTTTCATCCACCGCCAATTTAGCTCTCTGAATTGGAGTCTTTTCCATGAAAACCAAACACTCCCATAGATGGTTGGTACCTTTGCATACAATGCAGCAAGAGTAGGTGTTTGAGGAAACGGATAGCATTTGTTTCTATGTTTTTTTTTTGTGAATTTGATGGAAATATTTTTAAGGCTGTTTTGGTCTTCTTTTCTGAAGTGCTCTTATCTTCATGCTTTTCCTTGATTGCGCTTTGCTTTATAAGATTGTATGCCTCAGCCTTTTTCTATAAGCGGATGGTTAAGATCAAGGAGGGTAGCTTTAACACAGTGCTTTTTAACTGTAGAGAGCGACGAAAACTCTTTCATTTTTTCATATTTTTTTGTCCCGCTTGGTTAAGTAAGGAAGCGCTCTTCAAGTCAACGTCGTATGACAGTGACTTAAAGACCCCAACAAGGCTGGATTTTGCTGCAGAATAGTTTACGATGTTATCACTATTGTGTATTTTAAGGGGCTGAAAGTTGCTTAGCTTATCGAAGTGTGCACTTACGACTGCCTCTGGCCGGGCACATTTACGTTCAAAAGCCCTTGGTGAATCGTTGTACACTTTAACAACAATAAACAAACTCGGCGATTGCATCTTTTCTTCACTAGTGACGAGCCTTTTAAGGTATGTCAACTTTACGTCATCAGTGAGCGACTGCGAGTCAATCGCGCTTTTGATTTGACCACACAACTCATACCACTGTAAAGGGCCGCCATTAAATTGTGAAGGTGTCCACTGAGGCAAGGGTCTTTTTTCTTGCTTGCTATTACATCAGCTAATTCCCTATTCATTTACGCATTTCTTGGTATCAGGGGAGCAGGTGCAGACACCTGCGGACTAATCCAACTCAACAGAATGGGTCCATCATAACCATATGTTTGCTGTTAAACCGGAGTGTCTAGACCAGGTTCGACGTTACGATCTGGTTTTGCAGTTGCGATTTGGTTTCCTGCTGTTTGATGACTGCATGTCAATCACACAAGGTGAACTTTGATAGAATTGTGGTTGAACATTAGTGGTTGAGAGTGCCATATGTGCCTGTATATTTGGAGGCACTTTTTTCACTGAAGTAATGTCTTGGATGACTATTGACCGTCTGTGCTCTGCTGTGAAAACCACATTGACTCATATTTGGAACAAATTGTTGGCCAAAGGGACATTGGGCAAATTCGGGGCAGGAGGATCAACTGAGCGTACTACTTTATATAATCGATTAGTTTTAATTTGAAAAATGTTTTGAAAACAAGGCTGATTGATCAAAAGGGCGTGGAGCAGTGATGTTAGGTTCAAAAACGGTTTCCGGAAGAAGAAAAGTATTAGAACTAGGAGGTTGCACATTGTGTGTTGAGTGTTTGGACTTGGTGGGGCCCTGGGTTAAAAAAGAACTTTCAGTAACGGGACTGAAAGATTTGTTTTCTGAAAAGGAGGAAGCGTGGCGTGGAAGCGTGGGTGAACAACGTGTGCAAGGCGTGATAAAATCTGACTTACGAATCGCACTCAATTCCAAATTCTAGCTAAGACGGCAGCATTGTCATTGGTAGTAGTCATCACTTAGCAACCACAAAGGAACCTCAAGTAAAGACCGCGCTTCCACCTTCTATACTTGGAGCAGTGGAGAGTAGCAAATATAGTGCAAAGTGTAAGTTTTCCTTCTCTGTCCTATTTAAGAAAAATTTAATACAAAAAACAATAATATGGTGTTCATTAGCCGGGCGCGGTATCAAGTAAACTCTGACAGAAATAACAGAAGTTCGTGGATATCAATTATTTTTTCTCGGTCATAAAGCAACATATAGGCTTCATTATAGCAGCAGATAAGCATTAAAACTAATGCTCCAAACCAAACGTGCAAACAACAAGTGAAACTTAGACAAAATTGCTTTCATCCACCGCCAATTTAGCTCTCTGGGTTGGAGTCTTTTCCATGAAAACCAAACGCTCCCATACATGGTGGGTACCTTTGCCTACAAGGCAACGAGAGTAGGTGTTTGAGGAAACCGATAGCATTTGTTTCTATGTTTTTCTGTGAATTTGATGGAAACATTTTTAGGGCTGTTTTGGTCTTCTTTTCTGAAGTGCTATTATCTTCAGGCTTTTCCTTGATTGCGCTTTGCTTTATAAGATTGTATGCCTCAGCCTTTTTCTATAAGCGGATGGTTAAGATCAAGGAGGGTAGCTTTAACCCAGTGCTTTTTAACTGTAGAGAGCGACGAAAGCTCTTTCATGTTTTCATATTTTTTTGTCCCGCTTGGTTAAGTAAGGAAGCGCTCTTCAAGTCAACGTCGTATGACAGTGACTTAAAGACCCCAACAAGGCTGGATTTTGCTGCACAAAAGTTTATGATGTTATCACTATTGTGTATTTTAAGGGGCTGAAATTTGCTTAGCTTATCGAAGTGTGCACTTACGACTGCCTGTGGCCGGGCACATTTACCTTCTAAAGTTCTTGGTGCATCCTTGTACACTGAACAACAATAAGCAAACTCGGCGATTGCATCTTTTTTTCACTATTGACGAGCCTTTTAAGGTATGTCAACTTTACGTCATCAGTGAGCGACTGCGAGTCAATCGCGCTTTTGATTTGACCATACCACTCATACCACTGTAAAGGGCCGCCATTAAATTGTGAAGGTGTCCACTGAGGCAAGGGTCGTTCTTCTTGCATGCTATTACATCAGCTAATTCCCTAATCATTTACGCATTTCTTGGTATCAGGGGAGCAGGTGCAGACACCTGCGGACTACTCCAATTCAACAGAATGGGTCCATCATAACCATATGTTTGCTGTTAAACCGGAGTGTCTAGACCAGGTTTGACGTTACGATCCAGTTTTGCAGTTGCGATCTGGTTTCCTGCTGTTTGATGATTGCATGTCAATCACACAAGGTGAACTTTGATAGAATTGTGGTTGAACATTAGTGGTTTAGAGTGCCATATGTGCCTGTATATTTGGAGGCAGTTTTTTCACTGAAGTAATGTCTTGGATGACTATTGACCGTCTGTGCTCTGGAAAACAACATTGACTCATATTTGGAAAAAAATGTTGGCCACAGGGACATTGGGCAAATTCGGGGCAGGAGGATCAACTGAGCGCACTACTTTATATAATCGATTAGTTTTAATTTGAAAAATGTTTTGAAAACAAGGCTGATTGATCAAAAGGGCGTGGAGCAGTGATGTTAGGTTCAAAAACGGTTTCCGGAAGAAGAAAAGTATTAGGACTAGGAGGTTGCACATTGTGTGTTGAGTGTTTGGACTTGGAGGGGCACTGGGTTAAAAAAGAACTTTCAGTAAGGGGACTGAAAGATTTATTTTCTGAAAAGGAGGAAGCGTGGCATGGAAGCGTGGGTGAACAACGTGTGTGCAAGGCGTGATCAAATCTGACTTACGAATCGCAGTCAAATCCAAACTCTAGCTAAGACGGCAGCATTGTCATTGTTAGTAGTCATCACTTAGCAACCGGAAAGGAATCTCAAGTAAATCCCGCGCTTCCAACTTATATACTTGGAGCAGTGTAGAGCAGCAAATCTAGTGCAAAGTGTAAGCTATCTTTCTCTGTCCTATTTAAGAAAAATTTAATACAAAAAACAATAATATGATGTTTGTTAGCCGGGCGCGGTATCAAGTAAACTCTGACAGAAATAACAGAAGTTCGTGGACATCAATTTTTTTTCGGTCATAAAGCAACATATGAGCTTCATTATAGCAGCAGATAAGCATTAAAACTTATATTCAAAAGCGAACGTGCAAACAACAAGTGAAACTTAGACGGCAAAGGTTCTTGATGCTATTTCACCGGTTTTTTGTCTGATATTATTGTCGTCAATATCGGTTAATAATCGGTCAGCAATCGTCTAAAAACTAAACAATATTAAGCCGAAAACCACATTGATTCGTAAGTTTGAGGTTATACTTACGTAAAATTAGGTTAAATGAACTTTTTCAGAACTTTCTACGTTTATTACAACGTATTTTATTCTTATCTAGAAAAACTCTTCCTACATAGAAACACTCTTACTTAGAAAATTCTTACTTAGGAAGACTCTATTCTGATTGCTTAAAATTCGTTTATGTACTTCGTAATGTATATATATATATATACATATATAATATATAATATAATACAATATATATATATATATATATATATATAAATATATATATTTTTATATATTTATATATAAATATATATACATATATATATAATATATAATATTGTTATATAAATATATATACATATATACATATATATATATATATATATATACTTCTCTCTCTCTATATATATATATGTTTATATATTTATGTTTATATATTTATATATATATATGTATAATATAATATTGCTATATATATATATATATATATATATATATATACAGAGAGAGAGAGAGAGAGAAGTATATATATCGGTTAATAGTCGGTCAGCAATCGTCTAAAAAACTAAAGAGTATTAAGCCAAAAACCACATTGATTGGTAAGTTTGTGGTCATACTTACGTAAAATTAGGTAAATTGAACTTTTT
>NC_134475.1:40960118-41007618 GCF_964194025.1 Convolutriloba macropyga
CTTGGAATCGGGTAGATCCGCCCATTTGTATCTTGCACTACATTTGTCAATTGTCCACACATCAAATGAAGTCACTTTGACAAAAACTATTTTCGAAGGTATAACAAACAACGAATCCAGCCTTGTAAACAACGTACGCTCACGTGAACAAACGTAAACAAGAATGATAGCGCACGTGAACAAACAATATAATCAATTGTATAAATGTGGAAATTTTGAAACCCAATTTTGGCCAATTTTATGTGGGTTAATTTCATACGGCACGGAAAAACAGGCTTTTTGACAAATAGAACTGAGTAATTTGATAGAAATTGTCTAACTTTATAGGTTGTTTCTTTGAAGTCTGCTAAAGTATGTCTGCGATTATTAACACACAGTAATTAAGATCGAACGATATGTTTGCATATTCCAACCTTAAAATTTTGTAGGGCATCGCTAAAACTGCTTTGTTAATTTCATTTTGGCACATTCGAAACGAAAGTTACCAAACGAGAATTAATAATAAATAATACACAATTAAACAAATAGAATGCGTTTTTAAAACAAAGGTTAGAATAATAATACAAAAATAACGAGCACTACCAATTTCGGAATAGAAAGTTGTATTAAATTCATAATCGGAAAGCTTTTTGCAAAATTCCGAAATCGAAGTAATGGCTCAAAATGTTCTATTGTACGGATAGCATCGCGCCCTAAATAATTTTGTAAATATGGGCGGTTTAGTTGGTTCAAATTTGGGCTTTTATGGATAAGCCAGCCGGTAATGAATTCTTAAAACAAGGATAATTTCCTGCATCATATCCATTTCAAAAGAGCCGTAGTATTGCACGATTTTTTGCCCTGAAAGGAAGTTCGAATTCAAATAAATGAAACATCCCTACAAAATAATCATTTAGGATCGCAGTTCAATTTCTAATTCGATGGGCTGTGAGAAGAAATCACGCTGTTTTTTTGTCTTTTCTTTGTGAACTAATTTGACATGATTTGATTAGATTCCGCGTGTGCATTTGACCACATCAGTTTGTTTTCATTCTCTGATTCTGGACAAACAGTAAAATAGTTCTCTGTCGTTTATTCTGTTTTCTTGGTTGCTCAGCTCTAAATAGCAGATTACTCAAACAAAAATTAATTATATTGATAAAATTAATTGCAAAAAGTCAATGTGTATGGTTATGAGCAGCCTTTCTGAAAAAAGAGCAAAATTGCGCTTTTGTCAAGTTATTTCAGCTGGGCATTGACTTAGTTGAAAAGAAGTGTGAGTCAAAACGTTATTCTAATTACACATGTATCCTTTCATCATTTTACTAATAGCCTCAACTTGAAGTTTCGGTGAATATTGTCACTTTTTGAGGCTGCTTATTTTCTTACTCGCCACTGTTTTTCTGAAGTTTCCTTAAATTCATTTTAAAAATGGCAGAAGGCAGGGACTCAAATTATGGACACAACAATTAACAATTAAAATTGAATGCTTCCTTGAAACTAGAGAGGAATCATTTTATGACTACAGAAACGACGCTCGTTACCATATAAAGCTCTTATATATTAACTTAAAAAATAGTTCAAATTAATAGAACCTTATCTTTGCCCGCTCGTCCTAAATGCTACGATTTTCATCTTAAGTTTTTATTTTAAACGTTAATTTACTCCTAAATAAGGCCCCCAAATCATGGTTGCTCTTTAAACACCCACTTTCTCTCGTACTTTAGTGATTTCTGTAGAACGCATAAGAATAAACTCAATAAAAATTTCATAGCCAGATAGCGCTAGTTAAGTCAGATAATTTAGGACAAGTTAGACAGGTTAATTAGGTGTTTGAAGTAAGCGTTCTTTCTTAAAGGGTTATTGTTTTGAAGGCGCCAGAGAGGGGAGTTGAGTGATATATCTTAAACAAACAAATTAATGAACAAAAGCATATTGAGCTGTCAATCCATTTTGATTAATTAGCGAAGTTGTTTTTTTGCATCAGGCCAAAGTCGAAATGAGTGATTTAAGTTTAGATGAAAACTAGAGAGCGAACATTTGAAGTGAACTTGATACTTTGAACAAAATTGGAATTTCAATTTAAACCAAATTAAAGTGTGATTTAAAATTTGCAAAATAATTGGCAACTCCAAACTTGGTACACTCATCTCTTTAAATTATATTCGTCATTGGAATCTGAAATTTTGTGGGGATATTCCCCTTATGATTGTTGATATATAATAGGGATACGCAGCCGTATATACATTTTTGATCTGAGTTTTTGGCACAGGAAATGGTGTTATTCGACGGTTTTTGATAATTTGCGGTATAAATTTCGATTGTTTAAGGATGAAATAACGGTATAAACCAGTCGTACTAGAATGTACTTGTGCAGTAATGTATTGGGTGATCATGGGAATGGTTTAGAAGGTTGTGGGAGAAATTTGTTGGAATTGCGAAATAAAAAAAGGCAGTTTATCAGTTTTCCAAATACCCTACCGATAAAAGGTTGTCCGACCCCCCCCCCCCGGGATGGGAAGGAGTTATTGGTTGATAACTGGTCAATGATGGGGAGGTACCCCTAATGGTCTTCTATTGCGAGAATAATTTTCAGGACAATCTGACCACCCACTCTCCAGCTATTAACACCGGAAGTAGTGTGATTTGATGGTTTTTAGGTATTTTACTGTGAAAATGAATGTTTGAGTCAGAAATAAGGCGATTAATCAGTTGTAATGTCCTGCACGTATGAATTAATGTTTTTGCATGATCTTGAGAAGAGTCTAGGATGTAAAATGGCGATTTTTGAGTATATTGGTAATTAACACAGGAATGTAGTTAGCACCTAAATTGAAATAGTATTTTTTCGAAAAGTTGACGTCGGATTGACCTGAAAATTTGGGGATAGACTAATTTGGGTACGAGGAATCCGATTTCAATGTCAGATTTGACCCCACACCAACCTGCACGGAACTAGCGCACGCCGCTGCTGCGGAACATAAATTTTGAATTGCTCGTGGAGTTTTGGTAGTAGCCTTATGATTTTTGGAGGGTTAGTATAACTTTTCAAGTGCTTTCGATTGGTGATATTTTCAATCCCAGATTCCGACCAGAAGTCGGTGCTTCGGGACAACCCGAGTGCCGAAAACCGGAAATTGGCCTTTTTGAGCGGCCGAATGACTTTGAAATAGTTTTAATATGATAACCTGAGACAGTTAGTGACAAAAAATAACCACCCCGGTCAATTTTGACGAACTCGGATTTTTCGGATTTCGGCACCCACGACTCGTTAAAAACTTTTAAATTGCAAACGACTCGCAACGGCTGATCCGTTGGTCATGAAACTTGGCAGGCAAGTTGGTGACACCCTTTAGTTACTAAAAAGTTGTACTCGAAGACGTTTTGACCACTACTTCGCAAGTTATTGAATTTGGAAATTTCGGGTCATCCGGGAGGTCGATGAAAAGTGTGCGCAGTCATTGCTCGTGTTCTAGTGGGAGTTACGTCATGAAATTTTGTGAGTAGGTGCAACTATGAGAGAACTTTCCGTGACAGTAATTAGTTTTATTAACTTGAACCTTCATTTTGGACGAATGACCCCTGATTGACCTCTAGAGGTCACACTGTTGGGTTTTTAGGAATATTAGACTTTTCGGCGGTTTCTAACTGGGGAATTGCATGAAATGTTGAAAAAAGCTCAGAATAACAACTGCTCTTAGCTTTGGGGTTGAGTTTAGTTACTTATTCAACACATGATTTTTGACAAGTTTTGACAGGGATTGATTGCAGCTAGTTAAATTTATAGCGGAAATAGAGGTATAAGAACTTTTCAGACCGAATTTTAATGTTTACTAAGCAAACACTGATTGACATGTCAAGTGCATATATGAGATAAAGTGGAGTGGACTTGTTTACATAAGAGTCCAAAGGTCGTGTACTTAAGATAAGAAGAAAATTGAACAATCATTGCTAGCAGTTGAATGACAGAGCATAATTTGATATTGTTTGGTTGCATAGCAAACAAAGCCCTCCCACAGAATGTGACAATTTCAAGTGTAAGTTGCATTGTTTACTTAAGAGATTAAAGTTTATTTGCTTAAGATAAGAGCGTATTGGGTGAGTGTAAATTGAAGTGACACAGAGAAATTTTTGCAGAGAGAGAGAGAGAGAGAGAGAGAGAGAGAGAGAGAGAGAGAGAGAGAGAGGGTCGAAACGATTTGCTGAGACACAGCAGAAGTGGGACACAGAATAGATTTTGGCACAAGCGAGAGATAATAGTTGGTTTTAGTGGGACTAAACTTTAAGAGATTAGTGAGACTGAACTCTGGAAGTTTGTAATTGCAAGACCAGTTGGGATACTGTGAGCAGTTTTTGATTTAGTTCATTTGGGAAGTGAACCATGGATATCGTTATTATTATTTTAATTTCTGTTATAAATTGTCTTTGAGTTTGTCGTTTCCATTGATGTGCAAGTAATTGTCTTACATTTGTTATCCATATAACTAGAATTGATATTACGAGCCCCATTGTGAATTGACTTATTTCAAGGGAATTTAATTTGCAACAGCATACAAGAGTGGAAGAGGGGAAATAGCAGAGTAACAAATTAACTTTTGCTTCACCAACTCAAAACTTTTGGTTTATTTTATTTGATCGATCTTCTGGGCGACAGAGTCCCCTCACTGTTGAGACTAGCAGAAATTCGGCAGACGACAGTTGCGCTCCTGGGTGGGCTTCTTTTCTTTGTTGCTTTTTGCGGTGGATTATTTTCTGATTTTTTGAAGAGCGTGAGATATTTATTGGAGAAACTGCTGAGAGCGCAACGAAATTTGAATTACATTTTAGATTTGGGTTACCAATAGTTTGATTAGGTTTGGTTATCAATTGGTGAAGCGTTTTCCTTCACCAGGCTACGAAAATTGGGAAGATTGGCGTGAACATTACTTGAGCACTGGCTTGAAGTTGGGATGGACGGAAGAAGAGAAGATGAAATGTTTGCCTACAAAATTGTGTGGGTGGGCCTTGAATGCAGTAAGTGATTTACCCAGAGGTTATTGGCGGTCGATTCGAGGGAAGCAAGCATGGACACTGACAGAGACGTTGTATCAGTTTGATATACGTTTGTCCGACAATCCACTTTTTCAGGAGCGAACCTAAAATATGTTCGTTAGAGGGAAAGCGAGAAGTAGGGCAGAAATCATTGAAACCAGTGACACTATGGATCAGAGAACGGGACAGCAGTATGCTCAAAGGCACGTAATTGATACAAGTAGTAGCGTTGAGACTTCTTTAATGGATGAAATTCGGCAACCCGCCGAAAGCTCTGAAGGGTTTGGCATTGGGTCCCGCTGTGGTGTCTCAAGAAACGGAGCTTTAGGTAAAGATCTGTTTGGAGAAGTGCGAGATACACTTGCTAAGAGTGGTAGTAGAATAAGAATTCCAGGTTACGGCGATGAAGTGCAAACTGGAACTGAGGTCGAGTATATGGAGGAAGTTTGTGTTCAAATAAATCAAGAAATTTATAGAGCAGCGCTAATCGAAAATGAAAACAGCGGCATCAAAGAAATTCCGACAGAAGAAAAAATCATTGAGCGCAGAGTTGAGTCTTGTGGACCAGTTGAGCATCATGCCATGGAAAACGATTATGTACTGTCACCAGAGTCTGAGGAGCTGAGCGATGAACTGTCGGATGATGACTATTTGTTTGAAGTTGCTTCGGATACAGATTTTTCGGATGTAGAGGAATTTGATGACAACGATGCGAGAAGCGAGACAAGTTTTGCTGGGAGTTTGGAGTCAGTAGCATGCAGCAATGTAACTGCGATAGCAAGCAGTTTTGGCGGTGGTGTCAAAACTAGCAGAAGCGAATTGTTGGGAGCCTGGGCCTTGATGAAGTTAAAGACAGGAGGTGTGGACCAGAAGTTTTGCAATGCACCACACGTGGCTGATGAGACACAAGTATGTACAACTGAGTGCACTGTGGACACGTTGGAGAATTGGATAAGTTCAGGAGGAATTGATCGGCAGTTGGTGTCTGAAATACAGAAGGATCAAAACAATAAAGCAGCAGGTGACCGGAGTAATGTTGCACAGTTGGGAAAAGAGCTGGAGGAATGGGTGCAATCGCAATTGAATGAAAGTCAGCTTAGTGGTAGTGTTTCGGTCGAACCAATGGAAGAGCATCAAGGGGACAGTGCTGGAGTTGACAGAACAGGGAAATCCGATCAGAAGTCAATGGCTAAAGTGTTGCACAGTAGGGTTCATGACGATCAACAGCCTAGGAGGGAGGACTCTAGCGTGTTTTCGTTGGAAGTTGAGCAGAAAGTGGATAGAAGGATTGCATCAAGATTTCCAGAGATTGCGAAGCTGTTGCTGGAAAACCGAGCATTGAGCCGGAAAGAGAGGTAGAGCCGTTTGGAAGCATCAAGACAGCAGTCATGGCAGGATTACAGTAGAAATGGTAGCTACAGTGGAAGAAGAGGTGGACATCCATTCAAACATCAGAGGAAGAAGGCCTTCATGTACAGATGCACAAGTGTATGATGAGAGGGACGTTGACAGCTGAGTTATTCAAGCCTTTTGATCAATTTTTTGCTTACATTGTTTTAATTCGGTTTATTAGGACAATTAGATCAAGCACTATATCCCAAGGGAATTTTTTTTCCTAAAAAGATGATATAGGGAAATGTGTTGATTTGGTAGATCTATTTTTAGATTTGGTTTTTTAGTGATTTTAGGGTTCCCAGGGAGAATATATGTCCGAGGCAATAGAGTTTGATCAAGAATCAATGTTGATGAGTTAGGTAAAATATGTTAAAATGTGAAAATGAGAAAATGTTTTCAAATCTGATTCAATCAACGGCTATTCAAATTTTGGTGCAGTTAGTTTATATTACCCGGAGCTAAACATAAGTGGTTCACTTCACTAGATCGACTATGGTTAAAGTACGTAGGAGCAAGTTAATCGCGTTACAGGATAAGGCTTTGCAATTATTCGGGAGAATAATAATCTAGGAAGGAGGAGTGTAGAACGCATAAGAATAAACTCAATAGAAATTTCATAGCCAGATAGCGCTAGTTAAGTCAAATAATTTAGGTCAAGTTAGACAGGTTAATTAGGTGTTGGAAGTAAACGTTCTTTCTTAAAAGGTTATTGTTTTGAAGGCGCCAGAGAGGGGAGTTGAGTGATATATTTTAAACAAACAAATTAATGAACAAAAGCATATTGAGCTGTCAATCAATTTTGATTAATTAGCGAAGTTGTTTTTTTTGCATCAGGCCAAAGTCGAAATGAGTGATTTAATTTTAGATGAAAACTAGAGAGCGAACATTTGAAGTTAACTAGATACTTTGAACAAAATTGGAATTTCAATTTGAACCAAATTAAAGTGTGATTTCAAATTTGCAAAATAATTGGCAACTCCAAACTCGGTACACTCAACTCCTTAAATTATAATCGTCATTGGAATCTGAAATTTTGTGGGGATATTCCCCTTATGATTGTTGATATATAATAGGGATACGCAGCCGTATATACATTTTTGATCTGAGTTTTTGGCACAGGAAATGGTGTTATCCGACGGTTTTTGATAATTTGCGGTATAAATTTCGATTGTTTAAAGATGAAATAACGGTATAAACCAGTCGTACTAAAATGTACTTGTGCAGTAATGTATGGGGTGATCATGGGAATGGTTTAGAAGGTTGTGGGAGAAATTTGTTTGAATTGTAAATTAAAAAAAGGCAGTTTATCAGTTTTCCAAATACCCTACCGTTAAAAGGTTGTCCGATCCCCCCCCCGGTTTGGGAGGGAGTTATTGGTTGATAACTGGTCAATGTTGGGGAGGTACCCCTAATGGTCCTCTATTGCGAGAATAATTTTTAGGACAATCTGACCACCCACTCTCCAGCTATTAACACCGGAAGTAGTGTGATTTGATGGTTTTTAGGTATTTTACTGTGAAAATGAATGTTTGAGTCAGAAATAAGGCGATTAAACAGCTGTAATGTCCTGCACGTATGCATTAATGTTTTTGCATGATCTTGAGAAGAGTCTAGGAGGTAAAATGGCGATTTTTGAGTATATTGGTAATTAACACAGGAATGTAGTTAGCAACTAAATTGAAATAGTATTTTTTCGAAAAGTTGACGTCGGATTGACCTGAAAATTTGGGGATAGACTAATTTGGGTACGAGGAATCCGATTTCAATGTCAGATTTGACCCCACACCAACCTGCACGGAACTAGCGCACGCCGCTGCTGCGGAACATAAATTTTGAATTGCTCGTGGAGTTTTGGTAGTAGCCTTATGATTTTTGGAGGGTTAGTATAACTTTTCAAGGGCTTTCGATTGGTGATATTTTCAATCCCAGATTCCGACCAGAAGTCGGTGCTTCGGGACAACCCGAGTGCCGAAAACCGGAAATTGGCCTTTTTGAGCGGCCGAATGACTTTGAAATAGTTTTAATATGATAACCTGAGACAGTTAGTGACAAAAAATAACCACCCCGGTCAATTTTGACGAACTCGGATTTTTCGGGTTTCGGCACCCACGACTCGTTAAAAACTTTTAAATTGCAAACGACTCGCAACGGCTGATCCGTTGGTCATGAAACTTGGCAGACAATTTGGTGACACCCTATAGTTACTAAAAAGTTGTACTCGAAGACGTTTTGACCACTACTTCGCAAGTTATTAAGTTTGGAGATTTCGGGTCATCCGGGAGGTCGATGAAAAGTGTGCGCAGTCATTGCTCGTGTTCTAGTGGGAGTTACGTAATGAAATTTTGTGTGTAGGTGCAACTATGAGAGAACTTTCCGTGACAGTAATTAGTTTTATTAACTTGACCCTTCATTTTGGACGAATGACCCTTGATTGACCTCTAGAGGTCACACTTTTGGGTTTTTAGGAATAATAGACTTTTCGGCGGTTTCTAACTGGGGAATTGCATGAAATGTTGAAAAAAGCTTAGAATAACAACTGCTCTTAGCTTTGGGGTTGAGTTTAGTTATTTATTCAACACATGATTTTTGACAAGTTTTGACACGGATTGATTGCAGCTAGTTAAATTTATAGCGGAAATAGAGGTATAAGAACTTTTCAGACCGAATTTTAATGTTTACTAAGCAAACACTGATTGACATGTCAAGTGCATATATGAGATAAAGTGGAGTGGACTTGTTTACATAAGAGTCCAAAGGTCGTGTACTTAAGATAAGAAGAAAATTGAACAATGGTTGCTAGCAGTTGAATGACAGAGCATAATTTGATATTGGTTGGTTGCATAGCAAACAAAGCCCTCCCACAGAATGTGACAATTTCAAGTGTAAGTTGCATTGTTTACTTAAGAGATTAAAGTTTGTTTGCTTAAGATAAGAGCGTATTGGGTGAGTATAAATTGAAGTGACACAGAGAAATTTTGGCAGAGAGAGAGAGAGAGAGAGGGTCGAAACGATTTGCTGAGACACAGCAGAAGTGGGACACAGAATAGATTTTGGCACAAGCGAGAGATAGTAATTGGTTTAGTGGGACTAAACTTTAAGAGATAGTGCGAAAAGCAGGGAAGAGATTGAGAGTTTAGTGAGACTGAACTCTGGAAGTTTGTAATTGCAAGACCAGTTGGGATACTGTGAGCGGTTTTTGATTTAGTTCATTTGGGAACCACGGATATCGTTATTATTATTTTAATTACTGTTATAAATTGTCTTTGAGTTTGTCGTTTTCATTGATGTGCAAGTAATTGTCTTACATTTGTTATCCATATAACTAGAATTGATATTACGAGCCCCATTGTGAATTGACTTATTGCAAGGGAATCTAATTTGCAACATCATACAAGAGTGGAAGAGGGGAAATAGCAGAGTAACAAATTAACTTTTGCTTCACCAACTCAAAACTTTTGGTTTATTTTATTTGATCGATCTTCTGGGCGACAGAGTCCCCTCACTGTTGAGCCTAGCAGAAATTCAGAAGACGACAATTTCTTTAAATTTTCATCACTGCTTTGCAAAGCTACATTTTGTAATAGTAAAGCTTTTGGGACTTTTGGTGAACAACAGTGACAATACTTAGTCCAATGTTTTCACTTCAAGTAAATTTATCCACGATCAAATATCGAAACCTCAGTGAAAAAAGTTCATAAATTGGTTCACTTGTACCCATGGATAGAGCAACCATTGTCGATCATTTTAAGCCTCTACTTCTTCATAAGACAATTTAATTAGTCTTAAACTTTAGTGCTGTACTTTATTTAGTTATTACTTTTTGCTGAAGACGAGCTTATTGAAAACGCAAACGCATTCAAGGGGAAATTAAACAGCAGAAGTTAGATAACTTGGCAAGGAAAATTAAATGCTAAACTTAATCAAAGCCCAATCGATTTGTTCACGTTTTGCATTATATTTAATTAGTTACTTTTATTTGTAGGTGAATATCATAAATGAAGTCAATATCAAGTTGGAACTCAAATTGTTACACGAACTACCCCAGAAAATCAGTATGGACACATATATACAAAATACAAAATTAAATTCAATACTAAATATGATTCTTTACGATTGTTCAGAGATTAGTTCTGTCGTTGGTAGAATATTCGATAAAATTTTCTAAACAGTTACAGTTAGCAACCTTATTGCAATGACAACAAACTTGAACAATAAAATTGACAATTTGGGAAAAAATTCCCATTCTGTGAACAACTGGATCTAAAACCAAACAAAAATGCAAATTTGATATGTAAAACCACTTGACTTGCAGAATGAAGAGATCTTGATAAAATACCAGAATCAGCTAAACTAGAATCAGCAGATATACAGTGCATGTTAAAGCGCAAATCAACCTTATAGCTAAAAATTGAGTTCCGCCTTGATACAAACTGTAAACCAGTTTATTACTCATTTGATTACTCGCTGCTGTATCTGGCTTCTGTAAGTCAACCGATTTAGTGTAAAGAATATTGGATTCTCATTTCTTTAAAAAAGTATTAATTGTTATTCCCATTTTTCGTAAATAAGGGAACTTTTGTACGAAGCGCAAGGGACGTTTCTCTTTCTAGTTATAACAATGTTGAGACTAATTTTATATCAGTATTTTTAACATTGAATTTTCAGAATATCAGTTAGGGAAGTTCTGGGACAACAAATGTTTTACGTTTTTAGAGATACAGACCCGAAGCTTTTCACTGCATTAGCCAAACTATAGTTGCTGAACTTGATGCGGGGGTTAGCAGATTTCAAATGTTGTATGAGCTATAAACGAACATGAGCAAAACAATTGATTTGAAACTTTTCCTCAAATCTAGCGGAACAAATTTTTTATTCAGCAAAGCTTAGTTAATTCAAGATTAGTTCTTTGACTAATCGAACAGGAAGTAATGTAGCATTAGTCTACAGTATAGCTGACAACACAACTCACGTAGGTTATCTGCATAACGTAGACAGATTTGAAACCGTTCGATCGAATGGGATTATAAAGATTTCCTTGTAATTGATAGAAGATCAGCCATTAAAATTTGCAAAAACAATTCAAATAATCAATTGCTTTTGGGAACCGTGATATGGGTGGGCAATTGTAGAATAGAAATTGCTTTCTCAAAATACAATTATGATTGCGACTGACTCATGACTAATGTGCAAATATTCTGCAAATAATCGCCAATTAGGTTTCCTTCCAGTTTAGTCTAATAGAGGCAGTTTTATCTAATGTTGATACTGTAACCGAGGACCACAAAAATGATGGGAGCAAGAGTAAGTGTTAACGTGACTAACAGCTGTATAATCGTCCAGATTTTTCCGGTTTTCAAGCTAAAATGAACTGGTATTGCTTAATTTTACTGATGTCTACGCATGTCTACAAGGTACTCCTAAAGCATGGTTGGGAAAAAATAAGACCTTTTGAGAAAATTTACCTGGCTGAGAAATTTGTACTAAAGTTAGTTAGATAAAAATGAGGGTATATTGTCACGAGTAATTCTTTACTGTTTCAAGACTAAAAATAATTGATTTCAACTATTCTACCAAAAACTTTTAGAAAATCAATCATTTTGTTTTTTTTTAAATTTTGTTCACAAGTTTTTCCGTTTCTCCGTTTTCTGCTAGTTAAAAATTATTGTAAGAACCCATGTTTTTCTGTATCAAACAGATTTTTTTCAAAAATAGAAAACTTCAGGAAATTGAGAGATCTCAAAAAAGCTAAAACCAACTTTGAAATTTTAAAGCCAAATGCAGAAAAAAGTACTCTTTTCTAAATTCCAGAAAAATTATCTTTTCTCATTCACTATTTTTCAAAATTGCGGATAAGTAAAAAATCGATCTGATTTCTTCTCATTCACTATTTTCAAAAGGTAATCTTTCTCATTCACTATTTTTAAAAATCCAGAGAAGTAAAAAATCGATTCGGTTTCTTGGAAGAAACATTAAACGGATCAAACTCATTATTAAACAGTAAAGACAGAAATCTATCCTTATTGTTATTATTTGTATCCCTTATGTTGTCGGAGCTGATCGTTCAAATTAACCTCTTCTAATATAATACAAAACAAACTTTTTCAGTTAGAGAGCCTATTGATCGTCAGGTTGAAACACTTAATAAATATATTCGTAATTTTGATAATTAGAAAAATATTTTTTTCAATTCTGGTTTTGTGAAATCGATGTTTGAACTCATGTTCTCCAGAAGGTAGAAAGTTCTGGAAACTGAAAAAACAGCTAGTTTTGTGATTGTGAAAGTCCTCAAACCGAAACGATTTATAATTTATATGATTTGTGACACATAATTATGTTCAATACTTTTAAATAAAAGCGTCTAAGGACAACCTTTAACGTTGCATAACAAATAAGACACAACCAGAGGCATAGCGCAAAAACTCTCAAAAGTCTTTGAAAAAAATAAAAATTACCTAATCATGTTCTAAACATGTTTAAGTTTAGTTATGTTCGAAACCAACAAAGTGTGTTTTCAATTAAATTATTTCGGACCACGTGTACTAGACTTTGCAAAACTGGCTTATTATTCTTACGAAACATTAAAGAAGACAAAAAATTTGGAGAAAATACAATAAAGCTAATTTCAAGAATTAGTGTCAATTTTGTAATTACCGATACAATTGCATAAACAGTTCCACGCCTAGTTTTCCAAATAGTACAAGCAAGGCAAAAGGCAACGATTCAATCCATGGATAAAGATCAGTAGCAAAAACAGGAAAAGGAAAATGGTTTTTCGAGTTTTTGTTTATGTTTTTGTGTTTGTGTGTTTTTTGTGTGTTCGTGCGTGAGTTTGTACGAGTGTAAGTATGTGAAAGCGTGTGTGTAATCTCTGTGGTTTGCAAGTGTAGGAAAGAGATGTAGAGAAAGAGAGTTAGTTTGAGAGAGTCAATTCTTTTAAAAGTTAGACACAAAGAGAGGTAGAATGCAAAATTTGTCAGAAATAAAAAATAGAAAAATTGCCAAATATTTGCTACATTTTGCCTTTTTACATAAGCTCAGAACTAAAATTATGTTCACTAGACTAGCTGGTAACACATCTGCTAGATTTTCAAATAAAACGAATTGGCCCTTTGTGCTCATGGAACATCAAAAATGACAAAACTTTGGAAAAAAATTTAAAAAAGCTGACTTCAATTTTAGTGTTAAATTTACAGTTATGGATGTAACTGCTCCACGAACTCGACAACTGGTTGCCCAGATAAAAGAAACAATACACATATCAACGATGCAAACCATGTATAGAGATCCTTAGCAAAAAAAAATAATGTCTGGGTTTCTGTTTGTGTGTCTGTGTTGGTATATATATATATATATATATATATATATATATATATATATATATATACATATATATATATATATATATATATATATATATATATATATATATATGTATGCATGTTTGTGTGCGTATGTGCGTTAGTTTGTGTGAATGTATGTGTGCGAGTGTGCTTGTGTGGGTAATGTGTGTGTTATTTAAATGTACAAGAGATTGAAAAAAGAGAGAGTTATTTTGAGAGAGTTCGTTCCTTTTAGTCCAGACCTAGTTATCTAGAAAATACGGAGAAGATTTTATTTAACGTGACAAACCTTGAGTAAAATCATTTGCCATAAATAAAATTTTTTAAAAAAGTTTATGTGCTTGGTGTGTGCTTTTCTGTGGTTTGTCTGAGACCGTTTGCTTGTTTCCAATTGCACTACAGTTATCCTTCTAGAATGTGTAAGGATTTTTCGTTTTTGTCTGCAAAAAAACTGCATATTTTTTACTTCAAACCGTACAAGTAACTTTCTCCAATGCGTATAAGTTGCTTTCGAATACTCCAAACGGCATCTCTGACATAAAATGATAGCACAGACTCGCCCGAGCCATCTTGTTTTAAATATTATTATATTAGCCGTTCTGTTTTTTAAATTTAACTAAAACTGCTCACCCTAAAAACTCATTACTACGATTTCGCGTAAAAGCACTTAGACCAAAAATTTAAACAGTTCGAGTAATTCGAGTAAAAAACTATATTTATGCGTTCAATTGATCGATGGCTCACTTCAAAATTTACGCATGTCAGGTTGTGTCAGTTATGTCAAACAGTTATGTGTCAATCAGACATATAACATTTAAAGAGTGCCGTTGTATAAACTCTCTTTAAGTGACATATTTTTCAAGTAAAGAGGCAAAATGAGATTTGGCATAAAACAAGAGAAATAGCAGACACGCGTGGACGTTAAATTGTTTTAAATTTAGTGACAAAACAACAAACGTGGGCACCACAAACTGACTCTTAAGCTCAAAAGATCTTATGTGAGGAAACTGTTATCGTTGTTTTAAGTTGTTGAGCTCAACGATTATTTGCTGAAATAAATATATTTTTTAATATAAGGCGAGCTCTTAAAAGTACAATTTAAACAAAATGCTGAATGTTATTATTCAGCTAAGTGAATCCTGGATGATGGGATCTGTTGGGGATCGCAGTTTGTCCGCCAAAATGATCAATTAACTAAACTCAATCTGGAAAGGATAAGAACCTCCAAGTATCGAATTTTTGTTCAAAACGGCGAAATGAACTTCTAATGCAAAAAAAAGTAAGGTACTGCTCATTGGGCGAAAAAAAAGACTGGGCCAAAAATTTGTCATTTACGACTTTTCACTTACAAAAAAAATATGAAAACAGTTGACAAAAGATTTCTCGTTTTAAATTTTCAGATAGATACATCTATATAATTAAAGTTTTTGATGACCGTTTTCTATGACAAAGCACGCTTTCTGCAAAAAGTATGGTTTTGCATTGAAGCTTATTTGAGTTACTGTCGAAAATCGTTTCTAAAAGAGAATTAATAAATTCTAGTACATGCTGAACAAATGTTAGGGTTATATCGAGAATTATGTAATTATGCTTTTCTGAAATCAGAAAGACGTGAGTCCGTCTTGGATTAGAGATGCTCGTATAGTAATTAATATATAATCATTTAGTTTTGACGGAAGGTGAGCCTGCTTTCGGACGTTAATGGTCTTGACCTGCAAGATGCAAAAAAGAACTGCATGGTATCAGAAAATATGCAAACTCAACAGCAGTATAAGAGAACACAGTGTTATAAGGAGAATTATTTAAAGCCGGAATGATTTTACACCAATTTTTAATAAAATAAAAATTCGAAAAAAACTCTGGATAGTTCTACATTAAAAGATTTCGGAAAAACCATGGAAAATTTTCCGGGAAGAACTTCAAATTGGATTATTATCCATTGTTATAGTAGGGCGAACGCTGATAAACGAAATACGATATCTTGTTCAATTTCTTTTAAATTTAATCATAATTGGCATAGTTGCTTTTTCGATCTTTTTCCCCGCTTGCATAGAACTAAACATCAAGAAGCAATGAACGGATCTCCTAAGAAGCAATCGACATTATATGCTTTTATCCTTCAAAGCAAATACATGCACGCTAACTTACCTTGGGAAGAAGCTAGTTGGTCCGAGACAGTTTATATTGGAACTACATTGTAACAATTTAGGCGAAACCTAACACCTAAGCGCCACTAAATGGCAAAACTGAATAAAACTGAATTAAGCGAGGACCCCTGCACAGACACACAAACATGTTATGGTAAGCGTGATCTTGTTATGGTCTAAACTAAGGTGAAAATCCGTGTATATGAACTGAATACTAGTTGTTCAGGCTGAATTGAGCCCAAAGAAAAAGGAAATAACGGCTATGAACAAGTTCGGCTAGTGTTAAGTTGTGCAGTAGTTTTTATTACCGTTTGTCTATGTAGGTATTTAGGCAGTTAATGTGTTAAACCGTTCAGGTGATAATGAAATAAAAAGAGATAGTAAATAGGGCCAGTTGGCAGTTTGCAAAAGAATGAAAGAGATTTAGGAGAGCTCAAGTGAAAAAAAGAACAACAAAATGAGCTTTCTAGTCGAGCGAGCGCTGGGGGAATGAATAATTGTTGATTGTTTGTTTAGAGTGGAAAAGAGCACTGTACCCCTAACAAAAGGCCAATTTAGGAGAGGAGAGAAAGGTAGCAACAAAACCAGAGGGAGGGGGGAGGCTGTAAGTAAAGCAACGGCGTAGAGATAGAGAGAAGTATTATAGACGGAATGAATTAAGTCTCCGCAACCCAATCTAGGATTTAATGCCTTCATGCAGCTAAACCCACACACCTGAAGATTAGCAAACACACAATAACCCTGCAGATAACCGAAATCGGGTTCAACAAATTCACTAACCCATTACAATTTTCTCTTTGTCCCCACAAGAATTTGAAGTTCGAATGAAAAAAGGGAAAAAAACAAATGAGGCTGGTTTATATTTATGTTATGAGTCATAAGTTATTTTTCATGTCAAGAGTTTTGGTCAAAATATCTACATTTTCACTTTTCATAATTTTCACTTTTCACATTTTTCTTTTGTTGTTTGTTTTGTTTTTGTTGTTCATTTTTTGATGTTTTTTGTTACCATGGTGCATCTTCTCATTGTAATTTTTGTTGCTCATAGTTTGTTTCAAAGGTTTTATTGCTATATGTAGTAGCAGCATAAAATAATCACGAGATATGATACAAACTATTAAAAACTTTTAACATGTAATGAGATTGAAATGTAATTGATTTGATAACTACAAATTGTTAAACAAGCAAGGGGGATTGGCTTATGATATGCCTCAAATCTACCCAATAACCGTTTTCAACTCAAATAGATAGCGTTTAGGCGCTGTGCCTTTTAGGACTCGAACGTTTTTATTGTTTTGTTTGATCTGCCGTAACAAAAGTTAAACCAATAG
Organism: Convolutriloba macropyga; assembly: GCF_964194025.1. Lineage (NCBI taxonomy): Eukaryota > Metazoa > Xenacoelomorpha > Acoela > Convolutidae > Convolutriloba > Convolutriloba macropyga. The sequence continues at coordinate 40,977,342 of NC_134475.1, forward strand.
ACAAGAAGACAGTGCCTTTTGACCAAGCATAACTCCAAGACAGAGCAAGCAAGGAAAGGGTGGACAAAAAATATGCAAGGGGAGAAATTTTGATAATTTTAGCAATTATCAGACTTAATATAGAATTTTGAGTCACTTTCAGTCAATTTACCGTTTAAAACAAGTTTTAGAGTTTTTTCCGGAAGTTTTTTGCAGCTATGTTAAGCTATTGCTAGTATCCAAGAATATTCACTCATTTCAGATAGTATTTCTAGTAAAAATTCTCTACTGTTTTTTTAAAGTTTTTTTTAGTAAATTTATCGAAAATATTTCCTTAAAAGCTAATGATTGTTAAGACTATTGAAATTTTATGGTTTAAAAAATGTTGATTGTCGGAGACCGATCAAAAAGACAACAACAATTTGGATTCATACTATAAACAAAGAGGCTCGGTAATGGAACAAGGCGAGGTTCCAATCCCGCTCATCCACATTTTTGACTTGATTGGCTACCAAATGATGAAGAGATAGAAAACATTCAAAAATATACATATCGTTCAGTAAACCACTAACGGAAAAAAAATGCCACCTTGTAATGACACTGATAAATTTTGTTTTTAATGGGACTACTAGAAAAGATAATAATAATAATCAAATATGAACCATTAAATACGACTCAACTCGATGTCTATATTAAAAAAATCATAACCAAATGACACTCGAATCAGATAAAACTTAAACAGAAAAAATTAAACCATACTTCATTAGAAAATATGTGGGGCCTGTCCTCAAGCGACTGGGTATTAGGTTGACGAAAAGAGCAAAAACGTGCGAAGTTTAAAAATACGGTTCTATTTTTGAAAACAACAATATCAAAGCGATGATTATCTTAACATATTAACTGATATCACAGAAGTCTTCCTTTTTATCTCCATAGGAAGCAATTGACACATGTAATTGTCCAATGTATGTCATTCAACTACAAAAATAAGGACAAATACCGGCAAAATAAAAAAAAAATCAATTCAACTTTGCGCGGAAATGCAGTGAACCCGTTGAAACCATAAACCTGTAACTAAGAGCATAAAAAAATGAATTGCGCAAAATTTCAAAGCCAATAGGACCGGACCTACCATTAATTTTTTAATTTAAAAAGGCAATAAAAATCCTTTAAAATGTAAAATTACATAAAAATCTGAAACATTTTTAGAAATCTCGTAGTAACAATAGTAACAGAGCCGAGAAACAAATGAAAACAATTAACACCGGTTTGAAGATTAAATTAATTTTCACTGGAAAGGAGTGGATTTGTGACCTGTTTTTGCAGAGACTAAGCTGCAAAACGACTGAAAACAATATTGCGAAGCTCAAAATTCCAGAGGTTTTCGAAAAAAAAAGTTTTCAAAAGTCATATTAGACATATGACGTCACCAAAGAGATATGAATTAAAATACACTGAAAAAAAGTGGAAGCCATCAGTCAAAACATATAACTAACAGAGAAGAAACTAACTAACATATAAAAAACATATTTTTGTTGTTTGAATCTACAAAAATATTTGAATTTTCTTACTAGTAAGTTACAAGGTGACGAAAATGAAAGCAAAACAGACAGATGAAATTCTCAAAAAAATTAAAATGAAATAAAATGACAGGGCATCACAATGAAGCTATAAAATGTGAAATTATGCTCAGATATCGAAAAAAATTTGAAAACTCTTATTATCAAAACCAAGAAAACATTATTTAAATGTAAAACCGTTACATTAAAATATAGCTCAAAAGAAATTGGTTTCCGCCATTTTTCTTGAGACTACGCTAGAAGCTGAGAGAAATAAGATAAAATAGTGGCAAGATAAAAAAATAACCGACATTTTCATAAAAAAATATATTCAAATATATTCAAAGTCAGGTGAAACATTAGATGACAACAGAAAGAATTGTTTAGGTTCTTTTATATCTCTTAAAAAGCCAAGTAGTTTTTTGATCGAAGACACTAAGTCATTATACTACAAATAGTATTACAAATGAAAGCAAAACATAAGAAGTCCATAAAATTTCACAAAAACAATTGGTCAGAGCCATAAAAACCGTGATCATAACTCTAAAACCATAATATATATTTGTTGGGTGTCATTTTTTGAAATTGTATCTCTAATAATTGAGACCTGTTTTGAAATCAATGTCAGTAACCTACATAAAATCTATAAATGCGGAAATATTTTGAAAAACAGGCCGCGGCCCAAAAAAATCTGTTTTTTTTTTTAGTAAGGATCCATGTTGAGATTAATATCAGCCCTGATATAGCTGTGCGCTAAGAAGACACTCAACTTTTCAAATGGTTGGCGAGTAGATCAATTTTTATACAAAACTTTTCAGATTATTAAAAATAAGTAATGCGATTTATATAACTATCGAGAAAAAAATTGCATAAAACGGGCAAGTTTTAATTCCAGAAAACTCATATAGCCAATGGGAGTATAACTAGGACTTATGTTGAACTAACGAAGAATATGACCGAAGTTTTTAGGTGTCTACTTCCAAAAATTTTAGAGGAAGCGGGCTAAAAAAATATTTAGTATCTTTTCTGACAAAAAAAACCTGAATTTTGAATAATTCAGCGTAAATTCTAGCCAAAAAAACTTTGATTGAACAATTCAGCAACCTTTTTATATCTTTAAAGATAAAATTAATCACACTACCGTTAACAAGTTTAACATATTTTTGCAAAATTTACAAAAATTTGGTCAAAAAATACGGAAATTGTGAACAAAAACAACGGAATAGCGTCTCCTATTCACAAAAGTTAAAACCTCGGTAACTCCATGTAAAAAGCCAATATCAAAACCAATCTTTTTAATTCCATATTGTACGCTGGACGGGTTTTCTAAAGATACCACTCACAACTCAGTACGATGATTATATCCATCGGCCAAAATTGACTGAACAAAACAATCATTTGTGTATATATTTCTTTCCTTCACTAAAGGGGTCGGAACAATAAGCTGTATCAAACGTGAAAAAACACATGAGAAAAGTTAATGATTTCAAAATTTTTTCTGTCAATCTTTCTGCGAGAAAGCTGAAGAGATCATTTTAATAGTTTTTTTATTGGAACCACTCATTTCTATTCTCTGTAAATCAGTTTTAGCGGCCATTTATGAATCGGCAGATAATCAGAATAGCAAAACGTTCCTAACCCGAAATAATTTCGGAAGTTGAAATAAAAACATTTTCAATGAAGTACTCTAGAAACAACTCAGTACACAAAATTGAAGAAAGCAAACAATGTAATCTTTTAGAGTTTTCATCTCATAATTTTTTGTTTTGATGGAGCCCCTCTTGGATAAGGCATAATTTATTGGGTCACTTAGGGGCACAAATCATTAAAAAAACTGTGGCATATAGTTTGGGTACAAATCTATTCTTAAAAACCACCAATCTTTCAGAATAATATGACAGCTGACTAATAAAAGTTTTGTGATTAGAGATTAAATTCAGTCAATGGAGGAGTGTTTTTGATTATATATATTTTTCCAAATATTTAGTAAAGAGACGTTATCAGGAGGGGTTAGTTCTTGTATCGAATTGTCTATACAAGGATCTAGATCACTGTTTGTGAAAAAAGTCACGAAATGGATTTCTGTACCGCTCGCTAATCAACACAATTTTTTTTCAAACTGACCAATCGCAAATTTGATCCTCTAAATGCCAGAAAAACTGATCTTGGGCCTCCTGGTCTTTATACAGCGAATACCAGGGCATATTTAAACAGTTACTCCGTAGCCAAGATGCAATCTTATACAATGCAGAAAGAAGCTCGAGGAGATATATTTTCAATGTTATGTTAAGGGGTACTTTATCCGGAAATAACGTTCAGGAAAAGCACATTAATTATATTCAAGCTGGTGACCCAGCTGTCCAAGCTAACTTTGTAAGCTTAAAGGAATGGATGGGAAAAGCCGTTGAAACTAGACCAGAGCCTATTACACAGAGTGCAGCACTATTGTTCTGATTGTCAGCCAAACTCATTTTGAGGAAGCTCAAATTTGTATAGAAAAATTTGGTTTTTATATTATTACGGGGAAAACTGCAATTACGCAGTTTATTGGCTGGGATAACATTTTCGGCGGAAACGCAGTTTTTCCAGTAAATTGAAAAACACAATTTTATCAGCTATTAATGATGATAGTATTTCGAATGAGCTGATATTCAGCGTATAAGCAAAGCACATTTGCTTGGCAAAATGTAACCCCGTTTGCAAAGCCAAAGAATAATTGGACGTTTTCGGAAAATCAGCAAGTTTGGTAGCAGATTCAATTGTGAATTATGATGCATTTTTCAAGAAACGAGATTCCTTTTATGGCTTCCAATTTAAAAAAATCTGTTGAACTGTAAAGCAGGGTAGACACTCAATAAGCCAAATCCTATTGAAATCAGAGATATATTGGGCAAAATAGCAGGCAAGAATTTGTTTTGCAATCCTTAAATTATACACACACACACAGACACACACATACACACACACAAACACATACACACAACCACACACACACACACACACACACACACACACACACACACACACACACACACACACACACACACACACACAAGAGAGACACAGACCAGACACATACACAGACAGACACATTCACACACACATGTACAAACCCCCCTACATGCGACACAACATTTCCAAAAAATTTCTCTTTCTCGTAACAAGAAGTACAACGGTTATTAATTAGCCGAGTAACCGTGTCCGCTAAGCCCAGTTTTTTGTTTTTGACCGACTATGACGTTGCCTTCTGGTTCAAACTGACCAAAACTGTAACTTCTTTATTTGCTAAACAGTCGAATTCATTCGGAACGATTAAAAAGATACCATAAAAATAGACACCTCTTTGGGAACGTATAAATTGACCAAAACCGGCAATTGTTTGCGTGAAATATATAAATTTCTTAGCACATGAATTGTCAGATTAGAATAATGGGTATCACCTATGAGCTTTATTGGATACCTGCTTCTTTAAATAACTTTAGCAGCTTCAAACTGGGAACAAAGCTCGCCTTTGATCCGAGATACTTTTTGAAAAAAAATTGTAATCTATTTAACTCAGATGTTGTTAATATTCAGCTGTTGTTAATCTGTAAGGCAGGGTAGACTCAATACGCCAAAGCTTAATGAAATCAGAGATGTATGGGGCAAATTAGCAGGTAAGAACATGTTTTCCAATCCTAAGATTATGAACACACACACACACAGACACACATACACACACACAAATCACACACACACAAACACCTACCCAAAGATACACACACACACGCACACACACACAAAAAAACACACACACAAACACATACACACATACTCATACACACACACACACGCACACACAGACACGCGCACACACACAACCACACACACACACACGCACAGACACAAACCAGACACATACACAGACAGACACATTCACACACACATTCAAAAACCTCCCTACATGCGACACAAAATTTCCAAAAAATTTCTCTTTCACGTAACAAGAAGTACAGCGGTGATTAATTACCTGAGTTAAAAGAAATTGCAGATTCAAATAAAGATGTCATCCACAAAGCGGGAGACTGTGTGGATGCTTTTCACAGTATTTAATATGTCCTGCAGAAAACCGTGGTCCGCTAAGCCCAGTTTTTTGTTTTTGACCGACTATGACATTGCCTTCTGTTTCAAACTGACCAAAACTGTAACTTCTTTATTTGCAAAACAGTCTAAATTCTTTTGGAACGATTAAAAAGATACTATAAAAATATACACCTCTTTGGGAACGTATAAATTGACGAAAACCGGCAATTGTTTCCGTGAAATATATAAAACTCTTAGCACATGAATTGTCAGAATAGAATAATGGGTATCACCTATGAGCTTTAAAGGGTACCTGCTTCTTTAAATAATTTAAGCAATTTCCCACTGGGAACAAAGCCCACCTTTGATCCGAGATACTTTTTTGATAAAAAATTGTAATATATTTAACTCAGATATTGTTAATATTCAGCTGCTGTTAATCTGTAAAGCAGGGTAGACTCAATACGCCAAAGCTTAATGAAATCAGAGATGTATGGGGCAAATTAGCAGTTAAGAACATGTTTTCCAATCCTAAGATTATGAACAAACACACAAACGAACACACACACACACGCACACACACAAAAAACATACACACACACACAAACACATACACACATACTCATACACACACACGCACACACAGACACGCACACACACACACACACAACCACACACACACACATACACGCGCACAGACACAGACTAGACACATACACAGACAGACACATTCACACACACATGCACAAACCCCCCTACATGCGACACAAAACTTCCAAAAAACTTCTCTTTCTCGTATCAAGCAGTACAGCGGTGATTAATTACCTGAGTTAAAAGAAATTGCAGATTCAAATCTAGATGTCATCCACAAAGCGGGTAAGAACATGTTTTCCAATCCTAAGATTATGAACACACACACACAGACACACATACACACACACAAAACACACACAAACACCTACCCACAGATACACACACACACACACGCACACACGCACAAAAACACACACACAAACACATACACACATACTCATACACACACACACACGCACACACAGACACGCGCACACACACAACCACACACACACACACGCACAGACACAGACCAGACACATACACAGACAGACACATTCACACACACATGCACAAACCCCCCTACATGCGACACAAAATTTCCAAAAAACTTCTCTTTCTCGTAACAAGAAGTGCAGCGGTGATTAATTACCTGAGTTAAAAGAAATTGCAGATTCAAATATAGATGTCATCCACAAAGCGGGAGACTGTGTGGATGCTATCCTCAGTGTTTAATATGTCCTGCGAAAAACCGTGTTCTGCTAAGCCATTTTTTATGTTTTTGACCGACTATATGACGCTGCCCTCTGTTTCAAACTGACCAAAACTGAAACTTCTTTTTTTTGCAAAACAGTCAGATTTCAGTCGAACCGATTAAAAAATACCATAATAATAAACATCTCTTTGGGAACGTATAAACTGACCGGCAATTGTTTGCGTGAAATATATAAATTTGTTAACACATCAATTGTCAGATTATAATAATGGGTATCATCTATGAGCTTTATAAAATACCTGCTTCTTTAAAAAACTTATCGGCTTTCAACTGGGAACAAAATCCACCTCTGATCCGAGATACTTTTATGATAAAAAATTGTAATCGATTCAACTCATTTATTAAATTTAGGTAATTGCCACTCATCGTTAGATCAAAGTATATGACGTCTAAACCATCTTTTCCTACACTTTAATGCGCTTTTCATGAAAAGTTATTCAACTGAGAATTTCCGTTTCTTTCTATTATTTTTGGGATAGCCTACAAAATTTTCAGGCAATCGATTTCTTTCCCTCATTTTTAACTGGTTTCAGATGACTAAGGTGTAAAATAACATTTAGAACTAACATACATTTCTACCAGCACTAGATCTGTCTATATGAATAGTCTCTATAAAAATTTTTGCTCACAATAATTAGGAAACTGTTCGGCTAATGTAACCAAAGTGCTAAGTAAGTACATTTTATCTGGAGTTTGGAGATTAAAAATAAGAAGGCAAACAGATGAAAAACAAATTTTTAATGTAAATAAACAGTTACTGTCACTTTTATTTCACTCTTGCCAATTTCAATAATGCTCCTAGGCCAAATGGCCGAAAAAGATACATACCTCACTTGACCACAAGTAGTCGGTGTCGCAGAGTATCTACCTCTGTCGAATTAAAGACAAAGTTTCAGATATATGCGAATTCGTAGTAAGTCTTTAGAAAATGTTAATCGAAGGGCGAATGAATTTGTCTTTTTATTAGGATCAAAATGGCGAATGAATTTGTCTTTTTATTAGGAGCAAAATGCTTTTTTGTTGTGACAATTGTGGGGGTAATAAATTCAAAACAGCTGGGCTGTACTGCTGATTCTATAACCCTGCTATGAACTACATTCTAACAATGCAATCTTTTACTCTCCCTGTTAATGTTCCACAGTTATATATATACATTGAACAGCCGGCCTCTTGAAAACAGTTTGAAGGACACAAAAACTATAACCATATTTGTTTCTATTTATAATTTATAATTTATAATGGCAACCGGGGGCCGCAAAATTTTAAGGTGCACAAGACCATAAATTTATGATTAGGTTAAGGTAAAACTAAATCTTTATAAAATGGAAAGCATTCAGCAATTATTAAGTTTTCCTTGCCTTAATTTTCAGACTTGAGATCATTGGAAAGTGTATTTGGACAATTGTGGACAAATTGTTATGTAAACTCCGAACCTCCTTTGAATAGAAACATGAAGGCGCTTCTATTTCAGTTCAAAAAAGGCACTGCAATCGTCTAGACATTATAGCCCTATTTGAATGTATATATATTATGGTTATACTAAGGCAGGCTACCGAACTATTTACCCATCTCTCCAAAAGCCCATTAAAATTCGCATAAATTATGCTACTGTACTCAGGTTAGCTTCTTTTGAAGTTGTACTTCCGATCTCTTTCAAAGGTTTCAGGTTTGTGAAACAGATCTGAACGATAAAAGTGTTCTCTCGAAGGTAGAGCAGATCGCGGCGACGATATGTATCCAATAAAATAATCGAGGAATTTCTTCAAAGATAAGTTAGAGCTGTCATCAAATAGCATAAAATAATTCTGAAAGTTCATCAATCAAGTTCTAAATTGACAACGCAGCAAACAGTTTCTGAAAAACAGTCTGGGAAAAACTACACAGGACATGCGACTATATGCGGAGAAGTTTAAATATTATGGTTGTATCCAAAAATTTACAAAAACAAATATCTGAATTATTTCTAACAACTGAATTTTAATAGCGTTATGAATCTTTCCATTTTTTTTAACTAAAAAGTTTACTTAAAAAGTTTTATTATCACTATAAATATGACAGTTTGAGAGATACTTGTTTCTACCTGGGTCAGAGATTAACAAAACTGCTTAATAATTAAAATCATGCAGATATTAAAAAACAAATTCATAACATTCTCAAGAAATAGTGATTTGAGGGGAAATTTTGAAGCTGTCTTTACCTGGCGAATACCGAAAATAATTTACTGGTCAGGATTTGCAGTGCGAATCTAAACTCGATCTAAATTATTCGATCACTCTATCAAAAAAGACTCAGATACTGGTGTATTGCAAAGAGAGCAGCTTCTAAGAGTTTAATTGCGCGTCTTATCACGAATAGGCAAAATCAAAAGAGTGATCGCCAGACAAGGTTCAGTTGTGATTATCTGAACAAGTGATATATAAAATGGCGGTAACAAAAAGTACAGATAAACAAACAAACATCAGACAGGTTTTGAACCAAATTATTGCATTCATGGAGCGGATGAAATTTTTGTATTAGACAAGGAGGCTCGTTAACGTGCGTTCGCACATGATGTTCCGACCCAAGCTCATCTACATTTTCGACTTAATTGTCAACCAAATGAAGAGATAACAAAAAGAGATAAAGACTTTAAAAAATAGTTACAAAACCTAACTACTAAATGAACTACATAATGCCATGCCTCATTACAGCGTTCACGAGATCTGCCATTAAAGAAGACTACGAGAAGGAAGAACGAAAAAAATAAGCAAAAACAAAAATTACACGGCAAAAACACAATATCTAGAATTATACGCATCTAGTAACAACGTCAAAATGCAATCAGATTAAACCTTAACTACACAAATTTCATTTTTCCTATCTATATAGAAGATGAATTTTCCTCGATGAGACTAGTTTCAAGTTGACAAAGAGAAGAAAAAATGAGATTAAATTCAAAAATCATTCAACATTTTTTAAACCAAGTAATTTCAAAAGTCTTAAAATTCTTTAGCTTATAACTATGTAATTCTTGATAAATTTCCTAAAAATTATTTATGAAAACAATGGGACCTGTCTGTGGTTAGACTAAGCCATAGGAACATGGACTACAGATGCAGAAAATCCTAAAAAAATACAAACAATTTGCGAAAACACAAATTATTGAAGCCATTAAAATCATTAGCTTTTATCTAAAAATTGTGTATTTTATTTAAGTTTTAATAAATAAAAAATCAGCTAAAATTATACTGAAAGATTAAATAAGTTCATTTGAGCCACATTTGAAAATCATTGGAATCTGTTATTACCCAAATGTGCTAAAAGAAGAGAAAAAGAAACACAAATACAACACTTAAAGAACTTTTATGAAAACGCGTATTACACAACAAACAAAACATTAGTTGCAACATAATAATAGTAGACAAGTTATTTTAAAAATTCAGGGAATTGGATGGGATCTCTCAATGATGAGAATTAGTTACAATTTGACGAAAAGAAAAAAAAAGAAAAGTTTGAAAAATCATTGAAAATGTATAATATCATAAGTCTAAAACTATTCGCTATTAACTTTTTGTAACATAGTTCAGTTATTCTTCAATTACAAGCTTATGAGACCGGTCAGCATTTTATGGCTACCTAAAGAATAAAAGCAAAAAGAGCAAAATCCAAAAAAAACATATAGCGAGAAAAGTGTCAAAGCCATTAGAGAAAAAACATTTCAGTAAAAATTTTTCTGTTTTCAATTAATTTTTTAACAGCAATGGGGTTGTGTTTATTGCCACAAAACGACTTGAAAAAACGAAATACGAACAAATTTATTAAAAAAACAACGAAGTTTTTGAGAAAACCCCTAATATCAAAGCCAATAAACTCAATAGCTTTCAACGGAATTAAATAAACACGCTAAGTTCTGCCTCAATAGGAAAACAATAATATTTTTTGTCCATAGGCTGTCAATATCTCAAAACAATAAATCGTATGACAATGGCAAGTATATTGAAAACCACGAAATTTTTGAGAAAACCAGTAGTTTCGACGCCAAAAAATTCAACAGCTTTCAACGGAAGCCAATAAAAACACTAAATTATGCCTCGACGTGACAACACTAATGTTTTTTATTCATACGTTATCAATAAGACATTACAACATGTCATTGTCTATGAGAACAACAAAATAACAGGCAAAATCCAAAAATTCAGTAGAAAAAGTGCAAGAAGAAAGTGTCGAAGACTTTTAAGCAATAATTTTTTCTCTGCAACATTTTTCGGAGATCCATTCAACGTCTTTTTAAGCCAATGGGAACCATGAATGTTAGGATAGGGTGATAGGATTTCAAAGGAACCAAAATTACAAAAAAATTAATCCAAAACTTTTTTAAAAAGATTTCGAAAACTCGTGCATCGAAGTAAAGAGTTCATTTTTAGAAGATAAAACCGCTAAGTAGATAAAATTTTGTTGAATTAGAAATTTATTCTGTCATTACTGAGACTGACTAACAGTCCACGAAAGTAAGCTTAGAATTGATTTATGTCCGAAAAAAATTTAATTTTTTTTTAATTCTTAAAAGCCATTGAATTCAATGGCTTTCAACGGAAGTCAATAAATACGCTCAGTTATGCCTCGATGCGAGTTCAAGGAAGTTTGTTATTCATAGGTAATCAATAAGAAGGTAATCACATTAAGTCTCCTGACTATGAAAACAACAACAAATACGGGCAAAAACCAAAAAATCTGTAGAAAAACGCTAGAAGAAAGTTTTGTAGCCATTTAAACCACTAGTTTTTTCTCTGAAAAATTTATCTATGATCCATTGAATGTCTTCTCTAATAAAATGAGAGCCTTCAATAGCAGGATAACATAATGAGATTTCAAAAGGAACCAATAATACCAAATGTCCAAAAGAAAAAAAATTGAAATTTTGTGGCATTGAAGTCATATAAGTAATAGTTAGAAAATAAAACCGCTAACGAGATTTTTTTTATTGCAGTAGGAAGGAAGGGGATACTGTCATTACTAAGACTTACTTCCAGTTCACGAAAATAAAATTATGATTGGTTATTATTAAAAATATTTCAAAAATTTATTTTCAAAGTCCTAACAGCCATTAGCTGTCCAATCAAAGCACTAGATAGGTTCTCTCCTTATGAAACCTATTGCACTCTTATTCAGCGACTTCATGCTATAGGATTCCAAAAATTTATTTAAATTTATGAAAACAGAGTCGAATCCAAAAAACATGAGCGATTTCATGAAAACGTTTTTTTTGTTCATTGGGCTTCATTTGATTGTAAATGAGGTTTGTCCTTAATGCAACCTCGATATGAAAAATGATTGGTCTCTATGTGACTTGAAAAAAAAGCTCTCAAATAGACTTGGATATTTTTTGATAGTAAACTTCCCTATGAGACCAGAACTGGTCTTTTTATCGCCTTTCGTCTATTAGGAACGCAAAAATTATTTATTTTGTTGCGCTGAATGTAATTTTGAATTAAAATTTTCAGAGAAAAAATGTTAATTCGAACAAAAATTACAGTAAAAGTGATCAAAAATGAACCCAAAAGAGTTAATTAAATACAATGTAGCACCGTGCCACACTTCCCCTTCAAAAATTATAATTAACTTCTATTATTGATAAAACGGTGTATTTTGGATATATCAATGTGAATTATATCCAGCGGGCGAAACTGGTTCAACAGTAATATCAGATGCTGGTAATGGCGGAGCGTTGAGTTGTTGTGTTTGAATACATTTGACAATTTAAACACTTGTGTGAGATTCCGCGGGGACATTTAAGGTGCTCTGCGCATCAACATTTTGAACTTTTTCAGTTGGCCTTGAGAGTCGTTTGGCCATTTCTCCATAAACCTAAGACCTTGCTGCTCTACAGCGTTGTTTTGATAAAATTTCTGGCTGGTTACTGTCTTTCGTTGGTTGAGATGCAAATGATCTGGATGGTTCTTCAATTTCAACCAACGTCTGAGGTTAAGCTGTAGAGAACAATGGTTTTTGCGTTTCTTCTGATGCAATTCACGTTATGTATTCAAATTGAGCGATGAGACCACGGATATATTATTCCCAAATCTTCGTCTGATCTTTTTTGTCTCCCATACATTTATTCTTGATGTCTTCCACATATTTACAATTTTCTGTACCGTGTTCGTATTGTAAGGAAGTAATCGTCTCTGAGCGCAGAACCTCAAAGGGGTCGGTTTTTCCGGCTCTTTTGTAATTGGCATATTAGGCGGGATCCTGATTACTTTTGACCAGGGAGCTAAGGTTTCGTGTAAGCTATTGAGCTTCTTTTTGGATCGGTTGCTTGCGGGTATCTTGCGGGCCAGTTTTAAATTTAGTGAACGTTTGCTCCGCGGGTTTGGATTATTCAGATTGAGGTGTGCAATGAATCGTGAGGCGTCATCAACAGAATCCCGATGACGTCGACCCGCATCCATTTGAGCGTCAGAACTTGCCTGTTCCATGCTTTCACCACTTCAAGCGAGAGCAACGCACCCTTTTTTATCCAAATGTTTTGTCACTGTTACTATTCTTCTGTATATATAATGCTTCAGGACTTCAGGATCATAGATAAAAGTGTCCAATGATGACAGCATATAATTTATCAGTATAATTTTTTTTGAAGTATTCAACAGACCAAACGACTCCCAGCAAATCCAGTTCATTAATTCTGTAACGATCTTTGTTCACATCGAGGAGGCGCGGCGCGAATGCTATAGTTTCTTTTCCTCTATTTTTCATTTTTCTGATGCAGTGCAAAATCGTGCTCTGAATGCCTGGCTTTTGATGCACATTTCTACGTTGGGCTTATAATTGAAAACCTCAGTTGCTCTTTGCTTTACAGTATTTTCAAAATGAATAACATGTTCTATTCCTTTCTTCAATAAGTTTTACTCCTTACTTCGATAAGGAATGGAAAAGGGACAAAATGAAACCAGATTAGGAATACCTTTAAATCAGGAACGAACTGATCCCACAAAGTAACGTAGTTTTTTCAAATTGCCAGGCGGATTAAGTCTCAAATTTGCAGCAGTTTTGGATTCAAAAGGCAAAATTGCAGTCTGTGAAAACCACGAATTTAACCATTCGATCTGTGTTAGCGAAAAGACTTTTGGCTAGGCTCATTCGAATGTTATTAGAGTCTTGCTTTCGGAGATAACTATACAGTATTTTCATATTAACACTGCCACGATTTACAACAATACGAAGAAAGTAATGAGTTTTCTGCGATCCGACAACATCACAACCAATCACTTTTTTTTGAATTCAGCTAGCCTGGCGGTAGGAGCAAGGAAACTAGTTTCAATACTAAATGTTAAAGTTGATTCACTGCTAACAATTTTAAAGTTATAACGGCGGGCCGCATCAAGATACAAGTGACGCTGAGTGTACGAGTACTGCAAATCCAGTATAGAAGAGCGTGCTGTATGAGCGCTAAAATATGTGCTTCATCAAAATATTTCCATTTAAATTTTGTGGAATAGAATCTATAAAAATGTCAAGATTTGGCATTTGGTATTGCTCATAATTATGAGATTCTTTAGAATTTTTGAGTCTAGGGAGAGATTTACTGATTGATCACGCCTGACAGTGATGACAATAGGAGATATGAAATTTTGATATCAGCAACTGTATAAAATTTCTTTTGTCTGTACCTAAATTTCGGTGGGTAGGTGTATTCTTTTGGCAAAAATTGGAGTCAACGGTATGTGTTTTTGATTGACCAAAACAAGGAACTAGCTCTGGAAGATCAATTGTCATCTGATGTATTGATGAAGTAGTATTGCAGGTTGTAGTTATAACATATTTCATTGACTTGATCTGAAGTAGGCATTTCTCGGGCATCTTACTCAATATTTTTCATTTTTGAGCGGGGTTCTTATTCTGTTCCGTTATTGGCTTTCTTCAAACCTTCGCCAAATTTTTATATAATCCACAACTCAAGCTAAATTTTCTTTGATCTGGACAGTTTCTAATATGTTTTAAACGCCACGGTTGACCATAAATTTGGCAAGATTGGGAAGTTATCGATCTCCCAGGCCACAGTTAACTGCTAGCGCTTTAAGATTTCCAAAAAAAAATTTTCAACAGATACGCCTTCGAGTTTTTTTCTCATGAGGACGTGGTATCGGTTGAAGGTATGTTAAAAACCCGATTCCTAGCAGTCTACAATTCTTTAATTGTTAGCCTATACAAAATTTCAAGTCAATTTTGCTATTGAGTACTCTTCGATCTTCCGCACACGCAACCAGACTGAGAAATGATAGCGAAGTAGCTTTATGTTTGCAATTTCTCCAAGGTTTATACCCTGGGCTTTGCGTTAAGACATTTTTCTCCATAAAATTTTCAGTCGGGAAGTACGTAGTTGGTGTAGGAATGGAAAGTTAAACTCGAGCGTTTTTCGGAAAAGAACCAAATTAATACTGACTTTGAATTATTCCCAACACAAATGCGAATTCTAAATTTGAAATTGTACAAAGATAATAATGGTGAAGAAAATTAAACTGATGAGAACGGTTGAATAAGTAAATATTGACTCTGATAAAGATTATATCATCATAGATTGAACACCAAAATTCTCACCCACGTAATATTTGATTAGAAACCCAAATTAGGGGCCTAGGTTATCAAAGATATGATTGACTTTCTGAAAACTTTTCCCAAAAAGGTATTTTTCACACAAAGATTCGGAACATTTGGTAAAAATAGGACTAAACTATCATAACCAAACATAGATAAGCAGTATATATACGGCTCAATTTTAGCCAATTTTTGTAACCAAAAGCAGTCTGAAAATAATTATATTGTCGTGATAATCCGAATTGCGGAGTAAATTTTATTAGACGAGTGAGTTAACAGATCTCTGTCGTGGTACTGAAAATTGTAATAATTGTTTGAACTAGTATACTCTGGTAACTATACTTTTCGTTAAATTAACTAAGCAAAGTTTCCACTACTTTCTCTTTTTAGACCTTTTCTTATAACTTAGTAGAGCTTAAACTGGTATCTAGTAGGTATTTGCTAAACGCTTCGATACTTGGCAGTCATAGGCATTTGTAACTAGTTGTTCTGAAGGAACCATAGCTTTGTAATAATTAAGATTGGGTAAAACTTAATCGTTTCCTTTGGTTTTCTGTTAATCAACAGTGTAATTGTACAACTTTAGTAACTTCACAATACATCTCTAAGGATCTGAAATCATACTCTATCTAGCTTCAATTTATTGGATTTAAATTAGTTTGGTGACTAGTAAAGTAGTGATCAACCAAAAAATAATTAGGTTAAGTTAGGTTAACGAACTGGAGGACAGCATCGAATCCCGGATAACATCAAGAAGATTGATTTCTGAGAGTATTAATCGGCCAAGCTCCTTCTAGGAGACCGCATACTGAAGCCACTCTGAGGGTAGGCCTTCCTGCTCGTAGAAGACTTGGCAAGTTAAGTTAACCCATGTAGTATGGAATGGTGAACCAAGTAGACAATTAAAACGGTCTGCAGTAACCTGAAGTACCTGATGGGCAATGTCTTAACGTTCTATCAAGTTGGTTAATACTCGTCTGGTTGGGTTGTGGAGTGAACACCGACGAGCTCTTCACATCATCTACTATTTCTTTTAAGTATATTGGTTGATCGATTAATAAGAAAATAAATTGAGGAACTGGTATAATTTTCAATCTTAGAGTCACCAATTTATTTCATTTGGTAAAACACTTCTTAGAAGCTAAAATATCACACAACATAGAGAGGCATTACAAACATATTCTAATATCATCATTATTATTGGCAATTGACTACAGTTCTATAGCGCCTGAAAATACTTTCTTTAGGACTTGAACGGAGGCCATGGTATAACCCTTTAATCTAGTTAAGAGTAGTAGGTTTGTGAAGTTACTATCCAGTCCATTAGTTTTCTCTAAAGATAGATTCTAGGAAAAATAGTGGAATTGTGAATAGGGTAAAACCTCCACCCTAAATATTCAGATTCTATACTTGGAGTTCAAGTGGGGACCTCGGCAGTCTATTTTATTAATTTCACTTGTATATGCTTATTCACTGGTCAATTGTACTTGAGATGTTGAAGGCTTTACGAATGAGTCGATAGGAATTTTTTGCTTGAACCAGATGAAATTTTTCAAGGATACTCTCTAAGCCAATGCTCAAAGGGGGTTCCAGGGTTTGTTTTTCCCAGTAGGGCTTTATCCCTAAATAAAATTTCCCAAATTGCGCACTGCTGGTTGCTCCATGTTTTTAAGGTAAACTATGAAGATGTATTCACGTGGCGATATCAGAAATTGATATACTTGTTAGGATTAGAGACATCGGTAAAATAATGCTTTTACGGGAAAAATTTGGCTCATACTGGCATAAAATGCAAAATGGAGGCTCGGTTTTGTGCGTTTGCAAATAAAATTCCGACACCGCTAATCTACATTTTCAATTTAATTGTCTGCCAAATCAAGAAGAGATTTAAAAAAACATATAGTTGAACAAACTACTATAAAAACAATACCATCTACCTGAGAGGGCCGATGAGATCTGTCATTAATATGGCTCCCAGATAAAACCGCGATAAAATCAAATAATTAGAACTATTAATTACGACCAAAACTCGTGGTCCATTTTTTAAAAACCATTAACAACCAAACCAAAATGGCAGTAGATAAAACATGTACTATAGAAGATAACACTGTATTTAATTAGAAAAAATGGGACTTTTCTAATTGCGACGTGGTTACAATTTGACAAGAAATGGGCAAAAGAGCCAAGATTAAAACCACATTGCTTTTTCGAAAAGAATGAATGTCAAACTGATTAGAAACATTATGCATCAACTGAAACCGTAAAGAGAGAAAGAGAGAGAGAGAGAGAGAGGGAGAGAGAGAGAGAGAGAGAGAGAGATAGAGAGAGAGAGAGAGATAGAGACTTAGTCCTCCAGACAGTCTGTGAGACATTTCATTGTCCCTGATATGTCATACGACTACAAAAAGAACGACAAAAACAGGCAGGAAGAAAAACAGCTTCAAGGACAGCTTAATGGCCTTAGTAAACAGCTTAAGCTGTTCACTAAAAACAGTAAAAATTTTTGATTGCATTTTTTTTCAAATAGCCAGAGGACTAGCCATTTTTGGTGATACTGTGAACAGAAAACAAAAACCTTACAAATGGGCGGTTACAAAAAAATCACTAGAAATTTTTGAAAACTCGTTTTAACGAGAAAAAAGACAATTTGAGGAAAACAAAACAGTTAAAAAGAGGAAAATTTGGTTCCAAAAAATATATTATGTGACTTGTCGTTAGAGATACTAAGCTACCAGTCAACAGAAAAAAGATGGGCTAAGCTAAGAAATCCTTTGCTTTTTTTGAAAACAATTGTTCTCAAATTTTATGGCCAACATAGGCCTTCGACAAAAAAGTTTTTGCGAGTGTTATAATTGAATCTAAATCATACGACTAAAAATAACATTAATACAAGCAGAACTAAAAATATTAACAAGTAACTATACTTAACCACTAGGATGAACTCATTAAGTATGTAAAAATTATTTACCGCGGGAAAATTAAATCTTCACTTGCGTAAGCTGTGAATATCATAAAGTCTTTTTGAAAAAAGATTATCTCTAAATGACAACACAAAAAATCACAAGAGTTCAAAGGTATCTATAACTCACAGAATTCTTCTGAAACAAAATGTCTAATCCCTAAAGACATGAGTCAGAACTTTTAACCAAGAGAAAAAAAATTGTTTGATTCAGCAAAAATAACGAGATCACTCAATAATGACGCTAATTTTCAAAAAGGACACAAACTTGAAAATTACAAAAAACGGCGGAAATCAAAACAAAAAGGGTTAAGTTGAAGAATGCTTTACTTTTTTTTGGAAGAAAATTTTTTAAAGTCAATAGAAACCATTAGCTATATTGATATCAGTTATTAAATTCGTTGATATCTGTATTTGGCCATTGCGCCCTTTTATTACCCCATAGTTGGCAAATGAAAAAAATTAACAAGATTTACAATCCAAAAAAATCAAATTCTGCAAGAGAACGGTGTCGCAACCCTTAAAACAAAAAGCTATGAAAACAAAAATATACTCACTTAAAAAATTTGCAGCGTTTTTATCAGTTAGATTGTTAAGTTATGTAACAATTAACAAAGAATTAAAAAGAACAGCTAGAATGGGCTATTGTGCTCAAAGATCACAATTTTTTGTATAGAAACTTGAAGTACCACAACCAAGAAGCCAATTTTAAATAAGATGCGCCACAAAGATTAGTTTGTGTCTTCTATTAAAAAAGTTTGACCAGTATTTACTTCGAGTAAGCTGAAAACTGACAGAAATAATATAACACACTGACAAATTCAAAAAAATTATTGAAACATTCTTGAGGCAAACACATTGAATGTCATAAGAGACATAAGATAACAACCGAATGCATTGTAGAGATTCACCTACGCCTCTTGAAGAAGCCACTTCGATCTTTGATTGGTTCAAATTAGTTATCAAAATGCAATAAGAATAAAAATTGAAGGCAAAACACAAGATTTCATTTAAAGTTTAGTAAAACTTTTCTTCAAAGCCATAAAAAAGATTAGGTTCTCTGAAAACATACTATATCTACATTTGGCCTTATTTTTACATAAATGAAAAAAGCCATTATTCGAGCCGTTAATTCAAAATTTTGTTATTTAACAACTTAAAAGAATTAAAATCAAAATGTTTTTATTCTATTTTGAAAAAATAGGCAGCACCAAAAAAAAATTTGAAAATTTCTCATTGCAAGAATCCATGTTGATATCAACCCTATCCGTGACTTTGGCTCGCATCCAACCAACCACACAAGTGCCTCAAAGGGTTACCAATTTTTTGCGAATTAGACCAATTGTTAAGTGAAATAATTCAAAAATAAAAAAATACAATGTTGTCGAATATTCACAAAACTTTAAACCTTGATAACTCCCTGTAAAAAAAGAAATTCGAAAAAACCTTTTTAATTCCATTTGAAATTGGATGTACGTGCTTTTTAATGATGCCGCCCACAACTCTCTGTTATGAATATATGGACCCGCCAAAGTTTTCTGGACAAAAAACCCATTTGAGTATATGGTTCCTCCCTCCCCATAAAAGTGAGGATCGGACCAAAAAACAAAAAAAATTTAATTTGTCAACTACGTGGATCACTTACTTTGGCTTCAAATCAGAGCAAAAATTGTTTGCGTTGACGATACTTAAACTATTGTTTGAATTCAAGCAGTTCCGAATGCTCTGAGATGACCCGACTGCTGCAAGAGGCAACACAAAGGCGGAAGATACAAAACGCATATGGCGCTCTGTAATTTTCTTTGTGTTTGCATAAAGTATTTCTTCGCTGATTATTTTGAAAACATCTTCTGATACTGGTGTACTACGCCCTAACAAACTGAATGCATGTTTAAAGCACTTGCTTGACAAACGTTAGTTTATCAAAATAACAACAAATAATTACAGCTTAAAACAAACACTAGATATAACCTGAAAAGAGTATAATGGATATTAAAGATCTAGATATGCAGAAAATTTAAGATAATCCCACGTGTTCACAGGAAAATATATGTGTTTGAGGGAAATTTCGTTAAGAAAATGATGGTTTTCAGGTAACAAGATGTATAAACAGTTTATTAAAGGATGCAAAGTAAAGTCAAACCTTGGGTACAAACGTTGGAGTGTAATAATGATTGTCTGTACTTGTTATTGCGCTTTCACCAGACCTTTCTTGCAATTCCCGAATTTTCCTATAGCACTATATAAAACTCTTCGGCAGAATTGTGTAGAACACTTGAAATTTTAGTCCATAGGAGAAAAATTTACCATAAATTTGGAAAAATGGTAAAATTTTTATAAGCGTAATTGGGGTTTATAGCAAAAAATCTTAAAATGCACAAGAGCATAGTGAGAATGCTAAGTTTTTTATCTGAATGATATGAGCAAAATATCAGACGCAGAACATGCAAAACGCTTTGTAGCATATGCACTTCAGTTAAGGAATGCGATGAAATGATTATTCAACGGGAATTTCGCATATTGAAATGTTTTTAGCTTCGCTGACTTTTCTTAAGTTTTATCTAGATTGACGATGCATTCAGCTGCTTTGATGATCCAATAATGAAAGTGACCTTAATGTCGCAGTAGTTTAGACACCAACTGTTTAGATAGTAACGGACCATTGATAGTCCGCTATTTTGTTTGAAATAAGTTTTCCTTTGTCCAGCTCTATTGAAACCGACTGTTTTTCAGTTAATCAATGTTTAATTCAAAATGGTTTACAATTATTGCTATATACATGCTTAATTTTTTTCTTAAAATTGAATGATTGAGCGGGACCAAAACTTGGCAAAAAAGTTAATACCATTTTACTATTTCCACGTAATTGGCAAGCATTTTGATTTACGAGAACTAGTTAATTGTAAATAATGACATATCTTGGATGGCAAATTTTCTGCGAGCTCAAAAAATCTTTGAATAAACATCTTTACAATGGAGCCCAGATGTATTTGACCAATTAAATCAGGGTCGAATTTCATATAAATCAAGACTTATTAATACATTAACTTATTAATACAAAAATGTGAGCATATATAAGAGAACCAGGCGGCTCGTTAATGTGCGATCGCACATAAGGTTCCGAACCCGCTCATCCAAAATTTTGACATAATTGTCTACCAAATGATTAACAGATGGAAAAACACAAAAAATTCAAGTATTTTTCAAAAAAACTGGTGTATGAACGAAAAGATAGCCTCGAAAGCAAATAACTCGGTGGAGTAAAAAATGATGCTTTAGATTGATGAGATATGCCGATATTAGGAAAGCGAGCGAAGACGAACGGCAAAATCAAACAACAACAACAAAACTAAACATTAATTACATCAAAAAATTTATGTCCGTTTTAAAAAACAAAACTTAATAACAAAGTCAAAATAGAGTCAGATAAAACTGAAAATAAACCAAAATAACTTGTAATTCACCAAAAAAATGGTTTTTCTCCAGTTCATAATAAAGCTTGGTAACCATTAGACAAAAAAGAACAAACTTTAAAGTTAGAAAATTCGCTCAATTTAAAAAAAAATTATTTCAAAGTAATGAAAACCATTAGGAATCAACAAAAATATACCATAGGTTTACAATTACCAATGCTTCTATAGAAAAAAATTAAGAACTCTGGGTATTCAATTTTTTATGCAGTGACAAAAAGAACAACAAATAGACAAACTAAAAATCAATTAAAAATTGCCAGAAAATGATTTGGAAGCCATAAAGCCATACTTTGGCCCACAAAATATATTCGATTGCACCTTCGTTGAACACCGATAATGTATTATGTGGCCCCTCATTATTGAAAATAAGCAACAATTAGACAAAAAAGAAAAATAATGCAAAATTATGTAATACTTGTTTTTTTTCGAAAAAAATTTTTTTCCAAAGACATAAAAGCCATGAATTACAAATAGAAAAATTTGAAAAGGTTCTTTCATTCTTCCAAAGGAAACCCTTGAGACCTGCAATTATCCAGAATTTGTCTTAAGTCTGCAAAAAGAACGTCAAATATGACAAAAATCAAAAATTCATTTACTTTTTTTGTGAAAAACTCGTGTGGAAGCCAGTAAAGTCATAACGAATTCTGTTAAAACATTAGATTTTGTGACACCAATCCCTTTTGACACCTTTCCTTGAAATGTATTATGTGATCTCTCATTAATGGAACTAGGTAACAATTAGACCAAAAAGGAAAAAAGCAAGATTATGTAATTATGTAAAAGCAAGATTATCGAAAATTTTTTTTTTCGAAGACATGAAAGCCATTCATTACAAAATGAAAACATTGAATAGGTTCGTTTTTTCTTCCAAAGAAAGCTGCAATTAACGAAAACAAGTCTTACGTCTACAAAACGAACGTCAAATACGACAAAAATCAAAAATTAATTTACTTTTTTGTGAAAAACCCGTATCGAAGCAAGTAAAGTCACAACGAATTCTTTAAAAACATTAGATTTTGTGACACCAATCCCATTTGACACCTTTCCTTGACAAAAATAATGACATCTTTAAACTTTAATTAACGAGACCAGGTAACAAACAGACAATAAAAGGAACAAAATTGCGAACAAAATTGAAATGTTTTTTATTTCATTTTGGAAAACAATTGTTTTCAAAGTCATGAAAGCCATTATCTATCTTCTAATATCAGAACCTCGGCTCATCTACTCTTCCACTAAAAGCCAATCAAACCGGGTTATTATACAGGAAATTAAATACGACTAAAAAGACAAAATAAAAACGACAGTTAAAGACAAATTTAAAAAATTCAATTAAATTCTTCGAGAAAGTACTGTCGAAGCGGTAAAGAACCACAATCTATATCTTTAAAGATTTAAATATTATCAATTGTGCGTTATTTTGAGCGCGAAATTTGTGATATATTAACTGACAATAACGTGACAAATTGACAAAACCAGAAAACATGAAAAATGGGCAAATACCTTAAAATTAAAAAAAAAATTGTGAAATCTAGTAGTATCAAAACCAGAACACAATAACTTAAAGCGTAAAACCGCAAAAAGACTAAGTTTGAATTCAGCAGAAAGAAGGAGCACTCTTTGATTGCTGACGCTAAGCTACAAATTGACCAAGTTAAGAGAAAAGTGGAGGCAAAGCTCAGTAAGCCATTTTTTATTTTAAAATCAATCATTTTAAAAGTCAAAACGACCATAAGCTTTCTAGCAATCAACAGGATAAATTAATTTTGCGCTATTTAGGAAGCCAATAGGACCTTTTACTAGTGAGCTTTGATTTGAAAGGTTCTGTTATTTAATTAATATAAAAAAGATCGAATTTTTTAAATAAAAAAACCGACTGACAACAATACGAAATATTTTTGGATGGTAACGGTCCAAGATTGGTACAAAACTAGTCCTGCTAATGCTGATTGTCCATTAGGAATATTTAATTTTTGGAATGTCTTTGATATAGATGTTTTGTTATTTAAAGAAATAAAAAAAAATGCTGCGTTTTTGATAATCAACGAATAAAGATTGCAAAAAACGGCAAAGTTTTATTTACAGACAACTCTCAACGGAAGTTGAATTGGAATTAGCCCCCTTTTCAGTCTACAAAGATTGTGTTAGTGGTGTTTGGGTGTGCACGTCCTGCAAATTTAATCAGAGTGGACTAAAGAAACTTATTTCGTGTTATTTTTTTTGAAAAAGTCTGAATTTTGTGAAATATTTAGCCGGAATTTGTGACAAAAAAATTCAATGAAAATAGCCGACAATAAATTTTGTCTTAAACGTATAATCAACGAGATTTTCTTGAAAAATTCAATTAAATTTTATCAAAATTGGCGAAATTTTAGTCAAAAACTCCGAAAAAAGGTGAATGAAATCAACAGAATTCACTCTATTTTCTCGAAAGTTTAAACCTTGATATCTCCCTGTCGAAAACGAAAACAAAAAAATCTTTTTAATTTCATATTCTACGCTGGACGAGCTTTCTAATGATACCAGTCTCAGCTCTCTACGATGAATATATCGATCGGCCAAAATTGACTGAACAAAAAAAAACCCATTTGAGTATATAGTTCCTCCCCCCCCCTCAAGAGGGGTCGGAACAATTAAACTGATAGACAGATGGCCTCGTGACTTGCGTCTATAAGGAGCAAAGTTTTAAAAGCTAAGATCTTTATCTTAAGTTCCTAATGGACTGTATACAGGAATGACCAACACTATTATAAAAAACAATTCACAGTTTTGACAAAATATCACCAAACTTTCCACATAATTTATAGACAATAAAACAGAACTGATTGAGTCCAAATCGGGCAGCTGAAACTGTGTGTAGTGATGATAACTCTGGGTGACTTTCCAAAGTATTTTCTGTAGCTCAGCATTTTGCAGGAGCACTTTAAATAAATTATTGAGAACCATTTTCTAAACAGTTTTATACACAGAATGAATTCAACAAAGCAATCACACTTCACTCAGGCACATAGCCACATCTTTTTTCCAAATCCTACTCATCCCACTACACACTGCTACACACTTCAATCCTTTTCTACCACTCAGTCTCATAAAACGTCTTTGGAACAAAGCCATTTTTTTAGGATTGATATTTATTAAAGCTATGCAAGCCAGTCATATTGTTGGCCTAGCTACAATTCCGAATTTTTCAAGTTCATCGTGTTTTCAGAAATAATGTCATCGCTAAATTAAAAAAAAAAACAAAATGAGAATACTTATGTCTCTTATCGATGAGTTTCAATTTCATTGAAAGCTTTTAAATTAGGGGTCACCAATACAGGACCTGGGTAGGTAGGTATACGAATCTCAGCATTCCGAAAAAAATGTCAGTATTGGAAAAAGAGATCCTGACGAAACCGATTTGTTGAAGAAACTAACAGGCAGCTGCTGGCAGTTTAATACCGTTCATTCAAAAAACTCTTATCGTGCTCTCGAACACGGGTCAAAAGTATTTAATTAAATGAATTTTGAATTAATTTTTTAGTTAAAAATATACAAAAATTCGCTTGCATTTATAGTACTTATCTATGCGAAAATTATAGATAAACTTTAGGTTAGCTAAGCAAACTTTACTCGAATGTGTGTCAAAAGATCGTGGTCTCCAATCCCAGACCTGATTGCCTACTTTATCAAATTTCGTACATGGCCTTGATACAATTAGTTGGAGACCAACGGATGTTAGAACCAGGTTTGTATGGGTGGGAGAAATTAAATTGTGTCATCTGATTGATAGGTCAATAATATAGTGATTGCGCCAAGACAAAACTAAAGTCAACTTTGGTTTTGTGATCAATATTTAGTGTCATAGCAAGCAATCAAATTTGTCAAGTAAGTTTCGTTTATTTCTGAAAGTTTAACATTGAAAAAACTCTTGAGTCTCCTGATGTTCTTTCAAAATCATCCCTCCTTCTTTTTATGAAATTTTGTAATGATAGGTTCTCCAGATGCATCTGGTTGTTTGCTATCTCTTGTCGATGAACGTAAAGGTTGACGATTCAGGTTATGTTTGCTGTAGATACTCTCCATGATGCTGCAGATGCTTCGTCCTGATGTGAAGGTCCCGCATCAGCTATCTGAAATTGTTGTACTGATTGAGATATGGTCACCTCGTCTGTTGGTTCTGTTTTCACAGTATTTTCATCTAGTCTCCCAATTTTACTGTCTGTCAATAGAATATTCCCATTTGAGTTTTCAGGTCGTATGAAAGAAGTGTTCAAACACTGATAATGAAAATCGCCTGAACTGTCTTTGTCTAGAAATGACCTTGAAGAAAATAGAAGTTTCGCCCCTGGTTTGTGAGCTCTTGCGATGTGTCACATTTGCGTTTTTTAGGAGCGCTCCATTTGACAGGTTGAGATTGGGACTCCATGCTGGAAGTCCCCGCTTTACTGTCTTAACTTCTCTTTCAGCTACTCCATTACCTCTTAGACCATAGATTCGTGATTTCACTTTCTCAATTCCCATTGATTCACAGCACTCTTTAAGATTACCGGTTGCATAGACGAGTTCATTACCTGATAAAAATATTTTAGGTATTCAGTAACTTGCACAAGTTTCACCAAGATATGTATTGACAGTTTCTGTTGTTCGAATTCCGACGAGGAAAGCTTCTATCAAGCTTGAACCCCCGTCAACAATCACTAAGATGCGGCTTAAGTCCTCAACGTAACCCTATTTCATGTAGACCCCTCCTAAACATCGCATTCTGGCCACGTGGCCACGTGTTTTTCCTGGCTAGGCATGTTCAATTGAAGGTCCTTACATTTACAAACCAATTGTTGTTCGTCCTGGTACTGGACCACCTTTTAAGCGTTTTGA
The DNA here is from genome assembly GCF_964194025.1 of Convolutriloba macropyga. Taxonomy (NCBI): domain Eukaryota; kingdom Metazoa; phylum Xenacoelomorpha; order Acoela; family Convolutidae; genus Convolutriloba; species Convolutriloba macropyga. The sequence goes on from NC_134475.1 coordinate 41,004,150, forward strand.
CTAATGAATGAGTTGCTTTCTTCTCAAGATGCGTCTCATGCGCTTGCGCCAAAATCAAAGACGTGATTTTGGATGGAAGCAGGGGAACAACACTTTTGATGAAAATTCGATTGTGTCTACTCAATTGATCTTTTTGTCGTTCGGATCCTTTTCCAGCTTCTGAATTTTTTTGAACTTGGCAGTATTTTTTCACTATGTCGTGAGATGGTCTTTTTGTTTAGAGTTTGATTATGGCATACGTAGTCACCAAATCATCTTGAGCAAAACAAATGTTGTTGATCGATAACAGAGATACTTGAGGAGTTTGTGGCCATTCTCTTGGGCAGATACTGTTTCGCGAAGAAACTTGTTCCATTACGTGACCACTAAAGAAATTATTCGATGCTACAGTCAGACGGCGGGCGACATATATTCCAGGATATCCTTCCTGCGAAAGAACTCTCCCAAGCCAATTTCAGAGATGTTAGTAGATAGTGTTTCGTTTTAAAAAAAACTCTGAGGCTTCAAAGTGGGTCTGCACATAAATCGTTTTTTAAAACTTCGGAAGTTTTTTTGCTGAAATCTGCTCGTTAGAAACTGCTATACATAATGTCATTTAGAGGTAGCATTTTTGTGGAAAAATCGGGAATCACTCTTCTGTATGATTCCGCTGGCACACCAAACGATTCGATTTTTTTTGCTGTCAGCAGTTGGTTTTGATTTTTTAGATCTTTCAACATATTTGTGATTTGACGCCATTCCGATCCTAGAGTATTTTAAAAAATTATTGCTGTTGGCTGGCCTTGGGAGAGGTTTGTTCCCATTAAAAGAAAATTGTTTCTGACGTAGTCAACCCCTGACTGCAAGCGTTTCCTTTCGAACTGCTTTTTTTTCAGTTAAACAGACCAAATTATCTTCTTGTGAAATCACAACACCATAGACTACTTTCAAGGTAGTTCTGCAATACTGAAGGTAAGTTTTTCAAACGTTGAGGCGACTGGCACATAATGAAAAATTGTTGAGATTTGTTGACAGTGCATATGTAGTTTGCCTCTTCGTCAATTCCAACTTAATATTAGGAGTCTGAGAGGTCGAATTTGTGAAAGTTTGAGGCCCCATTGGATTTTTTGGAAGTTTTCTTCATGTCTGATATTGGGTAGTCTTTTCCCACATCCATGTCTTTCAAATGTACTTTCAAGTCCACACGAGGTATTAGATCTCCCTTCTTTTTTTTGCCCCACAAATGGTTATGCATTAGTAAATCCTCCTGGCGGCACAAGTTCTAGGACGCTCTGTCTGAGCATCTAATGCAGCAGCTTCTCTGTGAACATGTCTTGAAATGATAGATGTATTTGACTGGCTTTGCAAAACATTGGCTGTGATCCTGATATCAACTCCAGATATGCATTGAAAACCTTCACAGCAGGCATGTGTTCACATCTATAAATAATGTACATATAATTTTCAAAACATTGCGAACTTTTCAAAAAAGGTTGCAGAATCTTGCAATAGTCTCGAAAATACTTGAGTATGTTGATGCATTCTAACCTGCTCTTTTCTTACAGAAGAATGTAACTTTTTTATAAAAATTTTTTGATAAATCTCATGGTGTGCAAAACTTGCCAAATTTTGACTATGCATTGCATTTAATGTTTATAGATGCGAAGCTGTAGGCTGACCGGAGCTGTGTTGCGGTGTCCTTGGTTTTTTCCGTTTCGTCTTCTGACGCTCTTTTTCGTTTGACATTTGTTCACACGGCGAAGCTGAAAAGGTCAAATTTTCTGAATGACTTTTTCCTCTCACTAACGGTTTTTGCGCGCGTGACGTGACTTCTCACTCTCTCTTTCTAGCAACAGTTTTTGCGTGATTAGATTTTGATCATACATGAATTACTTCTATCAAGGAAATGAGTTTTTTACTTTAAAACTTAAGTTTAATTTGAATTAAATTAAGGTCAAAGAAACTCATAGGTGTATTAAAGGTCCCTAATGAAAATGCTTCTGTGCAATGAATTTTAAAAAACTTTATTAATTTATTGCTGAATCTTTTTACATAGCTTTTTGAGCGGCGCGGATACTTTTTTCAACTTATATCTGCATCTGTTGCTATCTCTATTTTATGCCACGAAAGTCTATTCTTTGGCACCTATTCCGGCAATCTGCCGGCTATGTTTTTATATTTTTTGACAAGAAGGGGCTACCCTCTGGAGTGATTAAACGTTCTCCATGATCATTGATGCGAACGATTGGAGGAATATTCCTAAAGGTGTCGAATTTTCGCGGAGAGCGAAGAAGGCTCACCGAATGTTCTGCAAAAACTTCTTTGTCAAAATGGTGATAAAAAATTTGTATAATTTTTTTGACCTTGTTGTTCTAACATTTTAAAGCTTAGTTCTATTTTTCTCTATAAAGCAAGTAAGCTGCTGATTTGATTTGCCATTCGTGAGACAAAATAATAGATTGTGTCTGGGTAATCCCCCCGTCCATTGGATGGAAAAACTCTAGCCAAACCGCCAGAAAATCGAGTGATGCAATAAAACTCACAAACTGATGATGTCATTTGAAGACAAAAACAAAATCTGCCTGCAAAATCGATTGCGGGAGAAGACATTTATTAAATGGTAATTAATTTAGCATATGCAATAATGACATTTTTCCTTTAAATTGGAATACGAAAATTTCAAATAGGAAACTGGTTGTTGACTGATAAATTGCTGACTTTTCAATGTTGACTGATAAATTGCTTCGTAGTGGCAGGTCCAAATAAGGTCAAATCAAACATTTACTCTTAAAGTAGCCATTGTGGCATTAAATTCGTACAGCCCTTGAAAAATAAACAGTTCCAATAATTTATTCGCCCTAGAGCGTAAAACTGATTTTAATGAGGTTGAAAAGCCCAGTTCTGTTTATTTCATTTCAATAGGGACAAGGTCAACTGGCTATTCATGGCAGCCAAAAAACTCAGAAACGACCAGCAATGTATAAACCAGAGGTTGTGTATTATAATGGTAATAACGGTGCTAAAGTTATGCATAGTAACTCTACTATGGTAACGAAAGAAGAAGAAACACACAGAGTCTTACCATTGAGAAAATAAGAAATTCTTGAAGCGTGAAATGAAGTCGATTTGGAATGCGCATACATATTAATTAAAAGTTAATGGAAAAAATATTAAAAATTGCGACTAGTTACTAACTATTGAATTATCAAAGGTATAATTTCATCTATCAACATTACAATATACCCTATCAATCTGATAGTTATCTCAGCTCAGGGGATTTATGTGTGTGATGTTTAAACAGAGAAATACGGAAGGGGCTGGAGGGGTGGGGGGGGGGGGGGGCTAATTTAGTGATCCTTCCCTTCGGCGTGAACAGAATATATGGGCCAAAATTGGTTCTGCGCCGTATAAGTGAATTAAGGAAAAAGGGGTGGTAATAGACTGTAACAATATTACCTGTTTAAAAGGGTAGCTTAGGGTTTATACGAGG
>NC_134475.1:41010850-41239636 GCF_964194025.1 Convolutriloba macropyga
AAAAACAATGAAAAATCTGTTCAATTGCCACTCAACGAACTCATGCACTACAATTTGAAGAGCATTATAATTTCAGTTCTTCTTTATTTCGAAGGCAAGAATGAGGTTGAAAATTTAATTTGGATTTTGAATCCCCCTAATGTATTTGTCTATTTAATAGTCATTACATAAACAACAAGATGTTTTCTTTTAATTGGCAGATTAGGAAAACAGTTGTGTTAACGAACCAATATTAGAGAGCAGATCAGCTTTTTCCCTCCTTTGGAAAAAATTCTTGAAAACTACGCCGCGTCACTAATAAGCGCAAAAAATGTGCAGATTAGCAGCTTCAATATGGCGGTAAAGCGCGTCTCAAAACGCATGTATTACGCTAGACTCCTTGTTTAAAGACTATTAAAAAAGTGAAGATAGAGCGCTGTTAAAACATTGCGCTCAAATGCCAATCACCGTTTATTAAAAGATATATAGAAACAAAACAATTATAACAAAAAAGATAGAAGCATAAAAAGAGACAGAAGTAGATGAAAAACAACAATTACCCTATTTTTGGGCCTAGAATATTGTAGTTGTTTTTGACACCAACTTCGCCACACGAACCCACGCCCCTCGCTCAACAGCCATCAGACTTATCCGTTACGCTACCGATGCATGTGGCTACTGAACACTCAACTTTGGAGGAAAAACCACCGTTAAAAAAACGAGATTAAAAATGAAGGCTAAAAGAGAGGAAAAAATAATTGCTACAAAGAATTACCCTTTTTAATCCCATTCGAGAACAAGAATCGATTGAGGTCGCAACAATTGCTTTCGAACGCCAAGCATGGTGAAGATTAGAAAATTTTATGGCTACAAAAAGAAAGGTACCCGATACGGGTTCGAAGCCATAACCCTTTCATTAGCATGCCTCCATCTTACCTACTGCGCTATAACTACTACTAGCCACCGTTTCTCACAATTGCTTTTATGTTATCAATAAATTTGTTTCAGATTGAGAGCAACTAATCTATACCAAAAAGCGTGAAAAACTTACTTCGAAGCGGATACTTTTTTAGAAAAGCGCAGAATCTGCAAAACTAAAATTCTGCAAAAAATAGGGGCGATTACAAAACTTCGTTCGGGAGCATTTCAAAAACACGTAGCCCACAGGAAGGTAAAGCCTCCCTCTGGGCGAGCATACTTTCCAGCCCTCATAGCCTCGTGGTAACCGGACCTGACTAACATTCTTTTATCCCGTGATCGGTTCTCAGCCATCTACTTTGAGCCATTTAAGTCAATGGCCTCTCGCAATATGTTTGCTTAAGAGTGCTGCTCAATGCGGCTATTACACACGCGCGCCGAGAAGTCCCTTAAACAAGCAAAAAATTTGTCCCATTTCAGAGCTCACGCGTTTAATATATAAGATGAAACAGTATTTATATATGAAAAACAGAGGATAAATTCTAAACAGGGTATTAAACAATTAGCAAATAGTATAAAAACACCTCTATCTGTCAATCAATCTATCTGTAAAAATTTCTTTAAATCAATGACTCTGAAAAAATGCAGTCCAATTGAAAAAATTTTTCCAAAACTGATTTTAATTTTTTTCTGAACTGATTATTCAGGCAAATTTAAAATTTTTCAAAAATTTCTGCCTTATTCCCCTCGGTAAATTTGCTCTCTCTTGAATTTCATGAAAAACATCAAATTCATTGTCCCCAGAGAAAAAATTAGAGCACAATTAATCTATTTTGATTCTATATATGTTCCAAATTGTGTTGAAATTTAGACAAGAAAATGACGTTTCAAAAGATAGTGGTAATTTGTATCTGCAAGATTCTAACCGAAGCTAAATTTTGAAATTCCTTGTGAAGAAGCAAATTTACACAACTAAAATTTTCTCAGGAGCTTCTGGAGCTAACATTTAATGCTTCGCCCCATGGCAGCACAAAATGCTTGGAAAAACTGTTCTGTTATTCACCATTGACCAGTATTTTTTTTAATTTCTAATTTTGTTGATAGCAATTTTAGGGTTTTATTATGAGAAATATCTAGCCATAGTGAAGTATGAACAGACAGTTTTCTCAAAAAATTTCAATGCTTTTGAATTTTAGACGTTGTTTGGCAGCATATAACATGTTTTGGATAATAGAAAATCTCAATGGCTTTTCATTGAGAAATAAATGAACTTATTTAATGTTTTAAGTTGATAGCTAATGGCTTTCTCCACTTTGAATTTACTTGTTTTTGAAAAAAAGCGTTTTTAACTTTGCTCTCGGCTTTTGTTCGTTCTTTGTCTACTTGTTAAATATTTTCATTAAGGACAGGTCCCATATTTTTCTAGTGAAGCACAAGTTCAAGTTTTATCTGATGCTATTTTGTCTTTGTTATTACAGTTACTTGTATAAAAAAGACTGAGTTCTGATCGTGATCAAATTTTGTTGTTGTTATTTGACTATGTTTTTTGTCTTGTCTCGTAGTCTTGTTAATGGCAGGTCTTATCTGCTTTCCAATGGGGCATTATCTAAATAGTTTAAAGGTTCGACTTTAGAGAAATTCTCATCACTAATAATATTCAAACTGAATTCACATCTCTCTGTCATCGTCAAGTGGTAGCCAATTATGTCAAAAATATGAATGAGGTGGGTCAGAAAGTTGTGTGGCCGCACACCTGCGAGCGCACATTTTTTGGATCAGAAAATTGTGCGACCGCCCATTTTTTGAAATTTTGGGAAAATCCGTTGCCATGCTCTCTGCGCTTTTTCCAAATTTTTCTAGCCAGAAATGTTATGAGCAAATGCTGGACAACAAGCAGTTTACCCTATTAAATATTGACAAAGGTAAAAGAAAATTCATTCGGTTGATATTTTCCTGACAATCTTCACCATCTTCTCGCCATATTTTATACAAAGTTTATAGTAATACTTATTTTCATGCCGCGGTAGATAGACGAAAATCTGATGCTGGCACCTATATGTACGCAACAATTTTCGACAGAATAATTTCTCTTGCTGAAATAGTGCCCGATGGTTCTAGTATAAAATGACTCAGTGACACGGACAAACCTCGTAGAACTGAGGTGAAATTTGATGAAATTGCCGCTAAACATCGACAAAGAGTAAAAACTTGCACACTGGAGTAGTTCCTATAGGTTTCATTCCACAAGTCTATTTCCGCAAGATTATTTTGACGTCGTTTTTATTTGGAATCTAATGAACTAAATATGACAACACAAATTCATTTTTCTACATGCATAGTTGTTCAGCTTCTACAGTAATAAGCGAATAGAGAGATGGAAACAGTTGCTGACAGAGTTTCCAGATCTAATCTGTTTCGGGCTACATACGTGTTCCCAAATAATTGCAATTTTTTGGCTCAAATAATCGGAAAATATGCTCTCTCTTGAATTTGATGAAAAACATCAAATTCATTGTCCACAGAGAAAAAATTAGAGCACAATTAATCTATTTTGATTCTATATATGTTCCAAATTGTGTTGAAATTTAGACAAGAAAATGACGTTTCAAAAGGTAATTTGTATCTGCAAGATTCCAACCGAAGCTAAATTTTGAAATTCCTTGTGAAGAAGCAAATTTACACAACTAAAATTTTCTCAGGAGCTTCTGGAGCTAACATTTAATGCTTCGCCCCATGGCAGCACGAAATGCTTGGAAATACTGTTCTGTGATTCACCATTGACCAGTATTTTTTTTTTAATTTCTAGTTTTGTTGATAGCAATTTTAGGGTTTTATTATGAGAAAGATCTAGCTATAGTGAAGTATGAACAGACAGTTTTCTCGAAAAATTTCAATGCTTTTAAATTTTAGACGTTGTTTGGCAGCATATGACATGTTTTGGATAATAGAAAATCTCAATGGCTTTTCATTGAGAAATAAATGAACTTATTTAATGTTTTCAGTTGATAGCTAATGGCTTTCTCCACTTTGAATTTACTTGTTTTTGAAAAAAAGCGTTTTTAACTTTGCTCTTGGCTTTTGTTCGTTCTTTGTCTACTTGTTACATATTTTCATTAAGGACAGGTCCCATATTTTTCTAGTGAAGCACAAGTTTAAGTTTTATCTGATGCTATTTTGTCTTTGTTATTACAGTTACTTATGAAAAAAAGACTGAGTTCTGATCGTGATAAAATTTTGTTGTTGTTATTTGACTTTGTTTTTGTCTTGTCTTGTAGTCTTGTTAATGGCAGGTCTTATCTGCTTTCCAATGGGGCATTATCTAAATAGTTTAAAGGTTCGAGTTTAGAGAAATTCTCATCACTAATAATATTCAAACTGAATTCACATCTCTCTGTCTTCCTCAATTGGTAGCCAATTATGTCAAAAATGTGAATGAGGTGGGTCAGAACGTTGTGTGGCCGCACACCTGCGACCGCACATTTTTTGGATCAGAAAATTGTGCGACCGCCCATTTTTTGAAATTTTGGGAAAATACGTTGCCATGCTCTCTGCGCTTTTTCCAGATTTTTCTAGCCAGAAATGTTATGAGCAAATGCTGGACAACAAGCAGTTTACCCTATTAAATATTGACAAAGGTAAAAGAAAATTCATTCGGTTGATATTTTCCTGAGAATCTTCACCATCTTCTCGCCATATTTTATACAAAGTTTATAGTAAATACTTATTTTCATGCCGCGGTAGATAGACGAAAATTTGATGCTGGCACCTATATGTACGCAACAATTTTTGACAGAATAACTTCTCTTGCTGAAATAGTGCCCGATGGTTCTAGTATAAAATGACTCAGTGACACGGACAAACCTCGTAGACCTGAGGTGAAATTTGACGAAATTGCCGCTAAACATCGACAAAGAGTAAAAACTTTCACACTGGAGTAGTTCCTATAGGTTTTATTCCGCACAAGTCTATTTCCGCAAGATTATTTTGACGTCGGTTTTATTTCGAATCTAATGAACTAAATATGACAACACAAATTCATTTTTCTACATGCCCAGTTGTTTGATTAGCTTCTACAGTAAAAAGCGAATAGAGAGAAGGAAACAGTTGCTGACAGAGTTTCCAGATCTATTCTGTTTCGGGCTACATACGTGTTGCCAAATAATTGCAAATTTTTGGCTCAAATAATCGAAAAAAGGTTAGCGAGTAGCGCACAATTAGCGTAATTAGAGGTAATAATTAAACCATTGGAGTGAGAAATGTCGCTTTTTCTTGTTGCTAGCAGAATTAGTTTGTTTGCTTATTTGCCCGAGTTTGGAAATGGAAATAGAAGCCATAGCTTGGATGGAGAGTAAACAGGATTTGATAACCAGAAACAGAATAGGTCTAAGTTTTACTACACAATTGATACCAAATTGAAAAATGATGAGAACTCACGTTGAGCAACGTAAAAACTTGGGAGTTTTGTAGTATGCCAGATGTGAGGATTTTTCTGGACGTTTTACGACCAAATTTGGCTCCTTTATCCTGCATGCGTTGCAATAAACATTCACAAGTTTTGGAAAAAGAATTGGGAAGCATGAAGAGGTGAAGGGATTAGTGAACAGTTTCAGGTTCTGGGATCTGAAGGACAATAAAAATTTGATTTCTTTTAAATTAGAAAAACTTCCTTGTGAAAAGACATTAGATTCCTCAAATTGGCCACAATAAAACTAAATAGGCTTTAATTGGGATGATGAACATAATTATAATCCACAGTGACCCACACAGAACTCGGGGTTCTAGGTTGAGGTCTAGATCTTGTAAATCATCTAAAAAAGGAGAAATGTTGTACCGGGTCAATCTCCATGCTCCTATAGATTCCAATCGGGATCTCGAAGTACTTCTCAATCATCTCCTGGTAATACTCTGAGAAGGACATGGAAAAGGACTCAGTCCGGCTGTCAGATCCAGAGGAGTCATCGTCCCCTCCCCCGCCTACTGTCCTATTATTGGAGTTACCGTTATTGATATTTCCACACGTCTCTCCAACCACACGCTTAAGAAAGAACAATAAACATAACCGACAGATCGCCAAAAATAATCGCGATAGTTTCGTAGATCTACAGTCTCAAAAGAATATAAAAACAGACCGATAAAGAGAATCTTTTTTTTCTTTTTAATAGCCGCTGAGATATTTTGATTTAGAACTTGAATAACTTTTTTTGTTTCTTTTAGATGCTCTCAATTAACTTTCAATTAGAGTGACACACAACCAGTTGACCTTATCTCTTTCAATTAAATTTTAAAAAAGTCAATTTCATTTGAGGAAAGTCATTTTTGAGAGTGAGGTGAGTCACGTGTGACCAAAAACTCAACCACACAAATGAAAGCAATTAGCAGGACAATTCCTGAATAATAATCCATGGAATTGAATTAACTAGTGACTCGACAATTATTCTTTTACTGAAAAAAATTAATGAACTATTGACCCGACAACTAATATCTTTACAGCAACATGATAGTAAGCAAGTCAACGAAGCCCTTGAACCTATAAGCTCAAAAATGAACAAAAATCTAGAATCAATTAGAATATTATTCATGTTTAAGTTTTATAAAAACCCTTAAAAGTAACAACAGTTTTGAAAACTATTAACTCTATGCGTCCTTAAAATGAGTATATAACGTTGTGGGCATCAAGGACAGACAAAAGCAAAAAAGAGGCAATAACTGAAAAGTACTGGCAAGTTTCAGAGACTTTGAAAACCAGTGCTGTCAAACTGATAATTATCAATTTAAAACCCTTGAACACAGCAAATCATAAAATTTTAAAAATCATCAAATAAATTTTAGCACTTCTAATGGCTGAAAAAGGTACAACATAACTACAAATGATGGCAGGACTCTGAAATTCACTTATCCATTTTGAAAACAAATCGTATCCAAAAAACGTTAGATAAAAGTTGGAGCCCATAAAGTGTCTCAACTTATGCTCTAGAAGGCCAATAAGAATCTATTGTTGTTTTCCGAAAAGCAGTTGTAAAAATCGCAAAAATGTTTGCATTGAACTCAAGCTTATTAGGTTCACCTATTTTTTTTTTATAATTGAGCGATAAAAACTGCCATCAATGGTATAAAGTAATAAAACGGCAATAAGTAATGAAAAAAAACCTAGAAAACAGAAAAAATTTATGAAAAAGAAAAGCGTATCAGTTAAATAAAGAAGCCGAAATTTGAAACGATTAATTCAAAAAAATAAGGCACACCTTAACAACCGATGAGACTTGTCATTTAGAAGACTAAGAGATAAGACAACAAATTGAGCAATAAAAACTCGTCAACTTCAAAAATTCGATAATATTTTTCGAAAAAAGTGAAGGTGAAGGTCAAAGAATTAATCAGTTTCAATCAGAAGCAATTAACAAGATTAAGATAATTTATATCAGCAACCTATGAGACCTGTCACTAAAGTGATTAAAAGGTGAGACAACAAATAATCTCAAAAACAAATTATCTCCAAAAAAAGCGTGAGCAGATCTTAAAAAAAAGCCAGCGCACCAACTCAATCCAATTACTTCGGATTGTAAAAAAAAACGCTCTACAGGGAATAAGAATTGACGTCACGCGTTAAAAATTGCACGAGTAAATGCGCAAAAAGCAGATTTGAAGTGATCGTGACATCATATGATTGTAAAAAATCCTTGACATAGTCCATTGACAAGTCCAGAAATAAAATCCCCCCGAAATTTGAAATTACAAAAAACCTCAAATTCCAAATTTTCCCAGAAACATCAAACTATGATAGTCAACCCAAATGATAGGCACATTTGCATAAATAAAAAAAAATCTTAAAAGGAACTAAAAACTTTCTTCAGTTTACCTAAGTTTTAAAAACAATCAATAAGAACAATACTTCAGGCTCTCTGTCCTTTGAACGAGCAAAATCAGAATTTTTTGGCGTAAAAATAAGAAACACAAACAACTACAAATTAAAAACTTAAATCAAAAATTTATAATGTTCGGAGTCAAATTTTAAAAAAGGTATCTAAGTTAAGGGAATCTCCAAGTTTCCAAATTAACAAAAAATTAGCTAATAAAGTTAAGGGAATCTGTAGGTTTCCAAATTAACAAAAAAAAACTGATGAAATGACAACAAAAAACCGCTCTGAATCTCTGAGAGACTTGACCACAACAAAATTTGGAAAATTCAGAAATCAGTAAACACAGAAGTAAAATAATCGTTTTCACGACATTTGTTAGTTGAGTGTATACCAGATTAGTACCAGATGATATTTGTCATAATTGTCATAATGAGACGCTGTTACTAGACAAACCAAATGAAAAACAAAGGGGGACAAAAACTAAAAAGAAATCGGCATTTTTTCAAAATCATAAGAGCTTTGAAACAAATCATATGATCAATTTAAACCTCAATAGTGAATTCAATGAGTTTGGGTGATAAAACAACCAAAAGAACTGGGATTTTAAAAACAAGATCACTGGTTATTTTTTTAAAAAAACACGTTGTGACAAAGTATTGAAAACTTATATAACTAAAGAAGTTTCAATTACTTTGTCACAACGTGGTTTAAAAAAATAATTACAAACATTCTAGTGCAACCTAATAATGAGACTAAGGAACAGAACTACAAAAAAACAAACCTGGCAAAACAACAAATTACTGATATTATATGAGAGCAATTAGTATAACTCATATAGACCATTATGCGCCCTTTGATGAATCCAAAATTCAATTATGCATTATTATAATACAGGTATGATCTTTTGAATCCACTCGTTACAAAAATCAGGAGAAAAAGCAGCAAAAGGAGTCAAATTGCCGAATGAGAGAAAACATGCGCTTTAAAAAGCCGAAAATTTGTTCAAACACCAATTTCTCACATCACTTTAAAGTCAGTTTGAAAAAAGTTACACTTCAAACCTACTCCCTTTTTCACTCCCTTTATTATCCCAGCGTGACTAAAATCACCACACTAACTTGATTTCACATTGACATTACAAAGTCGAAAAAGTTTGAACATATCTTAAAAAAGACTCGTAGCGGTCTTTGGATTGCAAAAAACCGAAAATGGGCCAATAATATCCCAAGCTATCTTTTTTCAGCTAATAATAGTAGCCCCAGCTATCGCTTTCCGGCTATTAATTACGTAACTGTCTTATAGCATAGTTAAGAATTTTTTCTCTAACAATCTAGAACTTAAACTTTATTTTCGGATTGTTAATGGATTGCGTTCAACAACAATTGGCAAATAATGAGATCTGCATACAAAAACCTGAAATCCTCAACGACAAAAACTAACAAAAATGAGGGTTCCAGATCCGGCGTTCTGTTTCAACCCAATCAACAGGTAAATCACACTGATGATGTATGGCTTCACATAGCTCTGGTATAACAGAGTGTCGAGCATGCTGGTACTGATAGCAGAGCCAGACACGAATGCCGGTCGGAAGAGGTCTTGGTCTTGAGGAGTGGCTTCCAGGGCTTTCTTCTGGCTAAAGGAGATGTACTTGGGTGCATTCTGGCTGTAGTGGATTCCCAGAAATCGCATATTGGCAGGGTATGTCAGTTCTGTTATGATCTCCAGATCAGGGAACATCCTACAATGGTCAAACTGGATAAAGAATAACCTCAATTTCTGGTATCCCATGGTTTCTAGATAAAGCCTTTCCTACTATCTTGCAATAATTTGGCTACTCGTTTTTATGAGAAAAGTTTGTTCAAAAATTACTTCAAGTATGTATAAAAGTACAGTGATTGAATTTGAACAGCTCTGAAACGGTGCTCAAAAGGCAAAATGCCTCCTAGCATCCGTTCGGTACGGGGCTAAAACTACTAATACTGAAAACAAATGTATTATTATTTGGGACACAGTAGTATAATTGTCAGTTTTGTTGACCTTGAGAGGTAGTATACGTTGACAACAGAGCCACTGTCTGCCATGTAGGACTCCTCTGCAAATTTGCTGCTCTCTTTGTCCACTATGACCAGAGTCTCTGCCTGGGTCACCCCCGCCCTTATCAAGTCGTTCAAGGTCTCCATTCGTCCTGCAAACACACAAATATTTACAGCTGAACTTGTCTCTCTTGAGGTGAACAAATAAAAGGAAGCTTTGCTATCAGGTATATCACACTGATGATGTATGGCTTCACCTAAAAATAAATTGTGAAACCAACTTCCTAAGACATCCAATGGAGCATTAAACAATATTATATCCTCCGTTTCTCAATTCCAATCATACCAAAGATCTCATAAAGAAGTCATCGCTGTTCAAAAAATATCTGCAGCAGTATTTACTGTCAATATCGGTCTTCTATTTTTACACATTTTTTGTTTCCGAACTCTGAATTGTTATACCATATGTTGAAATTTGTACAATTACACAACTCATAACTTGAAGTCACGCTTAGTGGATCTACTCATATGTGGCTTATCCTTTTCCACGCCTGCTTTAATCAGGTCAAAAGAAACGATTCATCAAAACCACAAAACAAAACTATTCGATAAAATTATAAATCTATCTGTTCTCCTAATCTTTATTATTTTGTTGTACGCAATGCAATATTTGACATATTTTTTTCATTTTATATATCTTTCACTTCATTATATGCATTATAGAACATTGCTACTGTGCTCAACAAGAACAGGCTTGTTGAACTTCTTGGCTACTTTGGCTCTAATAAGTAATAATTACAGAAAACAATCCATAAATTATGATGGTTGATTGTAGTTGGGACTAAAATCTCAAATTGGAAGCCCGTTTTAGACCCTAGGGTATGATTTCGATGAATGTTGATACCCTATGCAAATCGCATCCCACAATAAAGGCTCAGATAATTTCCAGCAGTCGATAAACATCTGAGGACATTATTTGTTGCCACTTTCAACTCATTTATCAAGAGCAGCCGTTTGCCGTAATTATTGGTTTTCAGAACTGTAACAGTTAAGAAAACTGTCAAGCATCGTTACAAAAAACTATATTTAAACTGAAAATTGGAAAAGAACAGACTGTTTTCATTGCGTGGTTTTTGCTTACACCAGTATGCAAAAAATTTTGAAACTGAAAAGAAGGTATCATATTCTATACAGATACAAGCGACGACACAAACAAAATTTGTACGTAAATATAAAAACATTTACTCTTTAACAAAAAACTTTTCCTCCACAAAAACAAGAGAACAAAAGAGAATCAAATTCGACAAAGTTTTAATTAATTTTGTCTTAACAAAAAGTAGTTTTTAACATTCATGATGATTTTTTCTCCTTGCGGAAACATTTGTGGAAATATTCAGATCTAAGCGCTTATAACTGAAAAAATGCAAGTTGCAAATTGCAAACAGCCGCAGCTATTAAAAGCTGGCAAAGTTCATTTGGCAAAAACTAGCAAACACTAAACAAAAAACATAAGCTCTTGGATCACACGTTTATCGAAGTAGGCACTGTTTTCCGTCATCTTCATATAAAGCAAATATTTGATTAGGTTGTAAAAACTGATGAGTATCCATTTTAGTTTTATAGCAAAACTTGAGGCTTCACAAATCTTCAGAATGCTGAACATAACAAAAACTTCTGGGATAACGACAATCCGAACGTGGACTTTCATTGATCTCGAGGTATTTTCAGCTAAAACACACATAAATGTTTTAAACATAACTTATTGAGGAAAAATGCACTGGCAACTGAAATTATCCAGCGTCGCAGAAAAGCACGACACATAATCTAACCAATTGAAAGGCAAATTTGTATCACATCAGCCCAGCCATTTTTTGGTAAAACATACTTAGTTCAGTTGAAAAATTTTTGTCCATTCAAATAACATTTTGGTTTTAAGAATAAGTGAACCGAAAAACTCAATATATTTTGTTTCATTGAACGGGTTAAAAACAAGTGAATGAGAGCAAACTTACCACATGTTCGCTTCCTGATCCTTCTCGAGCCTTCAACTTATCTTATCACCCTATACTACTAAAATTGAAAAAAGCTTAGACTTAAGTAATAATCGATAACAATTTTCTGGAGTTTCTAAGGCGGAAGAAATGAAAGAGTAACTATGAATGAAGCAAATTGGTAGTGGACTGAACAACACCAAAAAATTCTTCCAGGTACAGGTCTAGGAGCACCTTTTTTTCAATCTTTGAAGAAAGATTTGGAACTAAAAATTTGTGAGTTTATAGAAAACACTGATGGTAACGTATTTCTAAAAACCATTTCAATGGTAAAAATTGTAAATGGTCACTTGAATAATCAGAAGATTTTATACCGGGCTACTTAATATCGGTGGCACTTAAATTGAAAGCAGGAAAAGGTGAATTTTTCTTTTCGGTAAAAAAGTATGAAATAGAATTTCTACGATAATGAGAAAAAAAAATGTCAAGCAGACTGATGTAAAAAATCTTTGTGTAACCATAGTTAATGAGCGCAGCTGTCTATTAGGAGTTGAATATCTGCTTTTTAAAACAGCCGAATAAAATAAATTTCTATAGAAACTGAGCAGGCTTCTTGTTGTTTTTGTGAATTCTCTAGGTGTTATCCATTTACAATATCCAGCCGAATTACTGAGCACAAATCATAACAACACATTCGTTATGTTAGAAAAACAGTTAGGTTGTAAACTAAAACAGTGTTATCATTGTTCGAAAATCATGAATATTCGAAATCAATTTGAATGTCTTTGGTTCTATGTACAACCGCCAATTAATGCAAATTAGTTTCATCAAAAAAAATTAGCAGTCGCAGACATTATTATAAAAATTTAAATGCGGAAATATCTTCAAGTTCTTAATAAGTAATCTGAAAATTTTTCATCATATCCATGTAATTATGCGGCTATAAAAGAAATCTAACTTTTTTGTCCAACATAATGTTGAAAACAACGAAAATAAAACTTTTCGACAAATTTGACGGCGAGAACTCAAGTTTTAAAGGTTTTCAAGGACGCAAAAATTTTCGTTTGTTTACTAATTGCATTAAAATTATGTTCTCTGTATCCATCACGATTGTGAAAAAGCAAAAACACTTTTTGAAATCACAAAAACATTTGAACAGGTTTGAAAACAACAACCATTGTCACTTTTTTCAACACTTAGCAGCCTCTAAAGAAATAGAAGTTCAGCAAACGCACTGATTTGCATTTTCTCAAGCAAACTTAGAAAGTAATTGGCAAAATTAGAAGAAACCAAACAATTTGTACGTTTACAAGTAAAAGAAATGTTTTTATGTCGATTATACATTTTACTGATGAAGTCACCAAATAGTTCTCAAAAAATAGCAGAAAACTTTTCTGGAAAAATATCTACACCGGAAATCACGAAATGATACAAAATTAATGGTGTCGATTACGTGAAACTTTTTTTACTTTGGTAAAAATTCTGGTTTTATTTTTGTTTTATGCTTTTGTGCTATATCAGGACAGGATATAGTAAACAATCTAAATCTGACGAAACAAAAAGTTTTTCGGTTCAAAACTGTGGTGAAAGTTGAAGAAAATTGATTTTTATTACCTCAACTAGTT
Organism: Convolutriloba macropyga; assembly: GCF_964194025.1. Lineage (NCBI taxonomy): Eukaryota > Metazoa > Xenacoelomorpha > Acoela > Convolutidae > Convolutriloba > Convolutriloba macropyga. Next base: position 41,024,254 of record NC_134475.1, read on the forward strand.
AGATAGTAAACAAAGTCAACGTTGCGAAAACGCTTGCAGTGTTCGCTTAAGAAGCATTCTTCTTCAAAGTTTATTTTATTTTTTCCGAATTTCCATATTGCAACAAAATGGCTGTTTATTCCTAGTAATAGTTTTTTTGGCACTTTCCTCAAATCGCTGCTTTTCCTGTTTTTTTGTCGCTGAATGTCCTTTAAAGAACCAATCCGCTCATTTCAATTCAAATAAAAATTTGTAGTGAGGACGGTCTACAAACTAAAAAAACTGCCAAAAAAGTGCCTATGTTTTACGTATCCAAAAGTCTTCATTGATTTGAATTTCCTACTGTTTTTTTGTTCAAGCAAAAAATTACTACATCTCCACTTTTCTTCAACCTTTTCGTTTTCAATTAAAAATTAGGGGAACAATAAAGCAACGAATTGCTAAAAATCTAAAAACACCTGAGGCATCAAGAACAACCAACAGGAAATTGAATTGAAAATATACTTTCATATTTAGCAATTTTATTCTTTTGTTCTCGACAGAAATATCCTATAAGTGATCAATCCTGTGGCACTTTAATCAAATCCATTTTCATACGAATTATTGGAGGTAGGTTTGAGATTCAGTGTAGATTCGCATCGAAAATTATAAAAGGTATTTTTTAAAGAAAATCGGAAAAGTTTGGATGTATCTCTCTCTTAACTCATAAAACTTGAAAAATGTTCGAATATCTCTGCCGCAGAATACAATTTTTATGTTAAAGAAGCCCTAGATTGAACGGAAAATTTTCTGTTCGAGTAGCTGGAATAACCAACAAAGCGATAAGAAAACATTTCTTCAACATTATTTTTTTCTTTCTTTTTCTCTACGCAAGTTTTATCTTTAGGTTTCTTGTACATAAGGAGAATCAGAGGTGTTCCATCGGACATATGTTTTGGCAAATAAAATCACAGAAAACAATTAAAAAAGTCCTAAAAGTTCGTTGAAGGTTTCAAATTTTAATTTTAATAATTTAATAAATTTTTATCTTTTTGATACCAGTGTTCCATAAAGTTTTTTTCCGTTATAGTAAAATGGAAAATTTAATGCAGTACAACAATTAAGCCAGAAATGGAAACTTACGGGAAGATAAAGGTAAAAATGTTAAAAAACGATAGTCATTTATTTCCAGTTTTTTGTCTTTGGAATTTTTCTAATGAAATTTTCTCATTGTTTTTTTTTCAAACAATTTTGTCAAATCAACTACAATAATAAACATTTAGTTTGATGAACTGAACAAAAACTTTTCCTTTTCCTGTTTGCCTTTTTAACAGCTCCCCTTTTCCAAGCTGAAATATAAATAGTTTGTTGTTAAATTAATAATTAATCTCCAAAGTTTAAAAAAATCTTTTTCTTTTTCTCGACGATGCGTAAACAAAAAGATAAAAGGGGCAACTTCATACATTTTTCACCATTTTGAAAAAGATTGATCAAGATTTGGGACTTCATCTCAAGCTATGTCACGCTTATCTCAAGCACAATCTACATTCGATTGTTCTCTCAACCTTCTAATACTCCCACTACAATAGCGCACATCCGATTTCATAGGTTGAAATTATCTTGTATCTCTTTTTCGCGGTTAAATTTAAGAGATCAGCGTCTGGGCCCATGTGTTACAATTATTGTGGTTGTTCGACATACTGCAACCTCAAAATGTTAAAAAGATATAATACTATAATTAGTATTATATCTTTTTTTTAATATTACGAGGTTGCTGATTATTCAGCGCTATTCTTGCATATTTTTAACCCTACTTTTCCAACGATGAAATTTTGTAAGATTAGCGGTAAATTTTGCGGTGAGTTTTTATAAGAACTGCTTTTTTAGCGATGAAAATTTTTTCACCGCATAAGCGGTAAAAAATTTTTTTACGCTTTAAAGTTGTTTTTACCGCATTCATCGTATTGAGCGCAAAACTTACACTTTTTAGTCAAATTCACCGCTAATCGTACATCTGTTAGCAATTTTCAGCGGTGAGTCATTGATCCGGGCGGACCAATTTTTTGATTGTTCAACTGACATTTGTTGTAGCATGTCCTCAATTTCTTAAGTTCAATACTCCATCGACAATTCTTATTTTCAGCGACAATTTATTTTCTCTATGTTTCTAAAAAAGGAGCTCGCCAATTCCAGAGCAACTGATATCGATCCAGCCAAATTCCAGAACACGTTTTTTGTCCAGCCAAATTCTAGGACGGTTGTTTTAGTTCCAGCCAAAGTCCAGCACATCACATTAGGTCCAAACAAATTCGTTTGAAACCCAATATCAGGTCTCGACTAGGGAAGTGTTTAAAAATGCATAACTTCTGCGAAAATTGACCAAAAATCGATTCGAACAAGCGGTTTTTTACGTGCAAGTTTGTTGAACATCGCACCAACTTCTCTGTGCAACACCGATCTTGGGTACCTTTTACGTTCTCACGGTTCCTCAAAGCTTCTCTGTAGCCAAGTGCATGTTGAGTTTCCTGTTAGGTTGAGCTGATGCACAATTTAGATGGGTTGTTCTCTCTCAATTTTCTAACAGTTTTGAAGTGTAGTACTAACCTATGCAGTAGTACACGAGAGGGTAGTAGCTAATGGCAGCCAAGAAGTTCACGTCTGGGTTGTTTTCAGTCATAATGATGATTGGGGTGAGGGCAGCCCTCTCTCTGCAGTGGTGTCTCAATGGGACTATGAAGTTGCAGATGGCCACCTGCAATGAAACATTCCCTCAATGAACAACTACATCATTGAGTGAGAGAACCGATAAAAACGATAATTAAAATTCCTCTATTCTAGGAAATCTTTCACGCGTCATTACATTCGGGAAGTAAGCATCGAACACATGTAAGACGTGATTTGCTGAAATAATAATAAAAATGAACTTTCAAGATCTAACAGTAAAATATAGAAAACATAAACCGACTAAAGTCGGACAAATTGCTCACGATCGACATGAGGGGAAATTTAATTAAGAGGGGGCTGTAACATAGAAGTGATATCGAATAAATCTAAAACAAAACGGCCATGCGAAAAAAATGACTCGCTTGTTTACAATAATTGCGTTAAACTTTGTTCGAGAACAATTAATAAAGCTACATGATTAAGACTTGCGGGCGAATTGTAAGCACAAATGTTTTTGTCTGCCTTGTTTCCAAAAAATTAAAAACAACCAATCAGAATAGCCCAAAACTGGACAAAGAAGAAATTTAAAAATTTAAGCAGAAATATCGCAAATAAGGAAATATGAATTTTTTTAAATGTTCATTGAAACTTTCAAATATGGAACAAGTTGTCGTTTCTGATGGGGGGAGGGGTTGCAATTGGGAGTAATTAATCTTACCGCTGGAACCTCAACACAGAGAATTGTGACTGGATTTTTGAAATTATGTTCAGCAGCGCATGTTCTTGGATCATGTTCACACGGCTTGAACAGATTGAGGCAACAGATCTTTCTGTTCTCAGGTAACAGATAGCAAATGGGTGCCTGGAAACAGGGATAGGGTGCGGTCGGGTACCCTTCTATGTAGGTTTCCTCGATACTCCCGGGCACCACGGACTCACGACGTTTTTTCATCGAAGTTATAACGACGTCTAAACAAGCGAGCAAATTGTTTACCAAATGGTGCGAACATTGTTTACAAAAAGAACATTTAAATAGAAAATGGGATAGAATTAGGTCACCCAGTTGTGCGAATGATAGCTGAAACCCCATAAATTATAACACATGATACGAAAATTGAAAGAGGCTCCCCTAGTCCACAGTTAATGTCAAGTATTTATACATTTGCATTTTTTTTTCGAATAATGAAAACGTTGCTCAAAGTTAAAATGCCAGATCTCTGCAGCGCCAGATTTTCCTATATACATTCCTAGATTCCAACCTTGCAAGTTTGTGATTCAAGCAAGGTTATGCGACTCTGCAGAAGTCACTTCGCAGTAGAGTCACGTAATTTATACAAAACCTATTTGCAAAAAGTAGATCATTCTTTTACAAAGTTTGCAAAATCAATATTTGCCAACTAGACATAACTTGTGGACTTGGGATTAGAACATGAATATGCGAAAGTCAAGAATGTTCCAAGATCTAGGCAGGTTCCATTCAAAATAGTGCAGTTGATTTTGTTTCAGGGGTAGTTTGGGTGTCGCTTTGCGGAGGTTGCTGCCTTTTCTCCCCATTTTGTAAATAAATCAAAATCTCTTTTTCTGATTCAATCGATAATGTTCACCGATTGCAGCATCAGCAGTAACAGTTAAGACTGTTTATTTTTCGTCGGTATTTTTAAATGATAGATTATTGATGAATGTTGTCAGTTTTAGATTTATTTTTTGGTTGATTGCGTGATCTTTTGCCAGCTGGGGGAAAAGACAGCAGAGTAAGATTGGAGTGCACTCTCTCCCCACCAAACCAGAGGACCATATACAGCGAGTATACTACACGTGTGACTGGTTGGTTAATAATAAGAACCTTGCACGAATTTCTGAGGCAGAAAATTCATGTTTGGGGGTCGCCCTGAAACATTAGTTGTCTCGTCAGTGGGTGGAGAAGAGTCCAAATATGAATGAATGACTGGTGAACAAAGCGTGTCATGAAAATTAGAACATATGCACAAAAACATATTGCTAAATTATTAGATTAGATATACACAAGTTTTATTTATTCAGCTATAGGTGTGTTCTACTTGAAGGAAGCCTTTGTAGAGTTAATTTTCTGAGTTTGAGTTAAAGCCGCTAACTCATTAATACTATATGATACAGCAAAAAATTGAAGTACAAAATTCCAATCCTACTGTTACCCAATCGAAGTGTGCATTATAATGACTAAAACCCACACAGATGATATTTGACCATGATGGGACTTGACCTCGTCTTTCATACTTCGTAGTTTACTTTATCTCAATGAATTTTGCAGTTCATTGTGTTTTTAGCGTTCCGTTCATTTACGAAATTAAGGGGACAATTCTAGTTAATGGTCAAAGTTAACCTCGTGGATGATTGTGCCAGATTGTGACACGCATTTCCCCAAACTTTTCATATTCAACAGTTTCACAAAATCGTTTTTAAACCCGCAAATTTTTGAACTCGCAAATTGTTTTATTTTATCCAGCTAGAATTCTTCAACTCATAACGTCTAGAATCTTACAAATCAAAGTTTTGTACAAATTTTTGGATCAAGGTTAGAGGTTCTTGTTTCAAAATGAAGCTTCAGTTCCACTTTATTCTGCTTCTTATTTTGTGTGTAATCACATTAAAAAGGAACTGGGTCTTCACTACTACACCAATAAATCCTAAGAGTGAGAAGATGTCATCGTGCATGTCTAATAAAAATGCGTATCCAAAAAAGAAGATCATTTTTACCTGCCTGTTTAGGAATTTTCTTTACTCCTTGGTTGTCATTAGATTTCTTTTGTTCTTGTCAGGTGACGTAGAATTAAACCCAGGGCCACCTCTCAATTACACGCAGTTTACCACCTTAATGAAAAAATACAACGATCAAGTAAATTTTCTACATCAAAATTGTCAAAGCGTGCTTGGACAATGGTTGCTCCTTAAGAATTTTCTATCTGACCTAGGTGACAATTGTATTTCGGGCTTCTCAGAAACGTAATTGAAATCAGTTAACGATATTCCGTTTTGGTCGATACACTTAGTGTCCTTCAGATGCAACCGACATACTGATCTTCAAGAGGAAAATAAAGGCGGTGGTATTCTTTTGTTCGTTCCAAAAAAGTTTCATCCAAAAGCACGAAATGATCTAGAGACAATGTCAAAAGACCATTTTGAAAGTGTTTGGGTAGAGTGTAAAATAAATAAAAAGCCCGAGTTGATAAATTTGGCTTACTGTCCAAAAAAACAACTAATAAATTTGTTTTTGGAAGAGCTAGCCCTGGGTTTAGATAGAGCAGCGACTGAAAATAAAAAAATTTTTCTACTAGGTGAGTACAACCTTAATTACTTTAATTGCAATGAAAGAAATCTCCTAAAAACTCTGATCTTGCCGTACGGTTTACTGAATTCAAATAAAACTTTAGCAACAAGAGAAACATCAAGAACGAAGTCGCTAATAGACTATGTTATATGCGAAAATTTTCTTAGTTCCCAGACACTAGACTCGATTCTAAAAAGTGATCACTTAGCCAAGCTTACTTTAATTAGTGAAACCGTTAAAAATAAAAAAGAAGCTATCAAAAAATTGTGTTTGATAAAACAAACTACTCTAAAAATGCTTTTTCCCTAGATGTTGGAAGGATAAATTGGAGATCATTTTATTTATCAGAAAATCCAGAAATCATGTATAAAAACTTTTGCTCGTCATTGAAAACGGTAATTAAAAAGCATGCTCCACAAAAGACCGTCTTCATACGCCATGACAAGCCTAAACTAACGCTACATCAACAATGAATATCAAAAAACACAGTAAAAAAGTTTGCAAAGACATCAAATAATAACAACAAAAGTGTTTTGAAGCAAGAAAAATGAAAAACATCTGCTAGATGTGTTTCAAAACTTAAAAAGTGCAAGAGAAAGGTGGAATTTTACCAAAGAAATCAGAATCGGTGAAAAAACACAGACAGAAATACCAAGACTCAAAAACAGTTTTCGAACGGTTTTGACCAATGGAAATGATATTGCCAATCTTCTCAACTATAAATTTTCAGCGTTAGGTGAATATTTTGGTAAAAAAGAACAGTATCAATTTTGTGATAATCCGGCACGCCACAGTAACAAATTTATATTCAGGTATACGACAACCAAGGAGATATTTGATATTCTCAACAACTTAAATGTTAAAAAACCGTTGGGTCCATCACTCATTCCAGCTTGGGCTTTAAAAGATGCAAGAGAACACATAGCTGAACCTCTCTGTTTTTTGTTTAACCAATTCTTAACTGAACAACGCTTTCCTGACCACGTGTTGCCTGTGTTGCCTCTTTTCGCGTGACCACGTGTTGCCTCTTTCCAAGAAAGATGATCCTGAAGATCTGATAAATTTTCGACCAATTTCGCTTACTGGAGCTCTGGGTAAAACTTTCGAAATCCTTCTTCGAGATCAAATATTAGCTTATTTAGAGAAGAATAAGTTGCTAGCAATTCTAAAATCTTATCTAGAAAACCGTGTGCAAAAAATCAAATTCTCGAAGTATGAATCAAATTGGATAGCACTTAACCGTGGAGTACCACAAGGTACTGTGCTAGGCCCACTGCTTTTCAGCATATATGTGAATGATATGAAAGATGATACTGATGTCAATTCTAATATAAGCCAGTACGCTGATGATACTTTTATCGTTTGCAGTGGAAAAACATTTTCTGAATCAAAGTTACTTCTTGAAAAAAGTATTGCTAAACTCATTCTCTTTTTCAGGAAAAATGAGTTAAATGTAAATGAAAGCAAATCCGAATTCATTAGTTTTGGAGCCCCTGAGAGAAACAAAATCGAAGAAATAGTTGTTAACGGATGTACAGTTCTCGAGAAAAAAATTGTGAAAAACTTGGGAGTTCATATTGACTGTAATCTTTCTTTCGATGAAGAAATAAAAAATGTACCAAGAAAAATGGCTGTTGGCATAAAGGTCATTTACTCCATCAAAAATAAATTTCCTGAAAAAACTAGATCTGCTTTACTGAACGCTCTTGTTTTAAGTCATCTGCATTACCCAATTGTTCTGTTCTCAGGTCTTAAAAAATCACTTCGAGTTACTCTAAATAAACAATTGAACTGGGGAATAAAATCATGTTTCAATAGAACCAAATTTGACAGGACCACTGATCTCAAGATCAAACACAAAATCTCACGAGTAGAATACCTCATAAATTATCGGGTTATTATATATTTTATAAAGCTTCTAAAAGCTGATCTACCAGCTTTCGATGAACTCAAACTAGCCACCCTAAGTGCTAAATTGAATGACCGTACAAACAAGCTGTCATTTGGAGCAAACCAAAAAACGAATATAATGCAAAACTGTTTCTCAAAAAAAGCAATTGACTGGTATAACGGTTTGCCTCTCACCTTGAGGCGGAATATACCTAAAAAGCGGGCTCTCAAAACTACAATAAAAAATCATTTCTGGAATGAGTTTCTAAAGGACCCAACGGTTTCTGAATTGAATTCTAATCTCAAATTTTTCAAGTTCAATCTTAATTTGATTTAGTTTTAGGGCTTCTTTTAGTCTTCTATGAAATGTTAATTGGAGGATTAGCATTTTTTAAAATATTCTCTTTTCCCGAAAATGTTAATTGTAGAATTAGCATTTTTAAAAATTTTTCTCAATTATAATTCATCTCTCTTAATTTGTCGATATTTTAGCACATTGTAAATTTAATACAATTTTAAACTTTCACAATATGTGACGTTTGTTTCATTTATATTTCTTAACACTACATTGCCTTTAAACTATGTTCTGTATTTTATAATTCATACTCAAAGGAATTAACAATGTTTTTTTTTCTTTTTTTTTTCTAAAAAAACCATTATTTTTGAAGTAGCTACAACTTCTTTTTAACGGTTCAAGTTGAAAGCACTTAGTTAGATGCAGTTTAATGTTCATTTCATTTCTGTTTGTGATCTGTTTTTGGTATTTCAAAAGCATTTTCGGACTCAATGCTTTTTTCCATACCGAATGTCTGCTTACTTCTCGTATGATAAGTTGTTCCCGTCAACAATTTTCCTCAGGAGAACGCACTATATGTCTTGTTTTATGGATAAGTCATCTGAGTTGCTAGAAAAATAAGGCTAAAAATATTGGGAAAACAGCAACAGGCTTGTGTCAAATGGGTTTGCACCACAAATATTTCCAACGATGGAGAATGTAATGCATTATTGCAAAAACCAAATCTGATCAAACATTTGATCAAGTTCTCTAGTTCAAAACTTGTATCTAGATATATGGTTTCATACAAAGATCATATATCATTTCTTTGATCTCATAAAAGGATCATACACTTTTTTAAGCATGTTTTTTTTTTCGTTTCAAGAATGGTCCATCTATGATTTCTTGGATTTCATGCTAGGGTCATGTATGAGAACTTGGATTTCATACAAGGATCATATATGATTTCTTTGGTTTCATACAAAGATCATATATGAATTCTTTGATCTCATACAAGGATCATACACTTTTTTAAGCGTGCATTCTTGCTTTTCTTGAATTCAATTCTTGAATTGTTCATCTATGATTTCTTGGATTTCATGCTAGGGTCATGTATGAAAACTTGGATTTCATACAAGGATCATATATGATTTCTTTTGTTTCATACAAAGATCATATATGATTTCTTTGATCTCATACAAGGATCATACACTTTTTTAAGCGTGTATTCTTGCTTTTCTTGAATGCAATTCTTGAATTGTTCATCTATGATTTCTTGGATTTCATTCTAGGGTCATGTATGAAAACTTGGATTTCATACAAGGATCATATATGATTTCTTTGGTTTCATACTAGGATCGTACTAAGAAATCAAGTATGGACAGTATGAAATCATATATGATCCTTGTATGAAATCAAAGAAACTTCAACCCGGGCTCTTATTTGTTGTATGATATTTAGCCTTTTGTATCCTAGGGTATATTTCTGTATAATTGATCCGACCCACTTTAGTGGCGAGAAGCTGTGTGCTCAACTGGTTTTTTGTTCAGTCAATTTTTGCCGATCATTATGTTTATCGTAAAAATGTTTTGAGTGGCATTGTTAGATAGTGTGTCAGCGTAGAATTTAAAGTAACTAGCAGGCCCGCAAAAGCACCACAAAAAAAACATTTATAAGAATAGGTTTTTAAAAAATCAGATTTCTTTCGCACCACCTTTTGTGCTGGAACCCCTTCATCTCGTTCAACAGCCAGATGTATTATATTACGCTGGGTCGAGGAAATAAGCCCCACGGAAAGAAAACCCACTTAACTTTAGATAGCAAATAAACCACCACGGAAATAAACCCCCATTTTAAAATTGAACTTCGACTGTAATAATTTGTTTGGTTGTGATAGTTTCAAGTCAAGTCCCACGGGCCACTGAGGCATGGCCATGGCCCGCCAGGCATGGCCAAACGCGCTAAATGCGCAGTTCTTTAATAGTAAAGTGGGGATTTATTTCCGTGGGGGTTTATTTCCGTGGGGGTTTATTTCCTATCTAAAATGAAATGGGATTTTTTTCCGTGGGGGTTTCCTTCCGCAACCGCGTTACGTTACCGATGTGTTTGGTTTAGTATATAACCCCAAGCACCAGCAGTTTTTTGTTTAACTTTTTTTGGCTTTGCTATCTGGCAAATTTAAGGGGCGCTACGACGTACACCGATATTGATCTTCATGATGGCTTAGCTAAACGAAGGTAAAACGCTAAGCTGCATGTCTATTGAGCAAAGATAAGGAGCTTAAACATTGAAGATATATAAGAAAGGCAGGAAAAAACAGAAAAGACTGAGAAAAAGAAAGAGAAGAAAAGGAGAGCATATATATTAGATAAAAAAACATGACATGAAAGAAACAGAGAAAACACTGACAAGAAAAGAAAGAATAAGAGCAAAAAGGGAAAAAACAGAAAAGCAAGAGAGAAAAGACAGAAAAAAATGCAAGAGATGACAGAAAGGTAAGAGAAAGGAAAGGGAACCGAAAGAGAGAAACAAAAGATAAAAGAGAGAAAAAAAGAACAGAAAGGAGAGAAGAAAACAGAACGAGAGAAAAGACAGAGAAGAAAGAGAAAAGGTGGGAAAAACCAGAAAAGAGAGCCAGAAAGAAGCATAAATGGAAGAGAAAAGAGAAGAAATAGAGAACAGAAAGGCAGAAAAAAGAACAGACGGAAAAAAAGAGAGAAAAGAGAGCAAAGGAAGGGGGAATAGAAACATAGAAGAGCAAGAGAGAAAATCAGGATATGAAAGAGGGAGAGAAAACACAGAACTGAAAGCTAGAAAAAAGATTTAAAAAAAGGAAAAAGAAACGCAAAAGAGGAAAGAAAGACAAAGAGGTATGAGGGAGAAATGTATGAGGAAAAACAGAAAGGAAAGAGATATTTAAGCGAGGAAAAAGATAGAAAAGGGAGACAGAAAAAAAAGAAACGGAAGAGAAAAGACGGGAGAAATAGAGAAAACAAAGAACAATAGAAAAGAAATGAAGAAAAAAGGAAGAAACAAAAGAAAAAAAATAACAGAAAAGCGAGAGAAAAGAAAGAGAGAAGGAAGATAAAAGCAAGAGATCACAGAAAAACAAAATTGTTTCAGAAACCAAAGAGAAACGAAAAAGAAAAAACAGAAAATAGAAAAAAAAAATGCAGAAAAAAGCAAGCAAAAAAGAAAAGGAGGAGAAAAGAGACAGAAAAGGAAGAGAGAAAAAAGACAGAAAATAGAAAAATAAAGAAGAGAAAGAGAGAAAAGGAGCGGTAAAAACACAGAAGAAAGATAGAGAGAGAAACAAAGAAATGAAAGGCAAAACACAAAAAAACTAATGAATGAGAAAATAAACCGAGAAATTAAAAAAGAAACCAAAAAACCGAAACGACCATTGAAAGAGAAAAACTGCGAAACCAGCAAGAAAAAGAGAGAAAAGAAGATAGAAGGAAAAGAAGACAAAAGGAAAAAAAGAAGAGAATGAGAGATACGACAAAGCAAAAAAAGGAGGAAAAAGAACAGAAAAGAAAGACTAGTGAAGAAAAGAAGAGAAAAGAACGACGAAAAAATAGAAAAGGCAGAAAAAAACCGAAAAAAGGAAGAAAAAAAGAGAAGAGAAAGGCAGAATTTGGAGACAGAAAAGGAAAAGAAAAGCAAGAGAGAAAAGAAAAGCAGAAGAGAATAGAAAGAAACGGAGAGGTAAAAAAGACAGAAGAGAGAGAGAGGGAGAAAGAGACAGGAAAAAAATGAAAGAGAAAAAACGAACAAGCCCAATGAAAAAGAAAAAAATCCGAGAAGCCAATAAAGAAAAAGTAAGACAGAAGAAAGAGAAGCGAAAAAAAGAAGAGACACACACACACACAGAGAGAGAGAGAGAGAGAGAGAGAGAGAGAGAGAGAGAGACAGAGAGAGAGAGAGAGAAAAGGAAGAGAGAAAAGAAAGGCAGAAGAAAGCCAACAGAAGAGAAAGAGAACATATAAAAGAAAGCGAAAAAAACGAAAAAGAAAGAGTAAAGAAACAGAACGAAGAGTCAGAAAAGACGAAAAGAAAAAAGAACAGAAAGTGAAGAGAAAAGCAGAACTGAAAGACGAAAAAAAGCAAGAGAAAAGAGAGAAAAGCATAAGGAGAAAAGAACGAGAAAAGTAAGTGAGAGAGAGAAGAGGATAGAAAAAAGACAGAAAAGTGCGGCCGAAAAAATACAAAAAGCAAGAGAGAAAGGGAGAGATAAAAAGACATAAGAGAGCGAATGGAAAAACAGATAACTGAAAGAGAAAACAAAAAAAAAGACCAATCAAAGAGAGAAAAGCAAAAAGGTGAGAAAAGATAAAGAGAAAAGAGCCAAAAATAAAGAGAAAAGTAGGCAGAAGAAAAAGAACAGAAAAGAGAATAGAAAAGAAAGAAAAAAGAAAGACGGAAAAAAGAAAAGAATTAAAATAGAAAAAGCAGAAAAGAGGAACAGAAAAAAAAGAAGAAAAAAGAAAAGAAAGGCAGAAACAAAAGACTGAAAAGAAAAAGCAAGAGATGTAAAATAGGGAAAGAGAGAGAGAGAGAGAGATGAAAAACAGAGAAATGAAAGAAAACGCAAAAAGGACCAATGAAAGAGAAAAGGAAACTAAAACAGTAAAACAGAAAAAAAGAGAAAAGCAAAACCAAGGAAGAGAAAAGAGAAAGGAGAGAAAGAAGAGACGAAAGAGTGCAAAAGAACAGATAAGAAAAATAACAGAAAAAAAGAATAGTGAAGAAAAGAGAACAGAACGACGGAAAAGAAAGAGAAAGAAAAAATAGAAAATGCAGAAAAGAAAAACAGAAAAAAAGGAGAAAAAGAGAAGAGAAAAGCAGAAACTAAAACGAGAGACAGGAAAGAGAAAAGCAAGAGAAGGGAAAGGAGAGGCAAAAAAGACAGGAGAGAGAGAGAGAAAGAGGGAAAGTAAAAAAATGAAAGAGACAACACAAAAAGGACCAATGAAAGAGAAAAAAGAAAGCGAGAAACCAAAAGTAAGACCGAGAAGAAAGAGAAGCAAAAAAGAAGAGAATGAGAGATACGACAAAGCAAAAAAAGGAGGAAAAAGAACAGAAAAGAAAGACTAGTGAAGAAAAAAGAGAAAAGAACGACGAAAAAATAGAAAAGGCAGAAAAAAAAACCGAAGAAAGGAAGAAAAAAAGAGAAGAGAAAGGCAGAATTTAGAGACAGAAAAGGAAAAGAAAAGCAAGAGAGAAAAGAAAAGCAAAAAGAGAATAGAAAGAAACGGAGAGGTAAAAAAGACAGAGAGAGAGGGAGAAAAAGAGACAGGAAAAAATTGAACGAGAAAAAACGAACAAGACCAATGAAAAAGAAAAAAATCCGAGAAGCCAATAAAGAAAAAGTAAGATAGAAGAAAGAGAAGCGAAAAAAAGAAGAGACACAGAGAGAGAGAGAGAGAGAGACAGAGAGAGAGAGAGAGAGAGAGAGAGAGAGAAAAGGAAGAGAGAAAAGAAAGGCAGAAGAAAGCCAACAGAAGAGAAAGAGAACATATAAAAGAAAGCGAAAAAAACGAAAAAGAAAGAGTAAAGAAACAGAACGAAGAGTCAGAAAAGACGAAAGAAAAAAGAACAGAAAGTGAAGAGAAAAGCAGAACCGAAAGACGAAAAAAACCAAGAGAAAAGAGAAAAGCATAAGGAGAAAAGAACGAGAAAAGTAAGTGAGAGAGAGAAGAGGATAGAAAAAAGACAGAAAAGAGCGGCCGAAAAAATACAAAAGCAAGCGAGAAAGGGAGAGATAAAAAGATATAAGAGAGCGCATGGAAAAACAGATAATTGAAAAAGAAAACACAAAAAAGACCAATCAAAGAGAGAAAAGCAAAAAGGTGAGAAAAGATAAAGAGAAAAGAGCCAAAAATAAAGAGAAAAGTAGGCAGAAGAAAAAGAACAGAAAAGAGAATAGAAAAGAAAGAAAAAAGAAAGACGGAAATAAGAAAAGAATTAAAATAGAAAAAGCAGAAAAGAGGAACAGAAAAAGAAAAAAGAAAAGAAAGGCAGAAACAAAAGACGGAAAAGAAAAAACAAGAGATGTAAAATAGGGAAAGAGAGAGAGAGAGAGATGAAAGACAGAGAAATGAAAGAAAACACAAAAAAGGACCAATGAAAGAGAAAAAGAAACTAAAACAGTAAAACAGAAAAAAAGAGAAAAGCAAAACCAAGGAAGAGAAAAGAGAAAGGAGAGAAAGAAGAGACGAAAGAGTGCAAAAGAACAGAGAATAAGAAAAAGAACAGAAAAAAAAGAATAGTGAAGAAAAGAGAAAAGAACGACGGAAAAGAAAGAGAAAGAAAAAATATGAAATGCAGAAAAGAAAAACAGAAAAAAAGGAGAAAAAGAGAAGAGAAAGGCAGAAACTAAAACGAGAGACAGGAAAGAGAAAAGCAAGAAAAAGGAAAGGAGAGGCAAAAAAGACAGGAGAGAGAGACAGAGGGAAATTAAAAAAACGAAAGAGACAACACAAAAAGAACCAATGAAAGAGAAAAAAGAAAGCGAGAAACCAAAAGTAAGACCGAGAAGAAAGAGAAGCAAAAAAGAAGAGAATGAGAGATACGACAAAGCAAAAAAAGGAGGAAAAAGAACAGAAAAGAAAGACTAGTGAAGAAAAAAGAGAAAAGAACGACGAAAAAATAGAAAAGGCAGAAAAGGAAAACAGAAAAAAAGGAGAAAAAGAGAAGAGAAAAGCAGAAACTAAAACGAGAGACAGGAATGAGAAAAACAAGAGAAAGGAAAGGCAAAAAAGACAGGAGAGAAAGACAGAGGGAAAGTAAAAAAAAATGAAAGAGACAACACAAAAAGGACCAATGAAAGAGAAAAAAGAAACCGAGAAACCAAAAGTAAGACCGAGAAGAAAGAGAAGCAAAAAAGAAGAGAGAGAGAGAGAAAGAGAGAGAGAGAGAGAGAGAGAGAGAGATAGAGAGAGAGCAAAAAGGAAGAGACAAAAGGAAGGCAGAAGAAAACAAATAGAAGAGAAAGAGAACAGTGAAAAGAAAGCGAAAAGAAAAACGAAAGAGAAAGAGTAAATAAACAAAGAACAGGCAGAACAGAACAGAGACAGGAAACAGAAAAGCAAGAGAAAGGAAAGGAGAGGCAAAAAAGACAGGAGAGAGAGAGACAGATGGAAAGTAAAAAAAATGAAAGAGACAACACAAAAAGGACCAATGAAGGAGAAAAAAGAAACCGAGAAACCAAAAGTAAGACCGAGAAGAAAGAGAAGCGAAAAAAAGAAGAGACACACAGAGAGAGAGAGAGAGAGAGAGAGAGAGAGACAGACAGAGAGAGAGAGAGAGACAGAGAGAGAGAGAGAGAGAGAGAGAAAAGGAAGAGAGAAAAAAAAGGCAGAAGAAAGCCAACAGAAGAGAAAGAGAACATATAAAAGAAAGCGAAAAAAACGAAAAAGAGAGAGTAAAAAACAGAACGAAGAGTCAGAAAAGACGAAAAGAAAAAAGAACAGAAAATGAAGAGAAAAGCAGAACCGAAAGACGAAAAAAAGCAAGAGAAAAGAGAGAAAAGCATAAGGAGAAAGGAACGAGAAAAGTAAGTGAGAGATAGAAGAAGATAGAAAAAAGACAGAAAAGAGCGGCCGAAAAAATACAAAAGCAAGAAAGAAAGGGAGAGATAAAAAGACATAAGAGAGCGAATGAAAAAATAGATAATTGAAAGAGAAAACACAAAAAAGACCAATCAAAGAGAGAAAAGCAAAAAGGTGAGAAAAGATAAAGAGAAAAGAGCCAAAAATAAAGAGAAAAGTAGGCAGAAGAAAAAGAACAGAAAAGAGAATAGAAAAAGAGAAAAAAGAAAGACGGAAACAAGAAAAGAATTAAAATAGAAAAAGCAGAAAAGAGGAACAGAAAAAAAAGAAGAAAAAAGAAAAGAAAGGCAGAAACAAAAGACGGAAAAGAAAAAGCAAGAGATGTAAAATAGGGAGAGAGAGAGATGAAAAACAGAGAAATGAAAGAAAACACAAAAAGGACCAATGAAAGAGAAAAAGAAACTAAAACAGTAAAACAGAAAAAAAGAGAAAAGCAAAACCAAGGAAGAGAAAAGAGAAAAGAGAGAAAGAAGAGACGAAAGAGTGCAAAAGAACAGATAATAAGAAAAAGAACAGAAAAAAAGAATAGTGAAGAAAAGAGAAAAGAACGACGGAAAAGAAAGAGAAAGAAAAAATAGAAAATGCAGAAAAGAAAAACAGAAAAAAAGGAGAAAAAGAGAAGAGAAAAGCAGAAACTAAAACGAGAGACAGGAAAGAGAAAAGCAAGAGAAAGGAAAGGAGAGGCAAAAAAGACAGGAGAGAGAGACAGAGGGAAAGTAAAAAAAATGAAAGAGACAACACAAAAAGGACCAATGAAAGAGAAAAAAGAAACCGAGAAACCAAAAGTAAGACCGAGAAGAAAGAGAAGCAAAAATGAAGAGAGAGGGAGAGAGAGAGAGAGAGAGAGAGAGAGAGAGAGAGAGAGAGCAAAAAGAAAGAGACAAAAGGAAGGCAAAAAAAAACAAATAGAGGAGAAAGAGAACAGTGAAAAGAAAGCGAAAAGAAAAACGAAAGAGAAAGAGTAAATAAACAAAGAACAGGCAGAAAAGAACAGAAAAAAGAGAGAAAAGCGAAACTAAGGAAGAGAAAAAAAGAAAGAGAAAGGAGAAAAAGAAGAGACGAAAGGGTGCAAAAAAGAAGAGAAAATGAAGGCAGGAGAACTGAAAAATAGAAGATAAAGTCGGAAAAGAACAACAAAGAGAAATAAAATAAAGAAAGAGAGAAAGGAAAGAAAGACAGAAACGCAAAGGAGAAAAGAAAAACAATAGAGAAAAGAAGAGAAAAAAGACAGGGTGTGTGAGAAAGAGAGAGAGAGAGAGAGAGAGAGAGAGAGAGAGAGAGGATGGGGGGAGGGGCGGACAACAGAAATGAAAGAGTGAAAACATAAAAGACCACCAAAAGAGAAACATAGCTGGCAGATCACCAGAAAATAGCCACAATAGCTTAATAGCTCTGTAGTCTCAAAAAATCAGTAAACAAGACAGACCAAAAAATTTTCTTTTCATTGAGGGCTGATATGTTATATTTTGATTAAAATCTGAAGAATTTTTTCTGCCTGTATTAGCTGCTCTCAAATAACCTTCATTTAGAGTGACACACACCCATTTCACCTTATCTCTTTGAATTAAATTAAAAAGCCAATTTCAAAGTGAGGAAGTCATTTTTGAGAGTGAGGCAAGTCAAGTGTGGCCAAAATTTTAATCACGCGAATAAAAAAAAACTCGCTCAACTAAGAGCGAAAAATGACGTCACGCACGCACTTCAGATGAAACTGCATGAGCGAATGAACAAAAAGCAAATTGGAAATGGTTGTGACGTCAAGTGGTCGCAACAAAAATCGCGACGACAAAACAAAAAAAACCAAGAGAAGGCCAATAATAGCCCCAGCTATCGCTGTGCGGCAAATAAAAAGAAACCGAGAAACCAAAAAAGAAAAGAGACGTAAAAGAAAGAGAAAAGCAAAAAAGACAAAAGAAAGAGGAAGAGAAAAGAAACGAAAGGCAGCAAAAAAGAAGAAAGCGAGAAACGGAAAGTAAAAAAGAAACAAAGAAATACTGAAAGAAAGAAAGCAAGCGATACGAAAGACGAAAAAAAGCAAGAGAAAAGAGAGAAAAGTATAAGGAGAAAAGAACGAGAAAAGTAAGTGAGAGAAAAGAGGATAGAAAAAAAACAGAAAAAATACAAAAGCAAGACAGAAAGGGAGAGATAAAAAGACATAAGAGAGCGAATGGAAAAACAGATAATTGAAAGAGAAAACACAAAAAAGACCAATCAAAGAGAGAAAAGCAAAAAGGAGAGAAAAGATAAAGAGAAAAGAGCCAAAAATAAAGAGAAAAATAGGCAGAAGAAAAAGAACAGAAAAGGGAATAGAAAAGAAAGAAAAAAGAGAGACGGAAAAAAGAAAAGAATTAAAATAGAAAAAGCAGAAAAGAGGAACAGAAAAAAAAGAAAAAGAAAAGAAAGGCAGAAACGAAAGACGGAAAAGAAAAAGCAAGAGATGTAAAATAGGGAAGAGAGAGAGAGAGAGAGAGATGAAAAACAGAGAAATGAAAAAAACACAAAAAGGACCAATGAAAGAGAAAAAGAAACTAAAACAGTAAAACAGAAAAAAGGAGAAAAGCAAAACCAAGGAAGAGAAAAGAGAAAGGAGAGAAAGAAGAGACGAAAGAGTGCAAAAGAAAAGATAATAAGAAAAAGAACAGAAAAAAAGAATAATGAAGAAAAGAGAAAAGAACGACGGAAAAGAAAGAGAAAGAAAAAAAAATGCAGAAAAGAAAAACAGAAAAAAAGGAGAAAAAGAGAAGAGAAAAGCAGAAACTAAAACGAGAGACAGGAATGAGAAAAGCAAGAGAAAGGAAAGGCAAAAAAGACAGGAGAGAAAGACAGAGGGAAAGTAAAAAAAAATGAAAGAGACAACACAAAAAGGACCAATGAAAGAGAAAAAAGAAACCGAGAAACCAAAAGTAAGACCGAGAAGAAAGAGAAGCAAAAAAGAAGAGAGAGAGAGAAAGAGAGAGAGAGAGAGAGAGAGAGAGAGATAGAGAGAGCAAAAAGGAAGAGACAAAAGGAAGGCAGAAGAAAACAAATAGAAGAGAAAGAGAACAGTGAAAAGAAAGCGAAAAGAAAAACGAAAGAGAAAGAGTAAATAAACAAAGAACAGGCAGAACAGAACAGAAAAAAAGAGAGAAAAGCGAAACTAAGGAAGAGAAACAAAGAAAGAGAAAGGAGAGAAAGAAGAGACGAAAGGGTGCAAAAAAGAAGAGAAAATGAAGGCAGAAGAAGAACTGGAAAATAGAAGATAAAGGCGGAAAAGAACAAAGAGAGAAATAAAATAGAGAAAAGAAAGAGAGAAAAGAAAGAAAGACAGAAACGCAAAGCAGAAAAGAAAAACAATAGAGAAAAGAAGAGAAAAAAGACAGGGTGTGTGAGAAAGAGAGAGAGAGAGAGAGAGAGAGAGAGAGAGGATGGGGGGAGGGGCGGACAACAGAAATGAAAGAGTGAAAACATAAAAGACCACCAAAAGAGAAACATAGCTGGCAGATTACCAGAAAATAGCCACAATAGCTTAATAGCTCTGTAGTCTCAAAAAATCAGTAAACAAGACAGACCAAAAAATTGTCTTTTCATTGAAGGCTGATATGTTATATTTTGATTAAAACCTGAACAAGTTTTTGCTGCCTGTAATAGCTGCTCTCAAATAACCTTCATTTAGAGTGACACACACCCATTTCACCTTATCTCTTTGAATTAAATTAAAAAGCCAATTTCAAAGTGAGGAAGTCTTTTTTGAGAGTGAGGCAAGTCAAGTGTGGCCAAAATTTTAATCACGCGAATGAAAAAAAAATTGCTCAACTAAGAGCGAAAAATGACGTCACGCACGCACTTCAGATGAAACTGCATGAGCGAATGAACAAAAAGCAAATGGGAAGTGGTTGTGACGTCATGTGGTCGCAACAAAAATTGCGACGACGAAATAAAAAAACCAAGAGAAGGCCAATATTAACCCCAGCTATCGCTGTGCGGCTAATAAAAAGAAACCGAGAAAACAAAAAAGAAAAGAGACGTAAAAGAAAGAGAAAAGCAAAAAAGAAAAAAGCCAAAAGAAAGAGGAAGAGAAAAGAAACGAAAGGCAGCAAAAAAGAAGAAAGCGAGAAACGGAAATTAAAAAAGAAACAAAGAAATACTGAAAGAAAGAAAGCAAGCGATACGAAAGAGAAAAAGAAAGGCAGAAGAAAAATAACAGTAACGAAACAAAAGAAAGAAAAAAGACAGAAAAGAACAAAAAAAGAAAGAGCAAAGTTCTTCCTAGAGTCAAAAACAAAACCCGAACAAATTCTTCGCAGTCTACCATTTGCTCTAATAAAACTGACAACAAAAATTCTGGTTAATTAAACTTCAGTTGTTAGATCTCAGTCTCATAAGAAGTTTAAACATCTGAAGTTTAATTAACCTAATCATTTGTTGTCAGTTTTATTAGTGCAAATGAAGTTAGGCTGCGAAGCATTTGTTCGGGTTTTGCTTTTGACTCTCGGAAGAACTTCTCTCTTTCGTTCCTTTTTCTTTTCTGTCTATTTCTCTTTCTTATGTTTCTTTACTGTTCTTTTTATTCTGCCTTTTTTTTGTTTTTCTCTTTCGTTTCTATCTTTTTTCCTTCTGTATTTCTTTGTTTCTTTTCTATTTTGTTTCTTTCCTTTTCTTTTTCGTGTTTTTTTCTCCCTTTGTGGCTCTCTTTTCTCCTCTTTCGCTCTGTCTTTTCTTTTCTTTTTCAAGTTTTCATGGTTTTCTTCAAACAAAGTTTAATTACGGAAATAAAATCGAAGATAGAAAATTGTCCATATAAGGTTATTTTAATTAGCTAGATAGTAATGCCTCAGTGACAACTTTTTGTGTAACGTTTTAAAAATCTCCATAACATAGATTGATGCGATTCTTCTCATCAGAAGTTAATACGCAAGATGTTTGGTGACTGATTGGGTTTTTTTAAATGATCTTTTGCTTCACTTTTTTCAATTTTGTTTGAACTCAGTCTCATAAAAGCATTAAATTAAATTGAAATAAGTGAAGCAATATATGATTTAAAAAACCAAATCGGTCACGCAAACATTTTGCGTAATAAGTTCCGCTTAGAAGAATCGCAACAATCTATGTTACGGAGAATCTTACGTTACACAAAAGCTTCTCACTGCGGCCTTACTACCTAGCTAACTAAAATCATCTTATACGGACAATTTTCTATCTTCGATTTCATTTCAGTAATTGACCTTTACTTAGAGAATCTTTTTTTTGTCAACAACAGTGATGCATCAGCACATATCATCCAAGGTTTATTTTCGTGTAATAAATGGATTCAGTGTGTATTAGCAGTTTTTCAGTCATTGACCTACTTTTGTTTCCAAAGTTATTTGGTCGTTGACCCTTTTGGCACACGCAGCTTTTCGGTCATTGGCAGCTTTTCGGTCAATGACCTCTATTTTTGCATCCGAAGTTATTTGGTCGTTGACCCTTTTGGCACACACAGCTTTTCGGTCATTGGCAGCTTTTCGGTCAATGACCTATTTTTGCATCCACGCCTATTCAGTCATTGACCTTTATGGCATAGATAGCTTTCTGGCATTGACTCTTTTGGCAACAGCAGCTTTTCGGCCATTGACCTTTATCAAAATGCATGCAAGACGCTTTGCTGCATCTTTAAGAGACCTTAAAACATCTGAAGATTAAGAGCTTAAACACGCTGGTATAGGTTTTCGAATTACGTTTAATATATAAAAATAGATATATAGTCACAGGCGGAAAGACATGGAGCAAAAAAATGTGTGCAAAAAGGAGCGAAATGGAAAAAAGGAGAAACGCATGCAACGTTAATTGACAAAAGTCCCGATAAAATATGCGCCTCACCTGCTCTTTAGCTCAACTCGTTGTGCTTCCGCTTCTCAACCCCTAGACCCAGGTTCAAACCCGACTGTTGTCAGTCGCTTTCACAGAAAACCATGTTTAAGGGCTGTTAAAACATGCAGAGATAGGCCCTTAAACATGGTATTCAGTGGCTCGATGTCGACGTTGAATTAATATATAGACAAAAATATTTTTGGATTCTGTTTCTTTCCGAGGAGTAACGGAGATTCTGATAGTGAACCAAATTTTTGTTGTTTTTTCACAATTTTCGTAAATTTGCAGCAATGTTTGCTGGAAATTGATAAAAATTTGAGCGATAGTCTCATTGCTTAGGTTTAAAGATGAAATATAGTTGAATCATGGTATGTAACAATTGTTTCCGCTACAAATTGGGCAGAATTTTCAAAACTTAGCCTTTTTGTTTTTTATGGAAAGAGCGTCAAATAGATTTATTTGGCCGACTCTGTGCAGTTTGACTGGTAGAAGAAATACAAAAAATGTTCACAAAAAATTCTTGATCTCATAAAGGCCATTTTTATCTCCGGTTTCCAATAAACTGTTCTTAAACCGATATTTCAGCGGTCTTTCGCTTATTGAAATCAATATTTATAAAATGCATCCTTTGTTTTTTATTACTAGGATTTTTGCTTGCCCAAAAGGCTATTACAATTTTTTTCAAAGTTGAGTTTTTAACAGCTGTACAGCGATAGCAAGACCAGTTTTGGTCTCATTGTTGATTTTTTTGTCCCAATTACTGCAAGTCTGTTTTCATTTCAAACTTCCTTTAATAAGAAGCTCCATTTTAATCAAACCGAATCCAATGAAGAGTTATTGTGTTGCCTGAGTAAAAGCTGCCGTTGTTTATGGCTCCGATCATTTGTTTTCGTAGTTTTTTCAAGATTTTAAATGTTTTGCCAGCGTTTGATGTTCTTTTTGTATTCTTATGACTGAATCCAACTCATCAAATGTCAAATTCAGCAGTTAAGGAGCTAGGAATAAACATCTGAGGCCTTCAATAGATAGTTAATGGTTTTTGGCTATGATATCTCCATAGTCATCCCAATTTGATCATTGCCTTTTGATATATTGAGTTTCTGGGCACATTAGATATTTCGGTAACAACTGGAAAGCGTTTTTTTTGTAAAATACAAGCAGCAATAACAAGACCAATTATACTCTAGTTGTGGAATTTTACAATTCAAATAAAATTGGATTACAAAAGTGCGCTGTAATTTATTAAAAAAACATCAATTACATTTTTTTAGTTTTGTTTATTATCGTTATAGACCAGTGATTTCAAAACAAAAATCAACTTTTGAACAAAATAATTTACAAAAATGAAGGCCAATAAACATACACAAAAATTGTAAGCGAAATGCTTATGGTTTTTTGGTTCAACCCCTTTTGCGCAAAAGTGTTTAAGGAATTTTGAGTTCTGTATATATTTGCTGTTATCTTATATTCTTTTGGCTTAGTCTGACCAAAGACACTTTCAATTGACTTCCAACGCAGTAGCAAAGTATTCTATTTACTGGTTTTTGGTTGGAAACTTATGGTTGTCATGAACACTGTTATTGAAAAATTGTTACGAAAAACTAATGGTTTTTATGCGCGTTTCCAAATATAATCTCATTTCTGCGAATGAGCGAATTTTCAGCATTTAGAGAGGCTGCATCATCTTTCAACTGAAATAAAACGCAGAATTCATTCCTTTATTATTTTTTAATTAATGGCTTGATGGCTTTGATACAACGAGTTTTTTTAATTTTTTTATATTAAAACATTTTTCAACTTTCTGTTTTCTTTCTCGCTGTCTTGTTCGATTATCACATTCATGAGAAGTCATCTATCAAACTGATGGCGTTGTAAAAAGATTGATTCAACAAAATTAGAAGCAGAATTACGACTTTTCTATCAAAGAGTCGTCTTCAAACTTTCGATATAAAATTTGTTTATATGGTTGGTCAGCTTTTGAAGATCTACAGTATGAAACTTAACATTGAAAAACAAAATCTAAAACCCCACAAAGAATTTTATCAAGGAAGCAAACTCCAACGTGCATGGTTAACAAAACTATTAATATTAATATTATTTTGATTCTTTTTTTGTTACTAATATTATTTTTTTATTATTGTTTTTATAACTATTATTATTAATGTTATCTTTTTTATTGTTTTCATTTTTTTGTCATTACTATTATTTTTATTTTATTATTATTATCAATTTTATTATTAGTAGTATCAATAATAATAATTCTCTGAAAAAGGTAGTTTATAGAAAAAGTAAACTAAGATTTTTGGAAAATTTTGGAAGTCTTATACTTGATGGATTTCTACTGATGAATGAATTGAAGTTTGTAATAAACTCCGCGCAAAGATCCATAAACAATTCAATGGAATGAAGCTCGGATACTAGGAGCATATAATCAGGTGCTCTTTTTCAAAACCTCTATCTGTTATTTGCTGTATGGTATTTTGCCTTTATTATCCTAGGAAGTATTTTTGTATATTTGTTCTGACCTGCTTTAGTGGTGACGATAGGTACGCTCAACTAGTTTTTTTGTTTAGTCAATTTTTGCCGACCAATGTATTTATCTAACAGAGTTTTGAGTTGCATCAATAGATAGTTTGTCAAGCGTAGAATATAAAATAACAAAAAACGTTTTTTGAATTTTGTTTTTTTTTCCTGAGGAGTGAAGGAGTTATAGACAAATAATGATTTTTGTTTTAAACATCATCATCATAAGAATCCCATTTTCATCCTTCTTTTGATATACTGACTTTCTGTTCACATTAGCTATTTCAGTAACAACTTGAAAACGTTTTTTTTTGTAAAATACAAGCAGCAATAACAAGACCAGTTTTACTCTATTTGTGGAATTTTACAACTCAAATATCAGATTACAACAGGGCGCTGTAATTTTTTTTAAAAAACATTATTGACATTTTTCAGTTTTTAATGTTCGCTGTAGACCAGATTGATTTCAAACCAAAAATAAACTATTGACAGTTGTAAATAAGTTATAAGTTATATTTTATTTAAAAAACTAATAGAATTTTTAGAGAATATTCAGCATTGAGAGAGACTGTATCATCTTGTGAATTTGAACGCATACCGGCTGGTTGGCTTTGATATCCAATTTTTTGGGGTTTCTTTTTCGCTTTCTCGTCCGATTATCACATTAATGACAAGTCACCTATCAAAATGATCGCGACAAAAGAAAATCGATTAAATTTAATGTTCTTATTGAATAGGCTATTAATTTAGTTCATTGTTTGATTTTTGACTATGTTTGTTTTTTTTTGTTTGTAAGAAATTCTTGATAAAGACAGGCCTCAATGGCTAAATTTAAAGTTATAGTATAAGTCATCCAAAAAGTTCAGTTGATGGCTAATGATTTTCATGACCATTATTCTTTTCAAATATTATAAACGTATTTTTTAACTTCGCCCCTTTTGTTTCCGATTTGCATGTTAACTACTCTCAATAAAGACAGGTCCCATATCTTTATTCATGAAATTCAAGTCAATCGGTTTAATTTAGTTTTTATCAGATGCTATTTTAACTTTTTTTTCAGTCTTCATAAGAAAAACGATAGATTGATTGAGTTTTGGTCTCAAGTAGTGCTGGTTGTTATATGACTTTGTTGTTTATCTTGTCACTTACTCTACTCAATGGCAGGTATCATTGGGACTATAGTGAGTTATTAACTTTTACATACTGGTTTAAGCTTAAAGGGTTTTTTAAATGGATGCACCCGTTGTTTTCTGACAATATATTAATTTTTGAAGGTTTTGTTGTAGATAAGGTTGTAGAAGGTTTTGTTGTAGATTTGAAGGTTTTGTAGATTATCTTCATGTTGTAGATAATTGGGTGAAATACATGGTTGAGCTGGGTCGAAGATTATGTGCAAGCGCACATAACCGCGCCTCCTTGTTTTTGTTGTTTTCTTTGGTAAAGTTTCAGATTCTTCAACTTCTGGATGTACAGGTATAAGGTAAGTTATGCCAAGCACACAGAGTTTCCAATTTACGCCAACGTAGACTCTTCCAAAAAGCAAAAGCACTTTATTTATTTGGTTATTAGAACAATTGTTATGATATGTTTAAACATGAAGCTTTAACACGCCATATCAGTATGCAAAAACTTGGTTGTAAAAATTAATAATTATAGCAAACACCAAATATCAGTTACTAACCGGAGAACGAATTTCCGGTTTGTTGTAACGGGATGGCTGAAATAGTTAAATGAGTTCTCTTTCATTTTTCCATTAATTAACTAACAACCTGAAAGTACTGGAAGAAAATCGAGTTATTCAGTGAAACTGATTTTTATCCGATGGAATCGTTTTTGTAAAGTTATATAGACAGAAGTTGTATCAATAAAGTCAAACATAACAACCAGAACATTATTCCTATGCTTTGTGCTATAACAGCATTGAAAATCTGGTGGTGACCGAAATAGGAACAAAAATTTGTTACAAGTTTAAAAAATTTGGCCATTTTAGTTACCCCCTCCCCCTCCCCCTCCCCCTCACATACACACACAAACACACACAAAGACACCCATTTAGCTAAAGTTAAGGTAAATTATATAAATTATATATATATGACCAGTGAGGCGTTTCATTTGCACTCTCCAATTTTGATAGGGATGAGAGTGTGGTGCTATGATGAGAAAGAGTCAGAAACTTTGCTACAAAACGTATTGAGTATAAAAATAGAAACTAGATTGCCTCCGACTAATGGCAGCAAAACTCTTACCTTGTTGTAATTTGTTGAACAACTCTCCAGCCCTCGTGTTGTTATTTGCCTCAACATCGCCTCCTCCCCTGGAGTTCCTCGCTGCCCTTCCTGTCCCTGTCCCTCCTGACCCCGTGACGTCACTCTCGTTGTTCTTCATCACAGAGATCTCAGTCTCATCCTCACTTGTGGTGTAGAAGAAGTACACTGTGTCTGTAGCCCGCAGGATGTGGTTCGGGCCCGGGTTCAGCATCAAGTGTCCGTTTTCGGGTTTGACGCCGATGGTCATACAGCCGTACCTGATTATTAATCCCGTTGTTTCATTACTGTTAGAATTTCGATCAAACTATAGTCTTAAACTTAGTGAGAATTAGAAAGAAAGTTTGACTTACCAGATTAGAAAGACAAGCAATTTGATTTTGATCAAAGAAATTATATAAATGAATCGTCAAGAAATGGTGCTGAGAATCAATATTCGGTTCAAATTGGTGAATCTAGATAACTATTATTAGAGTTAGATTAATTGATGTAAAATCTTCCCAGCATGTATTAAATGATGATGATATCTCCGGAAGTGTGAATGAATTCTCAGAAAAGTGCAAATGCATTCCATTTATGGTTCCCTTTGCGACTGATTTGCAGAATCAAACCATATTGGGTAACCTTTGCGACCCCCACTATAAATCACGGTGCTAAGATTAGTTTTGTATCTTGACTTTTTCACACTGATAATGGGTATATATATACAGCTGATTTTTGAGTCCTTTTTCATCCCCAAATTCAAATCACCATCTTGATCTAATAATCAGATCTCTCCTGTAAATCTCTAAATTCTACTGTAAAATATCATTTTGTTATTCTCTCATTTTTGAGAAATTAATTCTTTTACTTAGTTAAAAACGCTTTTTATTCCGCTTGCGAAAGTCCATAACCCAACAGGTTATGGGCCCAGCAATTTTCTAAGTCATAAAATTAATTTCCAAAACAAAACTAATTTGTTGTCGACAGTCATAATCCTTTTCTGCTTAGTACCTTTTCTTTTCACAATTGTTTTGCCTGCTCGAACTTCAATGGATCAACAGACAGTGAAGCTGCTGACCTACACAGGAAAGGCACAGGACTTTCCAATCTGGAGCACAAGATTTGTGGCGATGATGCAGACGAAGGGACTCTACAAATCACTACTGGGGACAGAGGAGCAACCCAATGAGCCTGCGCCACTGGCCAATGGGGCAACCAATGATGAGAAGAAGAACCACAAGGTGCTGAAGGATGCATATGAGAAGGAAGTTGCAGACATCAAGGAGAAACGGAACAATGTGTGGTGCCATCTGGCACTGACTCTAGATGCAACAACCCTCATGCTGATGAGACATGACTGTGTGGGAGATGATGGCATTGGAGATGGAGCAAAGGCTTGGAAGCTTTTGCAAGAGAGATTTCAGAGTGTGGAGACACCGACAGTGGTGACTTTAGTGGCACAGCTTGCTCGACTGCAGCTCGAGGATTCTGAGGATTTGGACAGCTTCTTCATCAGAGGACAGGAGTTGCTCACAAGGCTACAAGAAGCAGGGGAAGCAGTCTCAGAGACCCTCTTCAACGCCTTGGTCCTCAATGGTCTGCCAATGAGGTATGAAAGTTTTGTTATACAGGAAAGCTTCAACCCGGCAACGAACTTCACAGAGTTGAGGAAAAGGCTGCAGAACTTCCATGAGAGCACGGTGCAGAGACACAAGGGACAAAGTGGTTCAGTGGCACTGGCAGTGAAGCGTGACTTCAAGAAGGGACCCAAGAAAGGAAACTGCTTTGTGTGTGGGATCCCTGGACACTTTGCCAAGGACTGCAGGAAGAAGGAGACAGCACAATGCAGCAAGTGTGGTGAGAAAGGTCACCTAGACAGGGCATGCAGGAGACAAAGAGAAGGAGGCAAACATGAGTCAGTGGCAATGGGTCCAACATTGGCTACACCAGACGAGGAATGCTGGGCAGCTCTTACCCAGTGGAAGACAGCAGGCATGCTAGTGGACAGTGGTTGTACAGATCACATAGTGACGAACATCGATGCGTTTCTGGACTTTGTGCCCATTCAATCAGTGGTCAGAAATCCCAACGGAGAGGCTTCCAGAGTGGTGGGCAGAGGCTGTGTGAGGATCAGTATACCCTCAAACAAAGGGGAATTCCAATGCGAACTCAAAAATGTTCTGTGTGTGCCGGACTATTCTTCAAACCTCCTATCAGTCTCAAGATGCACGGAGTGGGGACATAGCTTCACTTTCGAGAGAGGAAACAGCTGCATGAAACTCCAGAAGGGAACTCGGGTAAAACTAACACAAGAAAATAATTTGTTTTACTTACCCTGCAGCGTTCTAGAATTCAAGATGAGTTCCAACAGCGTGAAACTTGACAGTGCAAGGAAGTGGCACAGACGATTGGGTCATTTGAATCAAGCAGATGTGGTCAGGAATGCACCAGAGACAGTGGGGGAACTCGATGATGTATGCAATGTGTGTGCATTGGCCAAGATCACAAAGACTCCAGTACCAAGATTGGCAGAGACCCAAGCAGAAGAGAAGCTGGAGAGGGTGTTCACAGACGTGATGGGACCTTTCAGAGTAGAGTCACTGTCAGGGTTCCGGTTCTGCATAGTGTTTGCAGACCAGTACACGAAGTTTGTGTTTGTGGACTTGCTTAAGGCAAAGAGTGAAGCACTGGCCAGCCTGAAGAAATTCGTTCTCAGTGTGGGGACGCCCAAGAAGCTGAGGCAAGACAATGCAAAGGAGTTTCTCTCAGAGCAGTTCGAGACGTACTGCTTAGATGCAGGCATTCTACAGGAAAAGACCATACCAGAAACGCCACAACAGAATGGGTTAGCTGAGAGGTGCAACAGGACACTGCTGGAGATGGCAAGATGTTTGCTCATTGACTCAGGACTTCCCAAGATGATGTGGGGAGCAGCAATTCTTCACGCAGCAAGGATCAGAAACTTGGTTGTGAGACGAGGAGAAGAAAAATGCCCAGCAGAGCTGATGAGAGGTATAAAACCTAAGCTTTCAATTAGTAAATTATCTATTTTTGGTTGCACAGTCTTCATGAGGAAGAGGGACAGAGAAGTCAGCAAACTTGAACCCAAGGCACTGGAAGGAAAGTTTGTGGGTTACACTGAAGGAGGAAACGGATACCTGGTGTACATACCCAACACACGCAAGGTGATGGCAGTTCGAGATGTGATCATCAAGGAGTCTGAAGTGGGCTCAATCCCTGACAACAAAGAAACGGCTGACCTACTAGATGATGGGTCGGAACTGGGAATCTGGCACCCAGATGATGGTCATCAAGATGATGACAACAGAGAACGACAGGACACATCTACTGCAATAAAGGAGGAGTGGCATGACGCAGGGAGCGTGAATACTCAAGAAACAACACTGAGACAAGAGGCCTCGGATGTTGGAGAAACAGCACTAGATGAAGGATCTACTGCAACAAGAGGGAGTCACAGAGACTCAGAGTCCCTGGAAGACAGTGACACAGAAGACTTCTCACAGTTAGAGACAGTTGGCTTCAATGAAGATGCACTGGAACACGCGGACAGAGCAGAGCCCAGACGAGGGACACGAGCAAGGAATGTTCCGCAATTTTTTTGGAGAAGTCAGGACCCGTCTTGCTGTGACTGAGGGCGACTATGTGGAACCCAAAACAGTCTACGAAGCCAAGCAAGGTAACGATTGGGACCAGTGGCACCGGGCAATGAAGGACGAGGTCAAGGCACTCCAAGACAACGAGACTTGGAACCTAGTGAGACCACCCACAGACAGGGACGTCATACCGGGCAAATGGGTTTACAAAGTGAAATTGGGACCCAGTGGTCAAGTGGACAAATACAAAGCGCGCTATGTGGCGAAAGGCTTCAAGCAAGTGGAAGGACTGGACTACTTTGAGACTTTTGCGCCTACCTGTAAGCCAGAGACATTCAGGATTCTACTTCAGCTATCAGCGAAGCAGGGCCATGTGATGCACCAATTTGATGTCAAGACTGCTTTCCTGCACTCACAAATCGAGGAAGAAGTGTATCTGGAACAGCCACAGGAGTTTGTAAAACGCGGATCAGATGGGGAGAAGTTAGTATGTCGACTAAATAAATCAATTTATGGTTTGAAACAGGCTGCTAACAACTGGTACAAAGAGCTGGCAAACTTCCTACTGAGACAGGGGTTCACCAGAAGCAGGAACGATCACTGCTTGTTTGCAAGATCAGAGGCAGAGGATCACACCTTCATCTTGGTCTGGGTTGACGACATCATAGTAGCATCAAGAAGTATGACAGTGATCTCTGATGTCAAGAAGGCACTAGAAGCAACCTTTCACATGGAAGACAGAGGGAGACTACACTGGTTTCTGGGTCTAAGAATCAGACGAGAAGAGGGCAAAGTCACAGTCGACCAAGAACGCTACATAGAAACAATGCTTGAGCGGTTTCAAATGGATCAATGCAAACCCTCAAGAACTCCAGCTGATTTGAATTTGAAACTTCAGACAGCACAGAACGGAGACGAAGAAGTGGACCAGAGGATCTACAGAAGCTTGGTTGGATCACTTCTGTATCTGGCCAAACAGACGAGGCCAGACATCATGTTCACAGTCAACATTCTGTCCTGACACATGAATGCTCCTACCAATCAACACTGGATGTGCGGAAAACGACTTCTGCGATATCTTCAAGGTTCAAAAGGTTTAAAACTTACTTACACAAAAGAGGCTAGTTATGATTTAGTGGGGGAAAGTGATGCAGACTGGTCTGGTGACGTGAACGACAGAAAATCAACAACGGGCTATGACTTCAAGCTCAACGGACGTGGCGCAGCACTCAGCTGGGGTGTCAAGAAGCAGGCCACAGTTGCTCTTTCTTCATCAGAAGCAGAATATCAGGGCATGGCAGCAGCAGTTCAGGAAGCACTTTACCTGAAACAAATTCTAGAGGATTTTGGCATCCAACAGAAAAGTCCAATAGCAATTGGAGAAGACAATCAAAGTTGTATCAGACTCTGCCAAAACCCAGTCATGCACAAAAGGAGCAAGCACATCGAAACAAAGTTTCACTTCATCCGGGACAAGACGGAGGATGGGACTATTTCAATTCATTACGTTCCTACAGACAAAATGGCAGCGGACATCTTCACAAAGTCCTTACCCGTTTCGAAAGTGGAAACATTCAGAGCAGTTTTGATGGGAACAGACTCTACGCAATCAGCTCAAGTCTGAGTGGGGGTGTTAGAATTTCGATCAAACTATAGTCATAAACTTAGTGAGAATTAGAAAGAAAGTTTGACTTACCAGATTAGAAAGACAAGCAATTTGATTTTGATCAAAGAAATTATATAAATGAATCGTCAAGAAATGGTGCTGAGAATCAATATTCGGTTCAAATTGGTGAATCTAGATAACTATTATTAGAGTTAGATTAATTGATGTAAAATCTTCCCAGCATGTATTAAATGATGATGATATCTCCGGAAGTGTGAATGAATTCTCAGAAAAGTGCAAATGCATTCCATTTATGGTTCCCTTTGCGACTGATTTGCAGAAGCAAACCATATTGGGTAACCTTTGCGACCCCCACTATAAATCACGGTGCTAAGATTAGTTTTGTATCTTGACTTTTTCACACTGATAATGGGTATATATACAGCTGATTTTTGAGTCCTTTTTCATCCCCAAATTCAAATCACCATCTTGATCTAATAATCAGATCTCTCCTGTAAATCTCTAAATTCTACTGTAAAATATCATTTTGTTATTCTCTCATTTTTGAGAAATTAATTCTTTTACTTAGTTAAAAACGCTTTTTATTCCGCTTGCGAAAGTCCATAACCCAACAATTACTTTAGTACAAAAGTGAAATACAAGTGTAGCAATCAATGAGGAATCGCTGGAATCTAGAGTGATCGGATCTGTCACACTTTCAGAGCCTTCTCAAACTATGACTTGACTTGTGACCTTATGATATTATTGTTGCACTTCAATGATGTTTATTTTTCACTTAATCGTTTTAATGCTCAAAATTCTGGAGGTAAAAAATATCTGAGAAGAAATGGCAAAAGCGAATGCGATAACAATACTGCTTAGGTTTCCACGGTAGAGGTTAAAAAAATCTCTAGTGATGATTTTGAAATGTCCCAGTGTTTTATCAATGACGTAATTTTGGCCTGGGACCGTGACAAGGAATAGTAAACCTGAGTGAAACCTGAATTTGTTCACTGTCCACTAGCTAACTTACTTCCTGTGAGCGAGGAATGCGGCTTCCATGAAGTTGTATCCAATGTACTCTTTGAAGAACTTGCTTCTGTCCACTGTCTTGTCGTAGATCTCCTGTGCAGTGCTCCTTGCATACTGCATCTCCCACTGATCAGAAGTCTCACTTGGATTCCTGCCATGCACAGTCAAAATACAGTGAGAATGCAATGAAAGTACAGATATAGATATACTGAAGCAGAAGATAACATTTAATTCATTGTCCGTAAACAAATAGTTGCCGCCCTCTGATATTCGTTGCATGCGTTGTACCTACACTTACACCCAGAATCCGAAAATCCCATTTTTTATTAAAATCAGCGCAAAATGCTCTTTCAACCTTGAATTGAAGGCAAATTTTTAATTTGAGTTGCGCTTCATGATGAACTGATGAGAAAAATTGCACTGATGTAGAGGATTTATTTCAGCAAAATTAGCAAGTTTTTGGCTATTACGAACTTTCTTATATCGTTTCTTTTTAAAATTGAATGCCTTCCGGGTCATTTTTCTTTATTGTTTTCCCATAACAGCTACACCTGGTGTTTACCTCGAAACCGAAATGAGAAGTTTATATCAAAGTGCTTTCCAAAATTTTCACAGATAACTGCAACTATATAGCGCTTGATGCGAACAACATAATTTAAGCTTTCTCGCAACCATATGCAGTTAGAGTGCGCAAATTGTCTTAGCTAAAGCTTAAAAATCCTTAAAATAAGACTTGTTAGCTGAAGATGCACATATTGATGCACATGCTTGATGGTTATTAACTAGCTGTGGTTAGTATGCAATTGGGGTTCAGCTATTAGCTGCGACGATTTTTCCTTATCAATAGTTTGTTAGAAAAAAATGCAAAGAGTACGAGCACTAGCACTTCTCCTTTATTCGTATTTTTGGCGAAAACAAACACGAGAAAGAAGGACAAAATTAAAAACAACCTACTATGTGTAATCTTCGGTTTTCACGTATTAAAAATTCTTAGATGCGAGTTCTACGCTGCTGTTATGAAACATGAAACAACATTAATTTTAGGGTTGTCTTTATTTCTTTTCTTTCCATAGGTGCGTTAGAAGTAGAGTGTTCAAGCAAGATTATTCCGGCCCCGCTTTCAACTCTCTATTACTTCCAACAAATTTTCACTGCTCTTATTTTGCACAATAAGTATTGTTCACTAAGCAGATTCGCTGTGCTCTATTACAATACTTTCATATATCCAATATATTATTTACCGCACTAAATGAAGGACTCTTCTTTAAATTAAACAAATACACAAAAGGTTCATAAAATAAGATCAGAGGTTTATAATTCTTCAATTAAATTTAGAAAATTTCTGCACTAGTTTGTCTCTTACAACGAGCTGAAAAATTCTACCGCTTTAACATTTATTTTAGCTACTAATGGTCGTCTTTGTTTTTACAAATTTATTTCCCGTTCTCAAACTCTTTCAGTGTTAGCAGATAATTGCGAAGAGGTCTGAATATTCTGAATGGTCGTTTGGAAAAACATTGTTTTGCGCATAAGAGGGTGCTCTTGACTGAACCGCAGGAATTCGTTGTCAGTTCGGCTGACTGCAACCACAGAACGTAATCATATCTCGCGTCCAGTTTTCTCGGCACTGGAGGAATGCATTCCACTGACTTTTGCGCAAAATTTAGCCCAATAAAAATTGCGGTATGCAGCAGACCGTTCATCAAGAAACTGATTATCCCAATTTTTATTTATGTTTGCCAGTTTATCATGCCAGCGCACTTCCGATCAGAAATTGGTTTTAGTTGCTGTATTGTTTTGATGATTGGTTGCGCATTTTTTTTTTCACTTCATGCTCTTTCTCTGGCAAATGGATTTTTTCAACATTTAAAAACAAAAATTGGAGACAAAATATTCCTTTGCTGGCTTTGAGTTATCGAAGTTCACCACATTTTGTACTGGTAAATAAATAAATAAATGGTCGATAGCTGTTGGAAATTTATTGTCAATCATCATTGAAGGCATCTCAGCCCAAGATTTTGCGTCACTATTACTGAACGACACTTGGACCTTCAGTCTATTCACCACATTTCAGAGAAAGGATACTCTACTAGAATAATTATGCTGTTCAACGGGTTTGAATCGCTGTAGTTTCTCTTGGTAAGCTGGTTGTTAGATGAAACTGCTAGTATTAGCCTCCGGCTGTGTCTAATATTGCTTGCAATCGGTTGCACTGTTAAGTACTTAAAATGTACATAGCAGTATGGGAAAGCCGTTTTAGAATCGTAATAGGTCAACAATGTCGCAAGGCAACTGAATTTTTTCAGCATGGGAAAAGCTTGGAGTGGGGGCGCGTCATTTAAGAGCGCTATCTTTGCCTTTTCTTCAGCGATACCAATATTCTTAGTTTGCCTGAGCAAAGCTAGGTTATCATCCAAAAGATTAGTGGCATAGGCAATAGATTGGCCTCATCATAAATTTCTAGAACTGTTTCTCTAGATACCGAATTAGTTAGCCATGACATTGAGAAGTATTTTAGATGCGTAATAGGCCAAAATTTTGTAAATTCGGATTGCTAAACTCAATATTTGATCGTGACTTTTTAAAGATCGCTGAAGTGAGACAAGAACAATTTCGGAATGCCATCGTGGTACGAGCAAAATTGAAAAAAAAAAATTCGTTTGTCATTGTCATTAACAACGTTGATCAGAATAAAAAACTGCGGTTCCTAAATTTTGATGTCTATTTGAAGCTTAAGGAACCAAGATAACATCTCACCAAACTGTAAACGTTCTTTTCCCTGAAATTGCAGAGGTTTTAGGCAACTTGTGAGGCCTTCCCTTTTTTGATGATGTTGATGAATTCTGTCTCAATCTTTCGAGAGTTGATTTTTGTAATTCATGGATCGTTTAACAACTGCATTCAAGGATTTTAAGTTGTTTTTCCGACCACCTAGAAGTTTTGAACGGTGATGTCGTCAGCTCCTGAGAACCATCATGAACTTCACTGATTCTCGGAATGTTTCTTTGACTTTCTTTGTCACTGGGAAAACTCCAGCTCCGACTTTTTGAAGATGTGTCAAGTAACCGTAGGGCTTGGCGTACCGCGTGTTGAATTTTTTTGTGGAAACCGAAGATGAAGTATTTTTGTTTGGTCTGGTTTGATATAGCGTAAGAGTCTCAGAGGCTCCTCAAAATCAGTTTGTACTGCATGCGGCATTTGTTTGTAAAATTTTTGCGCTCTCGCCTGTTTTCTGAGACGCAGATATTGTCGTTGGCCGCTGGAACTGTGGAAAGACCAATGGAACTTCTTATTGGTTGTACAAAATAAAGATAATCTCCAGAAGGTGAAAAGCTAAATCTAATAAGTTGTGATGGGTCACGGCTCTGAGGGTGCGTGTGGTTCTGGACACTGCATTTGTATTTTTTTTCACTGCTCGATTTGCAAGGTTTTAATTAAAAATCAATGTTGTTGCATAACAATTGTTTGACGATAAGTAAAACTAAGTAATAATTATGTTGATTTCTCTTGTACTATGTTTGAAACTTTGTTATTTAAACGATGAATGCATTTTTCATGAAAGATTTAAGACAAAAAGTTTAAGTAAAGACTTAATAGAAGTTTTTCTTTAATCTCTATCGCCATGTCACATCTTTAGTTTTATGTTTGTCTGTTTTCCTTTTCTTTTTCTTTAGGTGCGGTTTTAGGGTAAAGCAGAATGTTGAAACAAGATTATTTCATTCTCGTTTTGAACTGTCTTTTATTTCCGACTACTATTCACTGTTCTCATTTTCCGCAACTTGCACTGCGCAGATGGGCTCTGCCCTATTACAATATCTTTCACATATCCAATATATGACACCGTACAAAAACTGCATAGAAAGTTGGTTAACAAATAATTCAACAATATTGTTGATGTAGCGGTTTTCTTGCAAAAAGTTGAACAGAACACGAGTGTTTGCTGATACAATATTGATGATTCGTTAAAGGGAAATCAGATTGACCAATGCATCAGTTTCATTTCATTCATTCTTCGAGAGCATTAGAAACAAGCTTTTCTAAAAGAAAATATTGAAAAAAGTCTCATTTTTCCACTACGAGCTTTTCAAAAATTTAGAAAATGTAGCAAACGATATTTGGAAAACTGTGCTCAAATAACGAAGATTTAGAATTACCTCTATTTTAGAGATTCGTATAATTAAACTTTATATAATTCAACTCCCAAAACTCTTGTCGCAAAACTCGTTTTTGCCATGAGATACACATAAAAGGGAACAAATTCGTTTTTAGATAGGGGAAAAATCTGGAAACCTCAAAAAGTACTCCAGCTTTAAAAATTAAATCATTTGATGAATCACACAAACAGGAATTAATTATTGAGCTCTTATCAAGTTTTCAACAGGTGAGAAGCAACTGGGACTCGTCCAAAAATCATCATTATCGTGATGTCTGATGTGATTGAAAATTTTTCGGCATGTTTTAGACAACTAAAAACTC
This sequence comes from Convolutriloba macropyga, assembly GCF_964194025.1. Taxonomy (NCBI): domain Eukaryota; kingdom Metazoa; phylum Xenacoelomorpha; order Acoela; family Convolutidae; genus Convolutriloba; species Convolutriloba macropyga. The sequence continues at coordinate 41,061,280 of NC_134475.1, forward strand.
AGTTAAAAAGTTTTTGTAACAAAGTTTTTCGGCTTGATTTGTTTATTGGCAGTTAAATGTTTGCATTTGTTTCCTAATAGAACCATTGAAAAAACAAGATCCCTAAACTTGACTCCTTAAACTTGACTTAAAAAACACTCAAGTTGTGCCAACTTGGAATTATGGACCGCAAGCTATTACTTTAAAACGAATAGAAATTTTGAATTTTTTTATGACAGTCAACAACAATAACTTGAAGCAATTAAAAAGTATTTTGCTCTCCTAAACTGTGGGTTTTCCTAATGAAGATAAAATTTGGTTGAATGGCTATGAAAATCGGTAACAATTTAATACTAATTATTTGAAAAGAAAAGAAATGCATCTGGAATGCTATAGTCTAAATTCAATTTATGAGAAAGTATGCCAGCTGGTGAACCAAGCCAATCCGTAGTAATTTGCTGAGTTAAAATGCCCTTGATGAAATTATTATTATAAGCTGATAAATAAAGATTCTGATTTCTAAAATGGATATTCTCCAAGATAATTTTGCAGCAATGTTCGTTTGAAAAGCAGAAACCTCATTTCTTCTAGGTTTAAGCGAAAACTTTAATTTCAGTAATGCCAGGCCTTTTAATATTTTCCTAACTAGTCTGAAAGCATTATTAAAAAAATATATGCTTTCTTCATCTTTAAGACAGTGTAAACCATTCTTTCACATTACAACTTATGACAGCAACTGAACATCGCGGAACACAGAATAGTTATTTTAAAATCTCCAAAACTTTCAGAAAATAAACTCACAGAAACGCCATTTGTTTTTTTCCGCAACACAAGTTATCAGCTTATCTAGTAACTTGTTACAAAAAGTGTTGAAACTAACTGTCATAACTGATGTGGAAAGTTTATTTTTTGACACGAAAGTGGACAAAGTTCAGAATGGTAGATCTAAAATTTTTATGAACCTTAAAAGCATTTTCTGCAAACAGCTTAAAGAATCAGCGAATATGTATTTTTTAACATGAAATGATAAACAAATTGAAATGAGCACTTTCTCCATCAGTTTTTCTATGCCTTTAGATGTAAATTTGTTTGTTGCTTGAGAAGTTTAGTTGTCATATTTTCTCTTAGTTGTATTTCGGGTTCTTTTGTTGTACTTTTATTGAACAATTTGTCTGTTTATGCGAGGAAAGAAACAAAAACTTGTTTTTGATATTTTTTAATCCCTTTTTTGCTTGTAAAGCTTTAGGAATCAGAACCTATTATCAATACCGAAGTTCACAGTTTGTTTTCCTCTCTAAATGATGTTATAAAAAATAGTCACAGCGACAGCAAGTGCATGAAAACCTAGTTTTTGTTTCTACTACGGATACAAAATGGTGTCAGGACAATTTACCCAATACCATTTTACCCAATGCCAATTTACCCAATGCCAATTTACCCAACCTGCCATTTTACCCAATGCCATTTTACCCAATGCCATTTTACCCAATGCCATATTACCCAAAGCCAAATTACAATAAGTATCCAATAATTTGTTTAATCTGAACAATTAGGTACCCGCCAAAAATTAACACGGTATTAAGTAACCAAGTGCACTTATTTTAAACATAATCATGCTATCCTTTAGGTACCAGTCAACAATTAACAAGAGATACGGTAATCGATTGTACTTAATTTAAACTGGACGCAAAACCACATAAACTAAAATGTATTAAGTAATCCTTTTTGAGGCATCATTCTGAACAAAATTTTGACAAAAATACACGCATAAAATGAGTTCAATTACTTGGGGTACGTCCCAGCGAGATAGATTGACTTTGATCATTGACGGCAATGATTTCCACAAGAAATTAGAAACAAAAACGACAACGCATTGGAAATGTTCAAAGTGGAACTCACACAAATGCAAAATGACTGCCATTACCGCCAACGAGCAACTGTTATCCACGAAAAATGAACACAACCATGAAATTATTCCCGGGCACGTTGAAGCGAAAAAGATTGTGGGCAAAATGAAGAAAACAGCCAGAACCGAGCAGAATCCAGTAAACAATATGATCATTGCAAGTAACCTTCAGCCAATTGCGTCAGATATTGCAACACAATTGTCCCTGCCGACACGATCAGCAATCAACCGGAGCCTCAATAGGCAAAAAGTAACAGAAGATAAAAAAGAGCCACCTATAATAGACAGACATTTCGATATTCCGGTGCAATTTCAAGAATTCTGTCTGTATGATACCGGTAAATTAGATAACGAGCGAATGTTAATTTTTGGAACCAGAGAAAATTTGCAATCACTGACAACCAACAATTCCTTATGGCTTTGCGATGGAACTTTTAAAATCACCCCTATCCAATTCTACCAGCTGTATACCGTACATATTCAGATTGGAGGTTTTTACCCACCGTGTATATATGCGTTGCTCAGTAACAAAAGGGAGAACTCATATAGAAAACTACTCGTTGGCCTGAGTGAGCTCACGGGGGGTGTTGCACCCCACAAAATTCTCTTGGATTTTGAAAAGGCAGCAATCAATATGTTTGCTGAACAGTATCCTACAAGCGAAATCAAAGGTTGTTATTTTCACCTTTGTCAGAGTTTCAATAGAAAGATTGCTTCCATTTCGTAGCTTCCATTGCCTTTTGTATGCTTTTTCACTTGTATTTGTCAAAATAATTTTTAAAAAAACGTATCTCTAAAACTAGAGGAGCTAGAGGGCTCATTTTTTGACAGTAAAGAAGATGGGTACCAGTTGTTTTCTCGTCCTTCTTCTCTGTTGACTAGCCCAATTTGCTTCCCTGATTTTTGCTAGTTTTTCCTATTTTCTCAACTTTTTTCCCAGTTTGCCTTTTTACTTTAAATTTCGCGCTTTCCGAGAAAATTTTTTCTTTGACGGGAATTGAACTACCGCGTATGCTGGCCAGACTGAGACTGAGTGAACAAGCCACTAAACCATCTGTGCTTGACACGTAATGTTAATTTTGTTTTAAATATTGCTTTGCACATATTTTAAAACACAAATGACCTAAAAGCCGCTCTGACAAAAAAGTGTTTTTGACCTAAAAGAGAATTTGACCTAAAAGCCGCCTTTTAGGACATTGAACTTTTTGCTGCAATTTAATCTGTTTCGCTTTTGTTAATGCATGCTTGACGTCATTTGCTTTAAACTCTGGCAGAGCCGTTTTATTTATGCGGTGTAATTAGCCTTACGCGCTTTGCTTTGAACTTGAAAAGAGCATTAATTACAGTCAGATCAAAGATATTGGGTAATTCTCAAAATTAGTTACTTTGGGATTAGGTAAGTTGGCATTGGGTAAAATGGCATTGGGTAAAATGGCATTGGGTAAAATGGAAGGTTGGGTAAAATGGCATTGGGTAAAATGGCATTGGGTAAAATGGAATTGGGTAAATTGTCATGTAACCATACATAATCTACATTGTTAATAATTTGAGATTGCTTCTTATAAAAATCTAATCAAAATTGACAGCAATTTGTGTGCGTTGTAAATTTGATTGAAAAATTATCCTTGTATAAAATGAAAAAAATGGGTGGATTCACATTTTACTATTTTCCTTTACAACAAGAACTCATCATACTAGAATGATAGCCAATTTAGCAGAATCCTCTTGGGAAAAATACAAACAATAATTTTTCAACACAAAAACAACATTGAGTGCATTAAAACTACTATTTTGTTTTTAGTATAACACAGGTCATATTTCTCTTATTTTAAAAAAAATCAGTAATTCTATTAAAGCTATATCACACTAAGTTATACTAAGTTAAGTTATATCTAAGTTAAGTTTCGCTATATCTAAGTTAAGTTTCGGCTATTAGAAACAAATTAGCGGGTTACAGATGTTTCTTTTTAATTCTATCTGTTAGTCGGGGTAGAGGTATTTTCAATTGAATTATGTGCAGGAGACTCTACCTAACTCTAGCCCAATGGTGATTTCTGGAAACAGTGTGAGAGAATGTACAAATTAGTTTGTACTGCCATTACCCAATCAGTGACATGCATCGCGTGTTGAGGAGATAATAACTAAAGCTGCAAGAGGTGGAGGAGGTATAAGTAATAAAACTAAAATTATAACCAAAGTGAAGGACACTAGTTATGCACTCAATTATTCCTTCTCTAAGTAATTGAATAATGATGAATTAGTTCATAGATTGCAATGAAGGATAGGAGCGACGGGGGAGGGTTAAGTAGTGGGAATGGGTGGTTAGTTTGAGATACTTACTCGTCCAATGAATAGCTTATCGTCCCAGATTTGCTGTGAAAACAAACAATTTCTTTTCTTATCTGCTTTGAACGGAGATGGCAGTTTACAATAGTCAGGCCAAAAAATATGCCTAATCTGTTGATATTTACAAAACTAAAGATAGTTGGCGAACGCAAGGGGAGCAATGGTTTCCCATGTCAACGTGTCCAGACCGACTAGACCTCTGATCAAACCATCTTAGAGCGCATACCTGTGCATGAGGCGCTCGAATTATATGGTCTGGAAAAGCGAGCGCACTTTAGCGTGGACAACAGGATCTTGTCTGATCAGAAGCGGATTCAAGCACACACTAGTCTGATCTGAAAGGAATTCGAGCGCTGTTTTTCGTTCATTATTATTTTTATTTTTATTTGAAAAACTGCACATTCTAGCACACTTGAGTATGATCAGAGGTGGAATTGAGAGCATACTCGTCTGCTCAGAGGAGGTTTCGAGTACATATTAGTCTAATCAGGAGTGACTTTCGACCGCACGATAGTCTGATCAGAGGAGGCTTTCGAGGGCACTTCGGGCGCACGCAGAGTTTCAAGCAACCAATGGTCTGATCGGAGGTCCTGGCGGTCTGAGTCGGTCTAAACAGAGGTCACTTACGACTGGGACGGTCTGATCAGAGACGATTTTGATCTGGACATCAACCAGTGTTGTGGTTTCTGTTCCCCGTTTTTATGTCATCTCTGAGACACTTAAACTATAATAAGAACTGCAAGGTATGAACCTTTTTGGGAGCAAAAATTTTCTTTTTTTCTTAACATTATTTTAAGTACAAAAAACAAGACTATGAAAAAAATAATAATAATTATACTCCAATTTTCAAGAGACAATTCCTCAGTTGAAAGCGTCAACTCGTTCGTTTATTAGCGTACGGAAACAAATTGAGCGGATCCTACTATTGCACAACTTACGAATCAGGGTGTCAAAAATTCATGAGAAGATATTTGGAAAAGATGTTTTGGTTACGAATTGAGGGCTATTTTTCTGATTCAAAGAACAAATCCCAATATTGACTGATACTGATTGCTTCCGTGAAAGCCGAACATTACTCGCATATATAATCAGAGCCAGAGTTCCGCCCAATTATAGAAAAAACTTGCTATCATTGAAAAGCTCTTTTGCTCCACTATTGATAGCTTTCAAAATAAAACAAAACAACAAATTTACGAAGAAAAAAGTAGCGAAATTTTTGATTTACTGCAAAAAATCATCCACTTTTAGACAAAAAATTACATACTGCCTCAATCAATTTTGCAAAATTGTCTGGCAAAATTTAACCGGATGTTTGTCGAAATTGTCAAATATTTTGAAAAAAAATTCCTGCAAATTTTGAAGGATTTTTTAAGATAACATTTTATCTAGTACACACGCAAGTTACCTGACCGTTGTTTCAACATGACAATGTTTTTTAATGGAAATTTCAAAATCTTGCAAAGCAGAAAATATGGAAAAATGGTGAGCTACGGAGTAAAAAAAACCCTTTAAAAAATTGTTTTGACCATCTACGCATCATAAAGGAAGGAGGCTGACGGAGATGCGTCTGCGCATAATGTTCGCACCCAACTCAACCACATTTTTAACTCACTTGTCTACCAAATGAGAGAAAATTGCAAACTTTCAGAATTTACTTTTGTATTCGAAACCAATTGGTGCATCCTATTACAAAGCTGGTTTAAGCTGAAAATAATAAACGAATTAAAAAATGCCTCAATAGGAAGCCCAGATAAGCACTAACCAATTGAAATGCATTGCAACGGAGATTATATTGGACATGTATTATTTGAGGTAAATTAAATAGGCGACAAAAAACGAAAGGGAGAATGTTGAAAAACAGGTTTACACCATCATATTCAAAGTCATTAGAACTATTAGTTATCAACTGAGATCATGAAATGGCTTCATTTATACCTAGAACCAAAACCATTGAGACATCCATAGCCAAGAAACTTTAACGCAACAAAAATACAAATCTATGTCATAGTCTATAGGCTATAAAATCATAATCTAATCAATAAAAACGTTTTAAGAAAATCAATTGCTACTTCTTTCATCGCCATCAATATGATAGGTGATTTTTCAGAAAAATTTCGTGGATGTCAAAATTGGAAAAGACAGCGAAAAAAGAACCTAGAAAATTGTATAACGTTCAAAATTAAATAAAAAGTAATGAAAACTCGTAAAATCAGGGCCAAAAATTTTTTTTCTTAAAATAGAAAGGAGAAATGAAGACCACAGTCTAAGGGAATAGAAGATAACTCTTCTAGACAATCAATTCACTGGGAAATCTCTTTTTTAGCCGGGTCTACGCTACAAGGTCGCAGAAATAAGATGAAGTGGCAAAACTCAAAAGTGTTCTTAAAACAATCAGTCATAACAACCATGAACATTAAACTAAAAATGTAAATAAAATGTGGAATATTTTTAAATGCTTAGGAAGTCAATTGGGCATGACGTAAGTGACACTAAACCCATATATTTCAAAATAACAACGAACAGAGGCAGAAAAAATTTTACAAACAATTTTACGCTGACAGATAATTGAAGCCCAAAATCCATAAGTAAATTGCTGCAATCATCCTTTACTTTCTGTGGATTATATTAGCAAGTGAAATTGATCTGTCAATAAATGTATTTCAGTTTTGAAGTTTTTTGGTCTGTAACTAACTTTAAAAAACAGAAATGGCAAAAATTGGCAAGATATTAAAATCCGATTAATTTTTTGAATTGTAATATTCCATATTTGGACCAACTTTTTCATGTTTTTACTGCTTGTTCGATGAAAAAAAGCTATTAAATATTGGAGCAATAGCTAATTTGACAAAAAAGTCAATATATAAAAAATGAAGTTTGATACTTCTCGAGTTATATTCTTGAAAAACTTTTGGGTGTCAACCGAAAGCATTGGATAGTTACTTTCATGTCCCGAAAGATAGTGAAGTAGACTTCTGATCGATTAGACTCTGCTGAATAAGGATTTGTCTTTGCTGTAAAAGAACAGCAAATGCTTAGAAAACTCAAGAATTCATTTAAGATTTACAAAACACGTTGTCGGAGCCATAAAAACTCTGAAGGTACAATATGCTTTTCATTGGGACAATTGAACATAAATGGGACCTCTCATCATTTGATCCTCTAATTGAAAACAAAATTGTCGGTAATTGTGATGGAAAAAAGTTTGAACTTTATTTTAAAATGGACAAACCCAGAATACAATCCGAATAATTTTTCACAGCAAAAATCAATGTGGGAGCAAAACTAGCCTTACTCTAGCGGCACGTCTGTTAGGAAAATATCGCTGTTCCGAATACTTTCCTAATCTTTATTTTGGCACAAGAAAAATTTAATGTATCAAAAATAAATGATGCATGCTTGATGAATATGGATTTAAATCAAAGGCCCCTAAGACGTTCGTTTTAGAACACTTTCTGAGTTACCAGAGGTGATAAATAGCCCTCATTCAATTGATTGTGCCTGCGGTTTTTACGTCAGCACTACAATTGAGTTGTGAGTCTTTCTTTGCTCTACATTATAATTTATCCAAACAGAAGTTGTGGTTTCTACGCAATTTTACACAGTTCTGATAAAGGTAATGATTTCTAAAACTTTGAAAAAATTTAGAACGAATAGTTTCTTATTAGAGAAAAAAGATTTTCAATTGAGGAAAAGAAATTTAAAAAAAACTCATTTCGCTAGGAACTTATAATTTTTCAGGTGAATTTTTAGGAAAACTAAAATGGTTACCTGTTGAGAATAATAACCGAGCAAAAGATTAAGTCGCTCAAAACTATCCAAAACGCCCATTATTTGAAATTAACTTCCAGAAGGCCCATTTTCAAACCGGTCGCCTCAACTGGCGTGGGGTGGAAGGTACTATAACTGGAGACACAAACTAACGGAGGGATAAAATAATTCGGTTGCTCTAGATGCAAACTCTTTTTCAACTAACCTTCCTTGAAGTGTGTGAACAAGTAGAGAGATGTATGTGGACATAGCTGGACAGACGCAGTTGCTAGCCAGCACGGCATATTTCAGCTCATCCTCGCATATGACGTAATTGGCACACATCACCAGCTGCTTGTGTTCTGGCTGCAGGATCTGCACGTAGAGTGGCACGTGGGAGGCGAAGTCTTTGATGGCCCACGTACGCAGAATTGTAGCCTCGTCCTAAGAGTGAGTTTTTAATTTAACATTGTTATATGCAAACTTGACGCATCTTGTGAAGATATTCAAAGTCGCCATATTCCTCGCAAAAAAAGTGATACATATAATGAAAATCTTAATTAGCCCATTTTTGTCAATAAATCAAGCCATAATGTCTTAAATTTTTCACATCTTGACGTTCGTAGCTTTTGACAGGCAAACCAAAAAGCATCCAACCCGTTCATGGTACAAGAGACCATTGATGCAGAAACTAAATTGTGCCAAAAACGATTCGAAGGATTTTCAACTACCACATTTAAAATCGACCACACGAGGGATCATTAATTATCACATATCAAATAGTGGGCTTTGGTGATAAAAATTTAATAATAACTATTTTCTTCTAATTCGCAATCTATGGTCATTCTTTTGTTACTGAACAAGAGCGGTTAGGGAAGGAACAAGAGTGGAAAAGGTGCACTAAACACAACAACGAGCATGCCAACCTCTCGTCTCCTGTCTTTGACGTTTCTGGATGAGAATATGAAGCAGCTCTCAGCATAGTGCACTTTTGCCCTCACCAGATCGGACACTCTGAGAGCACTGCCCTGGATGTAGATCACCCTCTGACTCCAAGAAGGGTTCTCCAACATCGCGTTGATCTTCCCGTCAAACTCCAGTGGACACAAGAGTACCACGTAATAGTTCTGAAGTAACAATGCAAAGTGTTTTTGCAACAATTAGACAAACTGATCTGCAGTTTTCAAATTAGGTTCCGGTCCCTATCAAGTCTTAGCGCTCCTTCACATGCAACATGCAACATGGCAAAGCCAAAAAAGACAAAAAATTACAAAGACAAAAATTACTTCTACAGAGGGTAAAAGACTCAATCAATACGCATCGGTGGCGTAAGAGGTAAGAGCTATGTCAGTTAAGCAAGGGGCGAACCAGATATCTTAAATTCTGTTAAATCTGATCCTTTAAATGATTTTCCTGCGATTCCTTTGCATTTGTACAAATCTATTTTCAGTTATCACAAGGCTACAATTAGAAGCCACTCAATTAAGAAACGACAAAACTTAAGCACAATTCGTCAAGGTAGTTGATGATAAATTGTGTCATCTACTTCAAGATCAACAAAAAATCACCTTTTCAAAAAATACAATAGAGTGATATGGAAAGATCTGAGGACAAGGAAGAGCAAACCATAATTGGTCATTTCCGGTCATTTTACCCGTTCATTCCTCTCTTTTCTTACTTTTTTCCACACCCATTCCCTTCAAACTTTGATTTTCTGACTTGTTTTTTGACAGTTCCTCGATGTGGTGAGTGCAATTGTGTACCTGCAGTTTTGGGTATGCGTAGAATTCGCTCATGAATTCGTTGAGAATGTCTTCAGTGATGTTGGAGGTACAGAGCACCACGTGTTTCTCCTTCTCTGCCCTCCTGTGACTGTAGTTTCCTCCCAACTTCTGCTTCTCTCCCCACGCAAACGACAGGGCCTCCAACTGCAACACGAAACCCAATTTTTAACCACTAACTTTCTATTCTTTTTTGACGGCTATTTGTCTGCGTATACTTGGACTCTAGTGGACAAATCGTATCAGTAAATCTAATTAAATATTTGATAATATCTAGCAAAGAGATTAAAAGAGAGATTGCTTCGCTTGTTCATCAAAAAGCATTTTTTAAACCTACAGATAATCCAAAATTTCAAACAAATGTAAACCCTAGACGAGCAGAGATGGTTATCTTACAAGATCTTGCAAGGTTCTTGCAAATATCGCTAATCTTGCAAGATGCAAGATCCGGATGCTTACCGTGCAAGAATCTTGCAAGATAGACGATCGAAAACTTTAAAGAAAAAAGAACAATTCTAAACCCCGATTAACTCAAAGACCATGTTCTCATATGAGTTAAGTCCATTGAAGGGAGCTCTCGGTTCAAAACAGAAACTTTAATATCATTTCTGCCTTCAAAAAAGTATTTGAAAAACTCATTTCCAAAAAAAACTGTTTATTGATGGTTGATTCTATACAAACAACGACGAATAGATTGGTAGGCACTGGAAAGGTCATACAAAAGCATCCAGTACGTTCCAGCTTATGATAAATGAACGGGGGCAACCACTAATATCATTTAAGCTCTACACGCAAGGGGAAGTTGATCAAAGTTCAAGTTTTTTTTAAATACCCAATTGACAAGAGAATAAAGAATAGCGCTGTTAATTTGTGATCGAAGATCATCCGTTTAATTCCCGAAAATTTTCAAATCATCATAACTGCAACAAAGATCTTTTTAAACTTCCACAAAGCGAAAGATACATGTGGAAAAATTAATGGTAGAAGCAAAGAATATCAATACAAAATCATAACATCAGTAAATTACATCTGCGAGATCTTTTTGAACCCCTCGCAACCTGAAGGAAGCCTGCGTATGTTTTCCGATGTTCTTAAAAGCAAAAATGACTAGTTTTTTTTTGATAAATCAAAATTTCCAACTGGATTATTGGCGGTAGTAAAAATATTTGAGGATAATTAAAGATCTCCAAAAATAGCATGTTGGAAGGGTTTTCTTGATGGACGAACTCAAATCATGCAATATTTCGACAATGCATTACAAAACTTACAAGGTATCAATTTTAGAGCAAATATTAACATGAGATCTAATGCTGTAAAACCTATTTTAATTAAAATTTATAATAGCAATTTCACATGATCTGAAAACAAAAAAAAATATATCCAATACATTTTAAGTTCTCGAAATTTGGAACATAATATTTTGAATGATACAAAAAATCCAAACGTGTGTAACCAAGAAAATTTGGTTTTGTAAAAAAGCCCGGTAATAAAAACACTATATTGTAAAATTTTATCAGCAATACCACAGATGCAGATAATTAGAGGAGCTCCGCCACTCTAGGGCCTGTGCTCGGAATGAAAAGGAGCAGGGACAAACTCAAAGAGTTAAAAAAAGTAAAGAAAAGTCTTAATATGCCAGTCCCTTATTTCACTCTAGCTGCAGATGTCGTGGCAGTTGATTTATTATTTCAGGTCAACCGACCAATCAGAGCGGCAAGATAAGAAAAAAAACAGAACAATTGAAGTTTCACCAGTCCTATTTAATTCATCGCAAGATTGGTAAAGAAGTTTTTGCAGGGTGTGAAAATAATTGCTCACGAAGTAAGACTCCGCTCTGCTCTGTGAAATTTCGGAGGGAGTCAAATACTATGGTGATTTTCAAAACAGAACTTATCTTCTAGAAGTTGCAACAGAGAAAATTTCTCTACTGTGCCATTACATACCAAAAATAGTCATAGTAAAAAAGATAAAAAAGATCCAAAAATTCAATTTGATTTGATACGTTTTAAAAACGGCCCGTAAAAAAACGACTGAGATTTCTCACATTGAAGATTAATTTTGAAAAAACTCTTAATCATTTTTTTTAATGTGAGGAATTACAAGAGGTATAAAGACTTATGAAACTAGCATGGGAGAAGTCACGTAGTGCAATGTGAGGAACTCCGATAAGAAAAAATTTTTCTAAAATCAGCGTGGGGGCGAAATTACGTACTTCAATGAGCGAAACTCCGATAAAAATAAAAGTTTCTAAAAGTAACAGGTTAGGAAATCACATAATTTAAGTGTAGTATTAGTGCTGTTTGAAATTAATGGATAATCAATCCAACAAATCGACCGCAAGCTTTAAAGCGTCATTAACATAGTATTTCTATTAGCACAGCCAAACAAGTTAACGCGCGCTTAGGCTAACAATATATTAACATCTGAGCATCTAAACTCTAATTAATAAACGAGCACAACCTTAGGTCTGCATTATCCAAGCCAATTTTAAACTAGAACAAGAACTATATTTACGCCGCGAAAACTTCTAATTTTTCAACTTCCCTGATCTTAAATTGGCATTTGCAACTCAGGGTAGCTACTAAGAGCTAGGCAAGTGGACCAGGAGGAAAGCAACATTGCGCCAAAAACTTTAAGTTTGCCTGGTTTTTTGTGCAGCACAAGGAGAAAAAATCAGGCTCCCACAGGATATTGAAAGAGGCTCAAAAACGCCAGCTTTTTAAGTAGTTTTTAAAAGAAAAAAACTGTAACAAGTTCTTTGATTGAGCAGAGTTAATTCTCTCGATTCTTCGACCGAAAGAAAATTTAGGAAACCGTCCTCTATGTACGTGTACGCGGTGTTCCACCCCATAACGGACCATAGTTTCACTGATAACATCGATGAGAGAAGCGGGATGAGGTTGACTATTGTTTCAAACCACGGCCGCAGACAACACGCTTTCCTTCTATTCTTATTTTTAAAGATTTCATCTCCTCTAGTTTAAACTAGAGAGCTAATTAAAGATATATCTACAATAAGACAAATGTACTTCAACTTATTATTTTTGCCTTCTTTGGCAACAATTTAAACAGGCAACTCTTGACGTTTTTCAACGCACTGTATAAAAGGACTTTTCTTACATTCCAAAGCAGCTCAACCCGATTCATCTGGTAATTAGTAAGCATGTACATTTATTTTCGTTCTTTTATTATTTAACACTTTTAGCCCCCCATCTTGAAGTTTAGACCTATAGCACAAACAGGTCTTAGGCATATATATTTGCCTTCAATTTGTTATATCTTTTGTCCAGTTACACCGGCTTACATGAAGAGATCCCGTACTGTGTGATCTGTATCAGCCAGACCTAATTTGAAGCAGTTGAAGCAGTTGTTAGCGTTTTGTCATCCCTTGCCCGTAATATGTTTGATGCCATTTAGTACATAAAATAAAGATTCAATATATCAGTTTTATAAAACGCGTTAAAAAATTGTATCATGCACTCTAAAGTAGTGGAATACGTGTTATAGCTTAAACTACTTATAAATACTTATCCTTATGTTTTTTGTACTTATGCCATGTTTTTTGATAATTGCGTTTTTGGTTTTGTGATTAGACAGTTTTGGCACTGATTTGAAATGACAACTGCTTCGCTTTTTTGTTTTTAAGAATTTAAGAGTAGTTTTTAGATTTAAAAAGATTTTTTGTAAAAAATAAGACGGTGGAGGGGGTTTAGAGCGCTGGTGTTTAGTTGGTCTACGGTTTACTATCGCAATTATTAAAGACGGGGAAATTGCGCAAAAACAGAAAAAGGTCAAAAGGTCACACAATTTAGTTTGAATGTTTTAAACACCTGAACAGGAATGAAGATCAATGCGAGTCCGATAGTGAAAATGACGAAGAGCTTCGAGATCCATCCAATAGGAGTGAGGTCTCCATAACCAACAGTGGAGAATGTCACAATTACGAACCAGAACGAGTTGAAGAAGTCGAAGTCGTCATCCTGGGATCTGTCTTGGATTCTCTCCAGGTAGTGGATGCCACACATGCTATAAATAACAAATGTTTACCAACAAATTATCCATTCGCAACTAGCAACAGACACCCATATCGCATACCTTCAAAAAGAGACGAACTACTGTTGCCTGATTCGGTAAAGTGTAAACTGAATTTCACATAACGATAGTAATGCTACCAATTTAATTGGCAATTCGCGTCTTCTTTTTCGGTCCCCCATTTTTCTTATAACCGCACCTCAAAATAATTTTATTGTTATATAACACATTAATAAGTGAAAATTACCACGTGCGCCTCACGGCGTAAAAGTTCAATTCCCACTAAAATGTAGTGGGAACAGAATAGATCCGTCAGTTCAAACATCCCGGAACAAGAATCTGACAAGAATTAAAGGCAATCGATTTTCGAAACTTGAAATACTTTCAGAACATTCTATCAGCAAAAAGAGATATGGCCAATAGACATGACTACCACAATTAGACCTGAGATACGCTCGCTAGTTGCGAACTGTTGGTTACAATTTTTTGTACAAAGGATGCTCAACCAGCAACATCTATTCCCTTAAATCGACCAATTTTATTTCGAAATTTATAAGTTTTCGAAATTTTTGACCAAATTTATAATAAAAATAATAATTTGTTTCTACGTAATCGCAGCGGAGCAGCATTAGGCTTCAGTAGCTTGTTCTCCGCTGTCCTTTTTCTCTGTTAGTCCCCACATCTCAGAATGTTCATTTAGTGAGCATGCATGCTCTTTTTTGGTGATTATGGCCACTTTTTTTGCGTGTGCGACTTTCAAGTGGTACCATTATTGCAGCCAACATTGTTCAAGCTATGGTCAACTTGAAGCTATGGTTCAGTAAGAGCTCATCCTTACACGGACAGCTTCACGGAGGCAAGGGATCGAACTTTCGATCAATGGTGTGTTAATCATACATCTTACCTCTCGGCTATCACGCTACCTCTCGGCTATCACGCCACATTTGTTCAGGTATATCGAATTAGCAAAAAATGTTGGTGCGACGGTAGGGGGGATAGTATAGTAGGCAAAAATTTAATTAGGTGAACGACATTTTCGAAGCTATTAGGAGAAAATCATGAATTAAATGTTTATGGAAACTATGCAAATAGCAACTAAAAATCTTAAAAGAGGTACTTCAAAATACACTCAATATTATAAAGGTATCAAATATCCCTCAGAGTTGTCTTTACATGCAAACGAGCTGTCGAAAGTACATGCAAAAGGTATCCTCGCCCTGGGCGATAGAGAATGCCTATCTTAGTTTGCAAGATCTTGCAACGTTCTTTTGCAAGATCTTAGAGATTCTGACAAAGTTCTGAAAAAAGATGGTTATGTGGTAAGATCGTGCAATATGAAAGGTTATCGTAAAAGATTCGAACAAGTTCGTTCCATTTGAGCTGAACCCTCAATGTTTATTTTTTCCATTCTTCATTTAATTCAATGATAATTTTGAGAAATGATTGCGCATCTTTGAGCGATGTTTTCGCATTAATTTCTTTAAACATTGATCAAACTCAAAATTTATAACCGCTACACAAAACTGTTCACGTTTACTTTTGGCTAAACGCCAAAATTTTAGCTTCCAATAGCGTAAACAAAACCAATATAGGTTATATGCTCTTCGTAATCACAAGATGCTAAATTATTTTTTTTAAAGAATGTGTTTTATAAAACTCAATCGGGAGAAAATTCTTACTTTTAAATTTAATGTGTATTTGTACAAGATGAACTTGTGCCCTGCAAATTTTTTTTGTAAGACAACTTTATAATTTTGAGGGATTCCCACAAGACAAATGCTTGTCCAATAAGATTCGTGTATGACGAATGATCATCTTGTAAGATTCTGACAGAATCCTATATGATCAACCCGATAAACATCCCTAATTCATTTTGTAGTTTTTAAGGTTTTGCATCTGTTCTACTCGACTCCGTGTTCATGATGACAATGAATTTGTGTTGAATGTATAAAATATTATCAATAGCTTTAATGTAAATAATTTAAAACTATTGCTTAAAAAAACTCAGGAGGAATTTGCGGGTTGGGGTTGAGCTATATTGTGAAAATACTCAAAATTTTAAATCTCCTGTCAGTTATTGATTTTTTCAGCTATTTTTCTACGAAGTCAATTGTTATAGTCACTTAATTACATTACCGAGTTGATATAGCAAAAACTCCTTTAATTATTTTAGTTGGTGTTCGTCTAAACTCTACCATTCTTAGTTCACAGTTCTTACCTACTGACTGCAAAAATTTCCTTCAACTTATCGAGTTGTCGCGTTATATCTTACGACCCGACGTAGCAATTTTTTTTTCACGAGCGTTCAGTGTACTATTTACCAGTTGAGCGCCTCGTTGATTAGACTCACATCACAAAAAGCTCGCTGAACACATTCCATTTTCTTCAAGCGTGCTTTACTCGCAAACCAGTAGTTTGATGAATAATAAAGTAATAACGCTTTGTAATTTTTTATGAAATCGCATTTAACTTGAACTGACACAAAATCTTTAGTAGCCAATTCTATATGGTAATTTTGCGCTGAGTATTTGGTAGAAAGTAATCTGCTTTAAGTATCTCCATATTGGTTGAAATTAGCTTGCATCCACTTTCATTTCTTCGCAGGAGATTAATCAATCAGTCATCAAAGGAGATAATACATTTATACTTATCAAAATCGAAATGGATTTAATTTTCTCTTCAAAATTCAAAGGCTCTGTTTGCTGTACGGTTTGCGGTCTCTCAACGCATTCACCGCTATTCTTACATAGTTCTCTTTGCAAAATTATCTACGATGAAGCTATTCGGTAAACTTAAGGGTCATTTTCTGTAAAATTTTTTGCAGCGGTCATTTGCGATTAATAGCGTTGATTTTTTCACCGCTCTCAACGCATTCGCCGCTATTCTTACTTCTTTTTTTGCGAAATTACTTTAGCCCTGGTTACATAATCCGTATTAGTTATTTTGAACGCGGCCTTTTGCGTGCGTTGAAATCAACATAAAAACTGTCAAAAGTCTGCAAAAACGGTAACTTATTCTTAAACAAATTATCAAGAACGATATACTCCTAAAAAAGCGAAAACGGCAGTATCCTAAGAGAACAATTAAAAACAATAATTTCCTAAATTTACCAATCAAAAACGATCGAAAACCAACAAAAATGATCTTTTCCTAAATTTACAGGTCAAAAACGCTCAAAACCGACCAAAAATGGTCCCTTCCGACAAAATTTTGACCGGTTTTGATCTGTCTGGTCAACAGGGGTGATGTGGTTTTGAAGCGCTGTTTGTTCGTCAAGCGACTATTTTTTTTTGTGCCAACCCACTGAAATAAACACATTGAATTCTTCAAACGAGGTTTTGGTAAGTGTTGAGTACTAACCAAGTAAAGGCGAGGCAAGTAATGAAAGTTGTCAATTTCATCAGCAACCTCTGCATCGAAGAGAAGGCTATTGGCTCCATGTACTAAATATAACAAAAAACATCACTCAGCTGTTATACCATTTGTAGCCACTTTTCAAAAATATAGCAAGCAGAATAAACAGTCTTAATTCTTTCGAAAGGAAAGTTAACAGATCAATTTGATACAAAATAACCAATAGTGTTATTTTATGAAAGTTAGAATGCCCATAACTTTGGGTTAAAATTAAACCCAAAATCTCACACTTCGATAAACTCTCACATGGATAGTTTAGGAAAAAAATATTCCCGGGTTGACCATTCTTGGGAGTTATATCCAAGTACCATATATGGTCCCACATAGGTGTAATAACCCAGCTCGTTGTATATCAAGCTATCAAAGTTTCTAATTCTGCAGAGCTTTGGTGCAACGGCAGCATGCCTGGCCGCAGTTCTGGAGATAGCAGGTTCGGGTCCTCTAAGCTCTAATTCTTTAGGAGTATATGGAGTTAGCTAATACCTCAGTTGTGTTGTTACACAGGCCATAAAAAGTTTTCTTATATGATCTTGCAATGCCCCTAGTATAGTCCAAGTGTATAAATGCACTGAATCAGTATATCCCAATGACAAAATGAATATGAGAAAATGCATTACTGAGTCATACAATATCAAGTTTTCATATAAGTTTTTTATATAAGATTTCCATATATGATTGGCTGGGATTTCTTGGCAACCATGAGCAAAACCATATATATTTATGGTCTTAGATATGGTTGCCAAGAAATAAAATATTAAACTATTAAACTAACTGAATTTGTAACCCAAGATACCATGAATATATTTTTAGTTTTAATGAGTTTTTTCTACCGACAGTGTCTTGATGATTTTTTTCCACTCCTGAGCGCGTTTTAAGAGCTTTTTGAGCATTGTTGATTTTTTCCATGGTCAGCTATATGGGTGCCAACTCACCATAAATTCCATATATGACTTGGATATGGTTGCCAAGAAAGGTTTATGGTGGTCAACCCGGGTTACTTTTTGTCTTCCGGAAAAAAGTTTGTGTCTTCTAAAACACGTTTGAACGCAATAGTATGCATTTTGCACTAATATTGATTCGTACGGCTAAATAACTGGAGAGTGCGACTAGCCTTTAATGTAATTCAGATCATAATCAGGATGTAAAAGCAACAATTAAAGATGGTTTCATTAAATGGGAAGGAATGAATGCTCAGAATTAATGCATGATTTGTAACCGAGGGACTGTCGGGTCAGAGCCATAATGGTTCTGCGTAAATAAGGAAACAAGCATTGATTTACCCAAATGTTGATGAGGAACATTTTGGCCAGCCAGCAATTGAGGAATGAGGGCACGTACAGGTAGCGGAAGAGAGGGTGACATAGCTGAAACAGACTCATTCAAAACAACACCGAATTCACATGAAAAAATAGTCGAGGTATCTTGGATTCATGTTTGATGATACTAGACCACTAAAGGTCATACTTACGACCACTTAAATACCCAAAATCAATGAGAGAAACATTTTTAATATAATGCAATGTTTGTTGAGAATTATATATAAATATATATATTTGTAAGTTAATCATAAATGATTGTTTCAATGTTGCCAAGAATTATAAATCCAAACTTCTCTTTTTCAAAACAATTCTAGATTTGGGCTCCCGTACCTAACTCTAAGCCCAATTCAGTACTGAGTCATAGTCTAATTCAAGTCACATTTTGCACTGCATTTGTCTGATTCAGAGTTAATTCAGTGATTCATTCTGAATTATCTTCTGAATCAGAATTATACAGAATACTTTCTCTGTATTTAGCTCAAAACATTAGTATGTGTTAGTATTTGTCGAAATACCTACGAATGGTGTTCACCAAGGTTGCATGACTTTACAAAAAACTTCAAAATTCTGGTTTATACTTCAAACCACTCGTATGATCTGGATTACCATGTTTTCTCAGATACTTTACACAGTGTTGCTATATATGATAGAGTTTGTCTTGATCAAAGTTTTTTTTTGCAAAATGGCGAATCGAATTTTTTTCAATTGTATTGATATATTTACAGATTCAAGTACTTTATAAAGTATTTATAAATTATTTTATTCAAGTACCATCTGTTTATTGGAACACAAGTAAATATTTAACCATCTGGCTATAGTGTCTGAATTTACATGGTTGGAATGCAAAAAAAAGATACTTTAGGGGATATTAACCGAAGCAATGAAAGGAACGGAGACACAGAACTCGACTAGCACTCTGTATGATATGATCTGCTCCACTATGTTACCCTGAAACAACACTCCACTGTCAGCGATACACCATAAACCACCTCATAAAAACAAATACTCAAAGTTTAAAAAAGTTTTTAAAATAAAACGGAATCAATCAATACAACTATTGACACGTAGACAACTATTGTCACTAGTCACCAGAGCAAAGGTGTTGAGTCTCAAAATTAAATCAACATTTTGGCATTCGTTTTCAATATGTTTTATCCCCTTTTTCTTCTTCATTTTTCAGTTTTTGTTTCAAGATCTGATGGCTTGCGTTGAAACTGGTTTTTCCTCCCCGCTCATTAGTTAAGAATGCCTTCATATGGTCATCCAATAAGAATTACAAGTGCTCCAAACTACCTATGGCTACGGTTTCTTGATTGTGTGGTCACTATTTAGAGACGATAGTTGTGAATGATATATAATAATAAGACATAATGATGTAGAGTACTTCATGATTTTATATTTTTATGATGGCATTGTTTTGAGTACTAACTCTGAACTCGCAAATGATGAGAACGATTGTGTCTGCAACAGAGATAACGGCGACTGAGACCTCTATTATGTAGAAGACAAGAGATCTCTCTATCCACAAAAGGGCACCACTGAAACAAAAACACGTTAAAATCGAATACAGCTAAGATAGAAACAGAAGCGGTAAATATCTAGAATCTTTCTTACGGAAAGTTTTGGCAAATCTTAAAACATTAATTTTTTCAGTCAATGTCAAAGTATTCTAGCTGCAGGTGTCAAAAAAGCAGCCTTGCAATAATCTTTTGTCGACAAGAAAAACGTTTTGATTCTTTTTGAAAACCCAAAGTTGAAGTTCTTTCCACAAGATGTGTGATAAATTTCGTGATAAGACTTTTCTCGATTTGAAGAAACAACAAAGAATAGTCGCGGAGCCACAATAATCCCTTCCCTAGTTGACAGTTTTTCGGTTTTTAAACATAATAAATTGTCGGTATCGTCGGCTTTTCTAGCCAAAAACGACAAAATTTCCTATGATTTTTTCGTCGGTGTGGTCGTTTTTGTTCAGTATTTAACATCGGTATCGTCGTTTTCAAACGTACGGCAGATTCGGTATCGTCGTTTTCAAACGTACGGCAGATTCGGTATCGTCGTTTTCAAACGAAAGCGAGAATCGGTTTCGTTTAGAGAAACATCAAGATTTTGTAAACCATGTCTGAAAACCAGATTATTCCAGCAGGCCGAACAATAAAAACGATCGGCATTGGAAGTTTCGAAACAAAACCAACCGTCAAGAACTTTGCTTGTAAACTACAAGAAAGTATAAAAAAACTCAGTGAATGCAAATTAATCAACAGAATTCTCATCAATGTTCAATAAGTATGCTTCTTTTCCTTTTCAAAGTTAACCAAAAAACTTATACTCGTTCATTTATATTTGTGAATGAGCTAAAATAGAGATTTCAATGAATTTGCACATTCTTTCAGAAACGTTTTCTAAGACGAACGTTTGAAGTCCCTACAAACAAACCGTATTAAAACGTTTGACTACATTATATGCAGAAAACTTGAATTTTCCAATGGAAAAAGCCGAGAATTTCCTATGTCTGAAGCCCAAAATACCGAAATTTTCGCGTCTAAAAACGACCACACTAAAACCCACAAAACCGAGCAAACCCAACACACGGAATATTTCTTACGTTTGAAACTGATGATAACAAAGATTTCCTACATTTTTTGATGCGCATTGGTTGCGCAAATGATATAGCAAGCTTGATTACACGGTGTTACAGAGTTAGAAATAAGTTGCCCTTCATCTTAACCGTAGACTTTAATTATATATATATATATATATATATATATATATATATATATATATATATGTATATATATATATATATATATATATATATATATATATACATAAACATATATATATATATATATATATATGTATATGTATATATATATATATATATATATATATATATATATATATATATATATATATATAACACTTTGATCAGGAAGTTGATCACAGAGCATAAGAATTTTTAAATTCACGCTAACGTTAAGCATGATTTAAATTATCTACAAGCTTTCCAATGAAAAAGCATGCAAAGAGCAGATATTGACTTTTAGCACTGTATTCTCATATGAGTATATATAAAATACCGACAGCAAATTCCAAGTTTTTGTTTCAATCTTTTTAAAACCAACCATGGTCAAATTATGCTCTAATGCCGAGCTGAAGTATAGAAGAAAGTGGCTATATATGCGCAATATGAATATAAATTGAACATGATAGTACTTTTCACTAACTATATAGGATATGTGACATTTCCAGAAGCATCAGTGTCTTTGCAGTCGTAGCTGAAACAAACAAGTAAACATTATTTAACTCATTTTGAACTTCAGTTCTCTGGTATTATAACTTATGTTATTAAACGCCTGTAGGTTCACGCTCAATTTTTTCACGCGTTATTTTATCTTAAAAAAATGCGCTTACTCGTTAATTCCTCTTCGAACCATTTCCTGTTCAGAAGTCAGTGGCTAAAGTTCGAATAAGTATAAAACACGGTATAGTTGTCTCCGGTAACGTTTCATAGTAGTCTGATTAAATACAAGCATATTTAATCAAATAACGCAGTTAAAAATATGACTAAGTAGATTAACAATGAGGCTCGCTAATGTGGGATGTCGCATAATGTTCTAACTCCGCTCATCCATAACTTTCTTACAATTGTATACAATTGAAGCAGAAGTAGACTGCCTCCAAAGAAGTAGTTCAATTTATATTTAAAATTCCATAGGTTCTGTAAAAAAAGGACAGACATCTATACATAAAACTGCACTTAAATGAAAATTTTAAACATCAAAAAACGATTTGCAGAAATCAACATATATATCGTTTTCAAAATATGTCCATTAAACTATGATGTCTTTTAAGAGACATGTGGTCTCTACTACTTAGCTTCGATTAGATTTAAGATTATTAAATTGCCTTTATAAGAGAGGGCAGAAGAAAGTTGACCTCTGCACTCAATTAAAAATCTTAATTGAGAATGCATAATAAGATCAAATTCTAATAGAGGTTATCCAAGCTATATAATCACGACGTATGTCACAATTGAAGTTAGTCATTATTACCCGTCAAAATAATAAATAGTTTGCTCCAACAAAATGGTTATCATTCAATTTAAGCAAAGATATGATGAATCAAAAAAGAGAAAAGACCCTGTATGAAAGTTCATTTTCTTTAAAACTTTTGTTGTTAGTCAAAATATCAGAGTAAATACAAGCTCAGAGTTGATAAAAACTTATCAACTAACTATTTACTAAACCAAGCAAATAAAGATGAGTATGAAGCAGTCAGGACATCTTGTCAAGGAGAACAATTGACGCGTTGGCAATACAAAACTGAAAGAGAATTTTTTCAAAATCTGCTTTATTATTGAAACAAAAACCTAAAAATTCATTTTCATTGAGCAATTTCAAAACTTTCAATTATGGTTCTTCAGAAAACCAATTGTACGCTTCAGCAATTAAAAAAATTGATGAGTCCAGTAAAATTATATGGCGCAAAATTTAGATCTATGATTAGCCACCAATAGAAAGAGCAGTCTAGGCTGAACTGAGCCTCATTTTCGACTTGCTAAATTATTCTTAATTCAGACTACTAATGGAATGCAGAGCTAAAAAATGATCTCTACTTATAAGTACAAATTTAGAATGCAAAATCAGATCCAACTCAAAACGAAATTATCCAAGCTATTTATTCACGAAGTAAGATACATTTCAAGTAAGTCAAATTTGCCCTGGAAATTTTTCAAAGGATTGTTTAACCAAATTGAGTATTAGTTTGGTATGAAATACATATATGTGAAAAGTCAATTTTATGTAGAAAACATAAATTTCATTGTACAATGTTGGTGCTTAATTTTGAAATATAAAACCCAATCCCACTGTTTATAATCCAAAAATTAAAACCACTGAATAGTAGCACAGAAATAGGAACATGAAGCAGCTCTGTCATCTTGCGAGTACGACTAATTTACCTGTTAAGAAACAAATTAGGCGATAAATGTTGTTCCGCTATTTTGAACCAAATTTCCAAAAATTATTTGTAGTCAGATTGACAAATCAAGATGTTTAAACTGCTCACAACTAATTGATTTTCTCAGCAACGGGAATCACCGATGAGCGCAACTGTTAAGAACCAATATAAACCGAAAAAAGAAAAAAGTGAAAACCAAATATAGATAAAATTAAAAAATTCTTTATTTTTTTTTAAATGGGTTCAAAATTATTTATTGATTGGAACTTTTTGAACTTCAATTTCTTTTATCAAAAGTCAAAACTGAAACCCAGTCTAGACTTCTCTTTCAAATGTTGTCTAATCAAAGGCAACGTTTGAAAGAGAAGCGTAGCCCACGCTTCATTTCTGACTTTTTAAATTTTTAATAAAAAATGGAACTTCAAATCAAAAATGTATGAACAAAAACGTTCAGAAACCAAATAGCAATTGATAAGATTTTTTGCCAAGATTTTTACCAAAATAAAGAGTGTAAAAATTACAAAAAAATATAAAAAGGAGAATCTCAAGACGTAATAAACGTAGTTTCCAAATCTCCTTTGCTGTTTTGGGACTTAGCATCATTACACTGTATGAGAAAAAAAGAATAAACAATTATTTTGCTTCAACAATTCTTTGAAAAAAACTAACGCTACAAAATATAAACTCTGATCATTATTTGTTTGTTCGTTTAGACCTCGTGAAGGTTTCGCGAGACATGTCAGTATTGGGCCTCAGAAACAATACAACACGAAGAACAAGAAAAAGAATTGGTAACATTTCAATGAAAAAGTTGTGTCAAAAACAACGATATCATTAGTTGGCCACAGACCACTTCAGGCAGCGACATACATTTATCATTAAAACAAATACAACACATTAAGTTTCATTTTGCCAGAAGGTCACGATTCAAAAACTCAAAACAGAAGTCAAATGGCTCTAAAATGTAGTGTGAATAGTGAAATGATCACGAAAAATTGAAAAAATTCTTAGTTCACACTTAACGCTGTACGGGCTACTTAGTGATGCCACTCACAACTCTCTGTGATAAATATATCGAACGGTCAAAATTGACTCAGAACAGTTCGGCATATAGTTCCCATCATAAGAGGGGTCGGAACAATAAAATCGGTAGATATAATCACCAGAACAGTTCAACTCATCTAATGGAAAACATATATATGGCGCTGATATATTACATTGCTTGGCCAAATCCTATTACGATGCATTGCGAGTACTACAAAACTAGCAGATTCGATTACTAGAACTCCAGAACGAAGAGACAAAAATTATGTCAATTGTTCCCATCCCACACAAAGTAAGGGACCATATGCTCAACTGTTTCAACTGTTTTTTTTAGGTACCGTCAATTTTCGACAGCCGATGCATTTGTTATTGAAGTGATAATTGAAACCAATAAAAATCAAATTTACCCTATAAAAATTTAACTGATTGATTTTGTATTTTCGCTCTTTTCGATCACTTATCATGGGTTAAGACTTATTTTTGTTCTGCATTGATTTTTGCAGCACTTCCACTATTCTTGACAAAATTTGCCAATTTTTAAACATTTTTTGCTCAGAATCCGTTAAGTGATTTTTGAAAGTTCTTTATCTCACGTGGATTCTTTTCAGATTGACTGTCTCAGGAGTTGATTGATGCTTAGTTTTCCTACACTTTTAGCTATTTAGCACTGATTGGACCAGTTTTCAGCAATTTGGTCATATTATGTTGTTGTTGCACTATATTTGAAGGGGAATGTTGTCATGACTCGCAATAAAATGTTTTTTATCAATTTTCAGCTATATCTGTAGTCAATTAAGTTTGCATTCCAGGAGGTTCTGGTTGCTATATCACGGCACATTTTGCGATAGCCAAGTGAGACCTCTGAGCCGATCTCAATGTTAGATACACGATCAGAACGATTTACAAACAAATCTCGAAGGTACTTGAAAATTAATATCCGCAAAGTGGTTAGAAGAGATTATTGTTATTTCCTGTAATTTAAGCACACGGATGACATTTTATGTTCTATATAATATATCCAGGCTCTCATTCGTTCTCAGCTGTGCTTTAGATGCTACGTGACTGAAAATTAACAGATTTGTTATAACGGACGAGCAAATGTTTGTTCACCGGTTCAAATTTCTTCAGCGTTCTTAGTCAAGTCTTATATTCGGCACCTAACGATAATTAAAATTTGTTTTGATTTTGGGGCATTTTGTAGTAAAAGTTTCAGATACTTACCGAGATTTGATTTTTTGAGTTGATACTAATTACAGCTTGCTCAAGGTTGGTTTTTAAAGTGATTCTTTGAATCGGTATATAGGGCTGTTCCTGTACAAACGACTTAGACTTATTGTTAGCATCCCATATATCCGGGACGGAAATGTATACTCAACTAGTGTTATTTTTTCAGTCATTTTTTGCAAATTGATATTTTTGTCCTACCAAGATATAAGCATTATCATTAGAAAGCCAATAAAGC
Source organism: Convolutriloba macropyga (assembly GCF_964194025.1). Classification (NCBI taxonomy): domain Eukaryota; kingdom Metazoa; phylum Xenacoelomorpha; order Acoela; family Convolutidae; genus Convolutriloba; species Convolutriloba macropyga. Next base: position 41,087,269 of record NC_134475.1, read on the forward strand.
GTGGAATGAGTCGTTAAAAAAAATTTCTGAATTTTCTTTTTCGAGGAGTTTTCGGGGTCTTAATTTTGTGAACCGCAAGCTGATTTACGTTATTTGTTATCTTTTTCCGCATTTTTTTTCGCAAGAGTTTTGAAAAACCTTTTCCAATATCTGGCAGAATTGTTAAATTATGAAGCTGCCGGTCAATTGCTCACTTGTTTACGTTTTATCCTTATTTTTAGAGTTTTGTGTGAATCTGCTCATTAACAACTTTCGCAAGCTATAATAACGTGTTTGACTTTCGGGTTATAAATTCTGGTATTGCCACCTTAAAGACAAAATATGTAGTTGTTTTGCAAAGTTTTTCAAGTTTTGTGATAAGTTTTCTTTATTTCGATTGTTTCTCAGCTTTTGGAAGCCAATACAGTTTTTAAAAAAACTGTGTTTGAGTTATTAAGTTTTTGGGGTCTCAGTTAGATTTGTGGACATCAGCTTTTTTGTCTTAGAAGATTTAAGCAACATCTAATTGTTTTTGAAGATCCAAGTTATAAAGAGATCTTTAGCATTCTTTTTGTAGTTTTGCTATTTTTTGACAATCTTTCGAATTTTTACATTTCTGCGTCTTTTTGTCTGCTCTATCATCAAGCCAATTTTCCGTCAACCTCCAAATTTATCAGTTCAGTACAGCAGTTTTAAAAATGGGCAAATTAGTGATCAACTCTGCAAAAATTTTTAGGTCTTCTTGGGAAATTTTTGTGTTTCGTGTATTTTGTGTTTAAGTAGTTCACAAATTTTCTCTAATTTATCTCAGGGTTGATTAATTAATTAGGTATAGGTATACAGAAGTTGTTTTTTGGAACAATAGGTTCATTACCTTTCAAAGACTATACAAGCTTTTTCTAATCAATTTTAAAGTTTGTTTATTCTAGTTTGTTAATCTGTTATTTGTGATTGCAGTGCTTGTTTCTTATTTGTCAAGCAAGTTTTTTTCTTGGACAGAGATGTTGCATTTTTGTTATTGTTCTCTTACTAGGCTTGACGTGAACATTGGTTTTCAATATTTTGATACACAAAATATTTATTGCTTTATAATATAATTTTCTCTGAAATTTTGAAACTTTTTTGTCTGTTTGACTCAACTTCCGATAGTCTACCCTACATACTTTTTCAATCAATTCAAAAGATTGTACTACAGTAGTTGTCCTGTTCTGGGTTTTTGTGTTTTAAGTTTGTCAACTTCCTCGATATTAGTTAAGACCATCTGATACATTGCCAAAATGTCAATGAGTGACTTTTTAGTGAGTTCTGCCACTCGGCAGCATTTTTGTGCCTGAAAAAATAGGCCATTTCTTTGATAAAATGGTTTTTAGGTATGATGCGAACTTGAATATCAAACGACTTAATCAGTTTAATTTTTGTCTTGCTTAGTTACAGGAAAAAAAATCACTGTTATTAACATCACTAGTATGTCTGTCATTATTTCAAATCCATCAAATGTTAAATTACAAAAAAAATTGTACTAATTTGAAAATTCTTATCTCTGCTTTATTTGGCACAAAACTCAGCCAAAAACTAGGTTTAGTGGGCTCAGAACATTATGTGCAAACGCACATTACCGAGCCTGTTTGTTAATTAGCTACTTGTATTTAATTAAGAAATGCAAGCACAGTGGAAAGAGATAGGTAGAAAGACATATGAATACTGTTTCTGTTTCATTTTTTTTTCACTTTTTCTATTGGTGTATGATCAGATTATTATAACTCGTCAAATATTCCATGGTAAATTTCCCTAATCGTTTTAATGGTTTTTCAAAAAAATAAATTTTTAACTTGCATCAAAAGCTTTAATTGTTTGTTACACTTTGCTAAAGTTTAGTGGTTTCAATCACTAATGATTAGAGGGGAAGTGGATTGAGCTGTTTCTAAATATTTAGCTGGACTGTGAAATTTGTGTCTGAAATAAAGTGATATTAAATGATAGTCAATATATATTTAGTAGGTAAATCCCAGAAAAAAGTTAAGCTTTTTGTTAACAGATAAAAACCCTTCAGGTTTTCGATTTTTTTTCTATAAAATTGTTTGCTTCAGATGTCAGTTTTGCACGTAGTACATTTCACTTTTCATTCCGCATTTACATGATTGAGACACAGACAGCTGAATGTTCTCCAGATCTTACTGCAAAGAATTTAACATGAAGTTTTCTACGTTTCTTTCTGTTGAAATTTCACCTTCTGTCATTCAGTTTATAAACAAATTTGGCTATGATCGGAAATGAGGAGAAAGGAAACATTATGCGTTATTGTATATCAAGTAGCCCTATTGATTGATAAGTTGAAGAAATATAAAACAAGCAACAAGTTCTCGTTTCTTATTCTAACATTAAAAAAGAAGAATGGGATCTTTCTCAGTTACAGAACACGTGCAGTTGAGTAGGAAATCATCATGTAAAAATATGGCATGTGCGCTTGGGGTTGCAATTATTATGCACCACCAAGTAAGATGCAGGCGAGTAGGGGGGGGGGGGGGCACAGAAAAAAAATCCGGATAATAGGGATACCGTGTTCTTCTAAACCTATTTCATGTATCTTCTCCGATGACGTTTCTGGATGTTTTAAAAATGATTTAAAATATTTTAAAATTTAAAATCGGTTTCTACCATAGGAGAAATGACTCTTCATGTTCTAGAAAGAGCATTTCAGGCGCTGCTCAAAGTATCATGTCGGAGGAGTGTCAAGTTTCGTTGCATTAGAATGAACTTACCAGTGGGTGATTGGAGTTTCAAATTTGACAAAGTTGGCCACATACACAGTACAGCTGACCAGCTTCAGAATCAATAAGATGCTTCTGATCATAAAAGCTGAAAACAGAAACAAAACAGTCATTTCTATTCAAACGTGGATTAGTTTCTACAAATCATATTTCAACATTATTCAAGAATAGAAGTTTCTATGCAAATAACTAACAGATTATGCAACGCATCTGAGGTTCTTATAAACGGTTGCTAATAGATTCCACCTAGGGAAATTTTGCTGGGGTGTGCAGGACTACTGACCTGTTCTGAAGTTTCGGTTCCATACGAAGTCCAGCTTCTCTTTGGTGGAGACATGAGTGTAGAACTGGATTCTGACCCTGTTAAACATGAACAAACTCAGAGTAGAGTCCAAAGTGTCCAGATTCACCATTCTGTCTCATCTAAGTCAGCCACAAGTGTGACTTTTTTGAGGGTTTCTTAGAACAAATTATGCTTCCAGTAATACACATACACAAATAAACCATTGATTGAAGTCATACGGACTCATAATTTGACAATACGCGGAAAACACATCTTATTAGCTTGAATAATAAAAATTTCCGAAAAACAGAAGACTAAATGAAAGCAGATGTCTAACACTAAGCAATCAAGAATAAATTACATTATGATATTAAATTTTCTCTACAATTTTTTCAAGGCCAGACAAACAATTAAGTATTTTGAAAACGATAAAAATGAACGGAACGTTTGGTGTACGCATGATGATTCTGAAATCAATCGTGTTCCAAGCTCTTCAAACACATTTTAAGATAAGGTGGTATAAAAATCTACTTAATCGGGGGTGTAATACAAAATATTTTCAAGGTAAGCGCCTGATTTCGACTAACTGCCCATTGGTTCCAACTATCTTCAACTGATCGTAAAGGCATTCAATAGACAGGCAGAGATATTTCCCAAACTGCGTTTTAAAGCGCTTGATGAAACCAAAGGGAAAATATGGCCAGGGAGACTTAAATGAAACTATATTCCTCAGACTATGGGCGTAAAACTCACAGACAAACAAAACAGTGGAAACTACAGGAGGCTAAATATAAACAGAATAACTTTTATTTGTGTCTCGCGGGCACAATTTGATTCTTAAAGGACAGGTTAAAAGTTTGTTTCAGGAGTAAAATAAAAGGAACTGAAGAAATGCATTTGGGCACAAACTCAGAATTGAGGACAGAAAACAACCCCCAAAATTGGGTTTTATTAAATCCCTAAATATATGCTACGAGATTTGAATTTACATAAATTAAATCTGAATTTCTATAGAGTAGAAAACTAGTAAAATTTATACAAGAAATCTTGGGTTAATAGTCTCATTTGAGACGGCGTTGAGAATCGATCCCAGACAACCCAGTATCATGTTGTAACTAAAACATAAAGGCTAAAAATTCTGCAATATAGAACGAACATAAATTTAAATGCAAACAGTTGATCTACTACAAACTGAAATCCAATAAATTATTGTCGAATTATATAACGGCTCTGCTTTTGGTATACAAGTCCAGTAACAGATCTATCATGTATAGCATGGAACATGACGGGAAAACTTCATTTGAAAATGCCGTGCTGAAATGGAAATCTGTTCTAAGCAAACACACGCACTCCAATTTGCAGTTTGAAGAAAGAATAGTGTTTGATCTCGCGTGAATAGATTCCAGTAGACAGTTTATTACCAAAATTGGCTACTGCTATTGCGGATACTGATAACCGAAGACTCAGTTAAAATTTTCTGCGAGAGATGGTTTTTTTTCGGCAATTATAAGCAGGGCAATTGTACAACCCATTGTTGGCTTTGTCAAAAATTCAAGGTTGTTCAGAGCAGGGGAAAATGAGCATAATACCAAAAAGAGGAAAAGATGTTTTTGGTCTGATCCACTTTTTTGGCCAAAGTTATGAGGGAACGTTGGCTTCATGTCTGCAATTTGGATAATTTCAATTTTGTCGTGAAATAACTTCTAGTTCCGCCTTGGCTAGGGTCCTAAAATCATCCAAAACTGTGCGAAGAATTGGATATCTGGTTCTTGCATTAATTGGGAGTGTTCTCTCGTGTCCACAGGGTACCCGGGCCGCGGAATTTGGCCAAAATTATGTAAGATCAGCGGCAACTGGCGTTGACAAGTTGGAAAATTCACTGCAATTTTCTTACATAATTTTGCGTTGAATTTACCCCAGTGATTGTGGAATTTTTATCGTGTAAGATCTGACAAATTTCTGACAAAATCATCTTGCTAATAGCCTGTAAGGGGATGCATCTTCTTATAAGATCTTATAAGACGTTTATCAGATCTTAAACGATAAAAATTCCTCTTATAAGATCTTATACGATAAAAATTCCTCTTATAAGATCTTACACGATAAAAATTCCTCTTATAAGATCTTACACGATAAAAATTCCTCTTATAAGATCTTACACGATAAAAAATTCCTCTTATAAGATCTTGCACGATAAAAATTCCTCTTATAAGATCTTACACGATAAAAATTCCTCTTATAAGATCTTACACGATAAAAATTCCTCTTATAAGATCTTACACCATAAAAAATCCTCTTATAAGATCTTACACGATAAAAATTCCTCTTATAAGATCTTACACGATAAAAATTCCTCTTATAAGATCTTACACGATAAAAATTTCCTCTAATATAATTTCCTGAAGTATGGTATATACTTCATATTAAAGACAATTCAGAGTTGCTCTCAAGCAGTAACCGAAAAGCTACAGCATGCAACACTTAAGTGTCAGAGCAACAAAGAGAAAAATATCTTATACTGTCTTGTAAGACTTATAAGATATTGTAAAAAAGATTATTTGAGTGGCAGGGGCTTTCTCCGAAACGGTGATTATCAAACTAGGCTGAGTTTTTTTTCAAAGACCAAAACTATCTTGGACTGCTAAGTTTAGCCATAGTACCCAGGTAAGACTCACACTAAAACTGCCGCCAAAACAGAATCAGCAAGCATTTTTTGTTTCATAATTGGTAAGCTGGCCGATTCTTTTTTTATTCATATAATCTTGACTACGTTATACGATTATTTTGAAAAAATTAAAACATGTCATATCCGATCTTACACGATAAAAATTCCGTCTTATCAGATCTTACACGATAAAAATTCTGATAAGGGGAATGTTTATCTTATAAGATGTCTTATCAGATCATACACGATAAAAATTCTGATAAGAAGAATGTTTATCTTATAAGATGTCTTATAAGATCTTACACGATAAAAATTCTGATAAGAGGAATGTTTATCTTATAAGATGTCTTATCAGATCTTACACGATAAAAATTCCTCTTACCAGAATTTTTATCGTGTAAAATCTGATAAGATCTTACACGATAAAAATTCTTAGTCAGCATCTTATCAGATCTTACACGATAAAAATTCCACAATCACTGGGGTAGCGTTGATCTTACAAAAAATTAAAGCGTTCACTTGAACTATTAACCTCCAATTGCGTATGGGACTCGAACTATTGAACTCCTGCTTGCTTCTCGCCTCTTCAACCATAGTGCCACAGTACCTTGGCTTCCTTGAGAGCCGCACTCCTTATAAAGCGTAGATCTTACATATTTAGCGTTGAATTTAGCGTAGATCTTATATATTTTGCGTTGATTTAGCGTAGAACTTGCATATATTTCGTTGAATTTCGAGTAGATCTCACATATTTTTTTGTTGAAATCAGCATAGATTTTACATATTTGGCGCTGAATTTAGCGTAGATCTTACATAAATTCAACGTATTCAACGCATTTACCTTGTGAGGCCTACTGGGAAAAATTTATAAAAATTTGAAAAAAAATTTGAATTCCTAAAATGGTCTGAAATTTTTTTTGCGCCGTAAGAGTGCCCTCAAAGGTTATTTTTTACCTGACTTACTTTTCTCGCTTCTGCAGTATAGGGGTCGAAACAGTAAAAAAAAATTTTTGGAAAACTTGAAAATATTGAAATTGTAAAATGGTCTGAATTGGAGTTTGCACTATAAAAGAGCACTAAAAATGATTTTTTTCTGACCTAATGTTTCTCACCTTTGCAGTATAGGGGTCGAAACAGTGAAAAAGTTGATTTTTCAAAAAAACAACTGGGAAAAGTTTTGAAATGGTAAAATGGTCTGAAATGCATTTTGCACTATAAGAGATCTATATAGTGATTTTTTGCTGACTTCACTTTTCTCACCTGTGCATTATAGGGTGTCGAAACAGTAAAAAAAAAAATAATTTTTAGAAAAACTTGAAAAATTTGAAAAATTTGAGGTCATGTTTCTCACATTAGGTTCAAAAAAGCAGTCTTTAAATTAGGTGGGAGTTTCAAAAAGCGACTGATTTCCATCCCAAATCATTTAACTTCTACTATTTAAGTTCTATTTCCAACTTCAATTGAGACCTAACTAAAATTTTCATTGGTCAGATCACTAGTGGGTGGAGGAGCTACATACTCAAATGGTTATTTGTGCTGTCAATTTTGGCTGATCATTATATTCAGTAGAGAGCTGATACTGGTCATTAGAAAGCCCGTCCAGCGTAGAATATGTAATTAGAAAGATTTTTTTGATTTTCGTTTTTTTTACTGGGAGTTATCAATGTTTAAAGTTTTGTGAAAAGTAGACGCATTTCCGTTGTTTTTCCCGTATTCGTTTAACCAAATTTTTTATCAATATTGCTATATATTGTTATTTTTTAACAACAATGTTTATGGTTTTACCTTTAAGGATAGAGGATGGTTGCAGACTGCTTTTATCTGAGAATACGCTTTTGTTTCCCACTCTGTTTATATATTCCGGAAGTAGAGACCTAACATCTGCTGTCACAATTGTGCATAACTCTAAAAGCATTTAGTTGCACTTTCGCTTCTTGTAGGAGTCTTCTGGGATTAAAATCGAACTAACGGTTTTTTGGGAAGCTAACTCAATAATTATACAAAGTGCATCAGTTAAATTTGCTTTCTTGAAAAAATTCATTTCCTAATTGATTCAGTGACAACTTAAGTTGGACGCAAAGCAAAATCAGGACTAGTATTGGACTAGTCTTGGATTCTTACAACCAATAATTATTCGGATTATATTGGGGCGCGGTCTTTTTCCAGATAGTTTCGAGTTTAACTTTTTGTTTTTTTTTTATTTTTGTTACTGAGAAGAATGATTTCAAATCAAGGCACACTTAATGGCAGATTTTCTTTACAGCAAAGTTAGTCCAACTGAATATACATTTTGTTTTCGGAGAAAGTATCATATATTTTAAGGCTTTGACGATATGTTTTCGCAAATATTTAATATTTTTTTTGTTTTGCCTTCGTTTTCATCTTATTAATCAACAAACCATTGTGTTCAATAGGAGCTAGAAGTCAACCTACACAGTGCTTTTGGGTGTTATCTAATGCCTCTTATGATTTAGACTATACTTGTTTGATGAGAATGCCCGTGAATTTTTGTTTTTAATCAATTTTTTATCATTTTTCTGTCAACATGGAGCTTACTCTCAACATTCAGGAAAAAACGTATTTCATGCTAAGGAATTGATACTCATCATATTTGTTCTTAAGTTAACTTATGGTTTCTTAGCTTTTTACTAAGAAGTTTTTGAGAAGATTTGTGATTTTTGCATAAAATTCTATATTCAAGGTTCTTATCTAATCCTTTTACACAATATCGCATTAATGGCTGCTCTAATTAGTTTGGCATCAAAAGAATAAACAAAACCAATTTCAAAGATATCAGTGAAAAATCTGTAGCGTTAACAGCTGCGAACCCGTTTTCTTGCGTTCTCAAAAAAATATAAAAGATATTTTTGTTTTTGCCTTTAATTGTCGTTAATTTTGTTGTCGTACGGCAAATTCATCACAATCAAGGGGCGTTTTTTATTCTATGGATGCTTAAAGGAACTCATTTGTCGATTTCAGTTTAAATCTAACTGTTTCAATGACTCTCGATACATTTTTTAAAGCAATTATTTTTGTTATTCTCGATTTTTGTTTTCTTTGTCTCCAACATGTAACTTAGTCTCATTATTGACAAAGCTCATCAACCATCCGTTGCTCCAAACAATATTGTTGTTGGTTAAGTTCTGATGATTCATTTCAAGACTTTAAAAATGTTTTTAATAAGAATTTCGTGAGTCTTCTATACTGGTCACAAATTGTGGTTCTCTTTGTTGTCTTTTCTAAAATTGTGATTTTGGATATTTGAGCATTTCTCTGTTTTTATTGTTTCCATTCCACATTATCACAATTCTGCAGTGGTCAAAATGGCGTTGAAAAAATGCAAAAATGAAAATAAATTATGTTCTCCATGAAGAGCCGAAGGCTTTAACGGCTGCGGCACCGCTTTATTTTTAAATTCAATTGATTTCTTTTTTCGTTTTTGCTCTTTTGTGGTCGTCTCAAAGAAAAAAGTCTCAATTGCTTTCTTTGACGTATAAATTAACCTGCCTACTGAGCGACGTCGATACATTTTGGGTTTAATCTATTTGAATTGGAATGTTGTCTTAAAATAGAAACGTGTTTTTTTTGCAGTTTGACTTTGTTGCTCTTCTCTGTCGGCCTGTTACCGAGTTTTGACAGGTCCCATATCATTGACAGATCTAATTTAATGACAATTTAACGATTTACGGCTGTAGTTGTTACGTTCAATTTTTATCTGATTCCTTTTTCATTTCATTATTAAGTGTATTTTTTTAAACATAGACATTGAGCTTTGGTCGTAATTAATGTCTGCTATTATTTGATTTTTGTGTTTTTCTTGTCCAGTACTCTCACTAATGGCAACTCTTGTTGGCCCTCTCATCCAGCTTTGTTTTTCCGACTTAGTTGTTTGTTGAAAGATTTGTGAATTTTTTAAACTGTTTTCCTCATTTGGTTGACAATTAAGTCAAAACGCGGATGAGCGGAGTTGGAATATTAAGTGCGAACGCACATTACCGATTCGCCTTGTTTTTTTTCGAATTAACCACCTTGCTCTTCAGTCAAAAAAATTTTGATTGATTTCCCGCATTAATCTACAACTAATAACATGTGGTTTATACGATATTCTTGGGAACTTCGTTTTCCGCATTTTACTAATTTTTTTCACCAAATAACCTTGGAAAGTTTTTTATGTTGGAAAAGGGCAGATCAATACTAACACCTTTAGTTTCTCAAATATATAGTTTATTTCTTCAGTTTTCTTCGTGTTTTTCTTTCTTTCCATTTGACAGCTTTGTATTCCCAAGAGGCAATTTTCTTCTGTTTACATTGCAGATGTAGAACGAACTTTTCTCTGACTCCAATGCTAAGTCTATTTGATTGCTTAATTAGTTGGAATGAAGCTCAGACGAAATCGACAGACAAGAATCTAGAAATATACTATAAGTTAATCGTGGAGTCGTTTATAGACGGTTCAGGTCAAGGCTAGATGTGGAGGGAGATAGTTTGAAATTTTCGTTTCAATCAACACATTCAGCGAGAAATTAATTGCTGAAATTCAGCGAGACACTGATGAGTTCATCCAATTGTTATTGAAATATTTTTTGGATTTTAAATGGAGTACGTCTAAAATTTCATATATATTTATATTTTTTTATATAGGTTCAAATATGAAATATACTAGTTTATTTTCTCGATTAAGCCCGCGATCATTCTGTGACTTTCAATTTTATAGCGTGTCCCATAAGTTGAAATAAGCGAACCTTTCAAAAGCCACGGGACAGATTTCAAAGGTCAAAGTCAAATTTTAAACATAGACAAAATTGATGAATAGACGCTTAATAGAAAAAAAAACGTTGACAATCAATGACCAATTCGATGCTCAATTGCCTGTTTTTGACGTTTTCCAACGTTTGCTTATTTTAATTTTATGGGACAGACTATACTAACCTAAGATTTGACGACAAGCATGTTAAGATATAGTTAAGAATAGTTACCAGTCTAGAAGTGACATCTGTTAGATGACAGACGAATGAATTATGACAGCAGCTGAATATTCATATTTTAATCAGAATAATCAACCGCAAACTCTAAAATTTGCTATGACTGCTAAAAAGACAATATTGTTTTGCATAGCTGAAAAGATGGTTAAACGTTGTACAATAATAACGAGGTTATTCAAGCGCAAAAGAATTCAAATGTGATGCTAGCCGTGTAACGAAGTATTTGAAACCATGCACCGTGAAATGACAAATATTTGAGCTGTACTGTCACGATCTAACTTATACGTATTGACTATATGCTTCCTATAAAATATAAACAAAATTTTAAAAAATTTTATTTCAATTTGGTAATCGAAGTCCTTCGTTTTGCATTGAAAAAAATGCGAAGCAAATTTTTCGTAAATTCTTAGTCACTTTGGAGTTATTTTGGAATTTTCTATTATAGGCACAATTAAAATATCTACGTAACTGGAGAAACTCCAAACAAAGTCTGTAAATTGTACAAAAACATTTTTTTAGCAATGCAATATCCAAAGCTTGTGGACAATGCTTGACTGATTCTGTCAATTAAAAAAATTTGCTAAAAAACTTGCTTAAAGAGGACAAGTTTAAAAAGTAGCAAAGTGTGGAAACAGGAGGAAACAGAAATGAGTAAAACGAGATTTCACCAACGTTTTCAGATATTAGATTAGATGATTACTGGAAAACAGTTTTAACGTTAAAAACAATTTAAATTATCAATTATAGATTAAAATTAATTTTCAGCAGTGGATAGAAAAAGAATGATAGAACCAAACAAGTTTGCAGACCAGAATTGTTTTTCATTCTGACATTTAACAGTTTCATGGATTTTATCTTCATGGCAAAAATTGGTGACATATTTTGAATTGACCAGTGCGTACGGACTGCTACTAAATGAACGCCAAATAAAAACCTTACTCACATTCTCATTTTAATATTTATGTGTCAGAAGATTCAAAAGATTCTCTCATGACACTTATTTCCGAGTATGCCGATCAAAATAATTGTTTTCCTAGAAAAAATCATTTCGTTACAAAAATCACATTTGCTCGAGTATATATACTTGGCAAATCGCTTTTTTATGCATAAGTTATATGCACATGAACTAAGAGCACGAAAGTTTGTGAGAGCGAAAGGTTGCATAATGCTCAAAATTTCGGTAGATAGGTCGCTAGCATTTGCATTTTACATGTGTGCAAAAACTATCGAAAAAAATAATTGACTCTAATCCGTTGATCGCCGACTCTAATTTATTCCTTTGATTTTGAGTGATTAGTCGCCATTTTTTGCAGTGCTATTGTCGCTCCCGGAATTAGCGACGAAGGAACGGTAGTTTGGTGGGTGATTTTTACATTGTCGCCGATTTTGGTCAAATTTGGGCGATATTGCTAAAATACAAAGAGCCAACGAATTGTTTCGGACCTTTTTTCGGTTATTCATTCTGCAATGAGGAAGTGACTCATATAGGCTTTTTTCATTATTGGCACAATATAACTTTCTGTAGAACCTGAGAAACACCAAAGTGAAGTATGCAATTTTTTTGAAAAATTACTTTGGCAAATCAAAAATTTTAAGAGACAGAAAAGCATGTCATAGGGCTCAACTTGATCCTGGCCAATGACTTGGGATCAATTTCATAACTAATGAAGCAATTTAGTCAGTTGATTGAAAATTTTAAAACTAGTCATTATGCTAAACAAAGTTAAAGTTTACTTACTGTTACCGGAAACCCATCTTAAATTCAATTTTGGGCAATATGCAATAAAAGGGACTATGATGCTTGTTTTAAAGAACATTTTAAAAATTCAAATGTAAGTGCAGAATGACATTTTACTACAAACATCAGGGATTAGTTTTGAGATTAGCACATTTCTCCTGGTCAGAAATGACGGCTTTTTTGACATTGTTTGTCTAGAGAAATTGAAATAAATATATTTCTTTCTCTGCTGTTTCACTCTTAAGTGTTTAGTTAAACTACAGTAAAAAAATAGTAAAAATTAATGAAGATTTTCTTGTACTTACGCTACAGACTGAAAATTTCTCATATAATGTATCATTGTCGACCATTAAAGAACTTCTATATTGTAAATATAGCCAAATACAAAAGAAAAACCATGAATCAAAAATAAATTACTCAGCTGTTGTAGTTTTGTGCATAATAGACAGCTTTTTCTGAAAATTTCTTAGCAACTAAGGTTGTATTTACATGTTTGTCTCAAAAAACAATCATATATTTTTTGGCGAAATATCGACAATTAACAGTGCTATAAAAGGAGAGAAGAGAGGTATCGAATGGAAGGTAACAATAATTTTCCACCTGTTTTTCCCTGTTTCATCCACGGGACAAAACTGAACAGTCCATCATTAAAAATTTATTCGCACAATGGAGGAAATCAATTGCAGAATTTGGAAAAACCTTCTCAAGGAAAATCATTTGACGTTTTTGAAACCAAAACCGCAATGAAAAAATTCACAAAACAGTTTTTTCAAGTATAGAGTACTGTGTTAATAAATGATTCCCACTTTTTGCAGATCAAGCAAACACTGCTAGACTGGAGCAGAGAAAGATACTTAGTAAATAATTCACGTCTTTTTATTGGGGTTGGTAACTGTTTTACAACTCTGCAAATAAATAATTTGACTACAAGTTTAGACAGAAATGTCATAAATGTTGATAAGATATGCACCTGAACGAGAAAAGTAGATTGAATGGCAAGTTAAAGTGAAACGGGGACAAAAGAAAAATGATTAAAAAGATAAGGGGCCCGGTTAATTTATTAATGTTAAGATGTTGACAATGATAAAACTTGATATCAAATTCTAATAGATTTTGAGTACAAATTTGAGTTCATCACATTCATGTTCGGTCTCCATCAGTGAGATCACTAGACCTGAAGAAATTGGACAACATCTAGTCAGTCTGGAAATTATTGATCAATCAATTTTGGTCTGAGTGTTATCTTGACACAATATGCGCTCACTACATTATGCAAATTCAGTTATGAGTCGACAAGTTTTCAGGCTGTAAATAGCTGCAAGAGAAGTGCTGCTTATTTCTGGGATAAAACTCCATCTTGTAACACCTTTCGAGACCCAGTGAAACGAAACTTTATAACTCTGGAATGTCCTGCAAGATCTTAATGCCTCATGCAAAACTTGAAAAATCTTACCAAGATCTTGATAGGTGCAACAACTTGGCAAGATCTTTTCAAAACAAGTCAAGAAAAAAGGTATTGATAAAAGTTAACAGATAGAAAAACAATTAATGAAGCACGTATAACAGAATTAAAAAAGCATTTTTTGAATCAAACTTACGGTTGAAAAAAAAATGCAAACTGAACAACAGGAGTTCTGGACACTCTTTTGTATAGAAAGTGATTAAAAGCACTATGAACATACTGAGCTTGCATACATTTTAAATTTCGATAATACTGGAAAAAGAAGGATCCATTTTTGGTTAATAAACGGGAGCTTCGTTGTAATTAATGGCAACTGAATATTACGACAATTCTCGATAATGCTAATAATTCTTTATAAATCAAGATCTTTCTTGCCGAATCGTATAAATTCGTGCTTTATCTTATTTAATGGCGCTTTTTGAAGTCTTGTATTGTCACGTTTCATCTTTCTCGATATGCATGCGAACATTTTGTTTCTAAATACCCACACCAGGATCTTGTAAATGCGTATATACCTTGCTGTCTTAATTGTCATGTAACATGGCAGGATGTTTTAGCTTAACTTTTAATAAAGATTTACTAAGTTTCCGTTCAATGATAGGCTCTATATAGTGAAATCTAAGAGTACTGTCAACAGCTGGGTTCTTTTCTTTAAAAAAATTATTTCAGAAACTATCTTGATTTCAAAAAATAAAAATACAAAAAAAACAATTCTAAAACTTTTCAGCAAGGCCATTATATTGACTCCATATAATGGCCTTGCTGAAAAGTTTTAGAATTGTTCTTTTTGTATTTTTATATTTTGAAATCAAGATAGTTTCTGAAATAATTTTTTTTCAATAAAATAAAAAAGTAGTGCTTTCATTTGTTTTGAAGTTCAACTTTTCAATCACTTAAAACGTCATATAAACACAAGCTTTAGATGTCATACTTTAGAATTCTAAAAAAATGTTTGATTTTTTTAAACTTTTTTTTCAACGTCTGACGTTGAAAAAAAAGTAAAAAAATCAAACATTGTTTTAGAATTCTAAAGTATGACATCTAAAGCTTATGTTTATATGACATTTTAAGTGATTGAAGTGTTGAACTTCAAAACAAATGAAAGCACTACTTTTTTTTGAAATACCACTAAACAAGGCCCCAGGAGACGTATCCAAAACAGATTATCAAAATATTCTTCACCGGAAAGTCTTTGAGAGTATCAAACTGAACAAATAAAAACAAAGTATGAAAATTGGTCAGATCTGTGGAAAAAATCTTTTAATATATTTTTGTCTCAGGAGTTTTTCAGTTCAGAATTTTACCATTTACTCTCTATTTTGTCCGATTTTTGCAAGTCAATTCAAGGCTGTGGAAAAAGTAAAACCAATTACTCAATGAATGGAAATTCAAGCTCCACTTCTCCAGCAAAACCGAGCGTAATTAATTTTTTAAATGAAAACATTGATAGTCTGAACTAGAGTTT
Source organism: Convolutriloba macropyga (assembly GCF_964194025.1). Taxonomy (NCBI): domain Eukaryota; kingdom Metazoa; phylum Xenacoelomorpha; order Acoela; family Convolutidae; genus Convolutriloba; species Convolutriloba macropyga. The sequence continues at coordinate 41,102,611 of NC_134475.1, forward strand.
TACCTGAAAAAAATAGAAAGTAAATTTTGTTTCCACATTTTGTGAAAAAAACTGAACAATGAATTCAAAAGTCACGCGGATATCCTTTGAAAATAATTCAATAAGAACCTATTAATTCATTTAAAGCGTCTCCGGCTTTGACACACAAAATTAAAAAAAAAATTATTTGTACATGGCGTTGATTTTGTTTCAATAGGTTGGGTTGAAAGTTAACAGTAATCGGAAAACAAAAATTGAGAAATTTGCTGAAATATAAGCAAAATATAATCTGCAGACGAGCAGCTTATAATCTGCAGACGAAATATAATCTGGACCGGAGTCGTCTGCAGACGAGCAGCAAATTATTTTAATTATCTCTAATAGAAACATCGTGAGCTCAGCTTTCTGAATGTATTATAGAACGAAACGGACATGCATAAAATCACAAAGTTTCTTTTTCGAGAAAGAACCTAAAACAACTTCAGAAATTGAAATGTGATAATTTTAGTTAGAAAACGAGCACGAAAACTAGGCTATGGCATCTTTTCGTTTAATAATGTTGAAAGATGTAGAAATCAACAACTTTTTTAACCTTTTCTAAATTTTAACTTGTCTGTTACAATTTTCTTTATTTCAAAATTCTAGCCAATATTTTAACTATTGTCTAGCCGAATCTGGACAGTAGAGAAAATATTGTGCACTATCGTGATTTCTTTTGCAAAGCTAGATAACATTTTTTTAGAAATTTTTGCTGATCTGACGAAATCTGCTTCAATTGTTAAAACCTTCTCCATACAATGAAGTATCAGCGACTTAAAAACAGCGGCGAAGATTTTCATGGAGAACAAAGATTTTTGATATTGAGTTAAAAATTGATGAAACTAACCGTAACACTTTTTTAAAATAATCACATGTATAAATTATTGAATGCGATGTTTACAAAAAAGCGGCAAAATTTTACTCATTGTTTGACAGTCCGTTTAGAAAAAGAAGCAGAAACCTTTGATGTCATTATGAAAATATGTTTTGCCAACTAAAAGTAGCCTATATTCCCAATAACCAAAATGAACAAGACACACCAATTGACATTTTTGACACAAGTATGAGCTGAGATATCTGATCTCCCGATGCGTTTTCGTTTCTCTGTAATCAATAATTTCCAACGATCAGTCGGCACACACAAAAAAACTTTTTATACCTGAAACAGGTGCCTGGCACCCGCGAATGAAAAACTTCAATATTTGGCCAATTTTTATCTTACTGCAGAACACGCATCTGCATAACATAAGTTTCCGGGCTATTCGGAAAATTTGTTGAGATAAAGATCCACGAAACTTCTATTTTGTCAATCAAAATAAACAAAAAATTAGTGGTTTGCACCCAAAAAACTACTGCTATATTGAGTGAAATCCTCAAGAAGCGTAGATCGTACCCTCAGGACAACAACAAAACAAAATATAAACGAAACCCGTTTAATTAACTGGTTTTCAGTCTTAAAAAAAACAAGTCGACCCGCATGGGACAATGCGTAGCACAGAATCTTCCAACATACGTCTCAAGTTTGTCAACAAACGTCGTTCTGTTCTGAGTTGACGAGATGTGGTGACTTCAAGTGAGCTCAAATTGAAGCATTTTTTGCGTAGCAACCTTGGGTAGGACTTTTTATTTTTACAAAGGTATAAATGTTTCAGAACCCTCATGTTAATACAATTTTACTAGAAGAAAAACTAATTGGGTGATTAATTATTTTGCAATGAATAACTAGATTTCACAGTCTTTAATTTCCGAAAGGTCCACAATTCAAAACTTTAGTTATCGAGATCAATAAAAAATAGAGGAGAAAATTATGTCAAATGCTCTCATGGAGAAGAAGTGAAATTAAAGGTAGTCTTAAACCAGTTGTATCATATTCGCACAAAATTGAAAGTTACAATTAAACGCAAACGGAAAAAGAGACTGCATTATTTTCACGGTTTATATTACTATTCGAAAAAAAGTAGTTTTTTAATATATTTTTCTAGTTGAAAAACTGACGTTTTTGTATATCCATTTGCTCAATCTTGTGGATTCTGGCGTATGATGATTTCGTGTTTCAATGACTTTTGGATCAATTGATGCAAGTATGTTCAAAAGTCAACCAAGCATCAGATGAGAAAAATGCAGCAGGATATAAAATCAATGTTTTCTTGGTTTTTTCAGCAGAGTTTTTCTCATGTTGATTTAAACTCTTCGTAAGAGTCAATTCAACTAACAAGCAAGAGGAACTTTTAATTACCAGGGGAACAAGTTTCTGAAACGAATTTTCCGGCAAAAGGCAAAAAGTTTTTCTATTTCACTGAAAATTATACATCGCAATCATCGAATAAAAATTAAGCTTCTTAAGAAATGAGAATGAAAAGAAAAATCTCCTATTCGTGTTTCCTGGTTATTATTCTCTCATTTTTTTATTCAATCTTAATCCAATTCAACCATTTTATTGTCGAACTCAGCGCCGTAAGAACAAATATGAAAGGTTTTTCATGTAAAACATGAATTTATTGCTATCTATAAGAAAAAAAGAGTTTTTTCTTTTCCAATAATTTACTGTTTTGAATTTTTTGTTTCCTAATGAAAGCAAAAACATACCAGTGAATGATTCACATTCTCATTTAAGTGGCATTAGAAGTAAATTGTAACTCAGTTGCGAGCTTAAATTAGAAAAAATTTTAAAAACTTTAGGTAAAATCAACTGTTTAAAGAAAAAAAAACAACGTTTTACATTTTTCTCCGAATTATAGATCATCCTTTGTCACAGTCTCACGTACGTAAATATTATTTCAACAAATTTGCAAGACTCCTTTTATGTCAATTTGCTAATAAACTATGCGACTGACAAGTAGACGACCCCAGAATATGACAAAAATTTCATTTTTTCCTTTGCATCTTTCTATTTAATAAAAAGAGAGGTAGTTTTTGAAAGCTACCCTCTTTGAATCGATTAGGATACAAAAAGATCAAATTGCTCAAAAAACTAAGTTGTTCAGGAAGCTTGAGAAATCTATACAGAGATAAGCAAAGTATTTTAATTATGTTTACTATTTAACTTGGTCATAATAAGCTAATTTTGTGTGTTCTTCAAGTGTCACAGTTGTTAAACTGGATTCAATTCAAAGCAAATAAGTCCATAGAAAAAAACTACAATTTAGAAACTTTTTTTAAATATGAGCTCAAGGAGTTCGCAGTAAAAAAAACAAAATTCTTAACTACATCTTCCTTTCACAAAAATTTTCTATTTTCTTCACATCAGAATCCTGTTGAACTACTCACCAAGAAATTTGAAAAAAAATAACAACCAAAATAACAACTAAGAGAATGAAACCTAGAATAGTTACCTCTTTTTTGTCCTTTTAATGCATGTTTGTTTAACGCTATAAAACACTATTTTAAAAAGAATGCAAATAGATAATGACATCTGGCAATCTGTCAAATGTTATTTTTATCACCTATGCAACGCCGTGAGCGGAGTTTTATCGGCTATTCCTGTTTCTTTTGATTTTGACCTTAATCATTGTATTTCAAAAATCCTTGATTGATTGGATTTAAACTTTACTCTGTAGCACAGGTAAGTTAGGGAAGTCAGAAATCAAGCCAGAAAATTGAACTTATATAAACTGAGAACCATGACCAAAAGACTAAATGGATTTAAAAAACATAGGCAGACGATTTGGAGAAATGAGTGGAAGCGTCATTGCTTTTAAGAAAACGACGTTTTCAATCAACTGGCGGTACCTACTAAAGTGACTAACTACACCCTTAAAAATAGGTTAGAAAACGAAGAACCGTTTTCCAATAATCAAGCTTAACTAAGAATTAGGAGAGAATCAATCAATTCTTTTTATAATACAAGTAAACATTACGAAAATTTTTCTTTTAAGCAATTGAAACCTAGTTTTTCTCTAGCAGCACTTGACGAGCTTTTTCAGGCTCACAAGTTTTTTCATTTTTGAGAAAAAAAAAGAAAAACTGCGAGCAATTGACAAAAAGTTAAAAAGTTATATTTTTAAAAGGTTATTTTTCTCCACGAAACTACTGTTTAAAATAATAAAAATTGTGACAATCCTGTAACTATAATACTTTTTCCGATTGAATTGATAAAACACAGAAATGGCGAAAAAATTCCGAAACAGCTTAAAAACAGCCGCAAAATAGCTGAAAAACCTCAAAATAATAGAAAAGTAAGATTATTTTTAAACCTTTTTAAAACGCTATTCTGAACATAAATAAAATTATTATAACCACCTATTCATTATTATATTGTATAAACAATTTTATTGCAACAAAATTTTTATAATAATCTTTCTTCTATTATACTGCTCCCTCCACAATTTTGGAACAATAAGTCAACAAGTAGAAACGTTTAGAGCATTTTGGTTCTTATGTATGTAATTTTCAACGAGAGAAACGCTTATGGCATTTGGAAAAAGTATTGGCACCAAAAAATGAGTCAATGATGACGCAATTAGAGCTGAAAAATATTCTTTTGATGGAATTTTTTAGCTGAAAATGAGTTATCTTTGCTGGAATATGGTTTTGTTGAATTGCCAGTTTTATCCCTGCTTGAATGTTTTGTCGAATTACTGATTTGCAGTTCCAGACATTATATAGCGTCACTACTTTTACATTTTAAAAAAAAATGAGAACGAAAAATTGAGAGTCCATGTCCATTACGTCTGTAGTCGAAGTTTTATCGCGGTCCATTTTTCTTCATGATTGCAATTTTTACGTTCTTGTTATATTGAACGTATGTATTTTGAAATGTATTGTTGTATGTTGAAACGATTCAACAAGTTGTTTTTTGAGGTAACGATCAACACGTTTTATCAAGTGCTGTCTGTTATTAATCAGCTGTAGTATTTATAAACTTGATGCAAAATTTAGCAGGTTGTGCATTGTAAAATCAATCTGCATGTACAAACTCAATGATCCCTATAAAATCATAGTGAGAGTAATAAACTATTCTGATCATATAGTAGAACTTTTCTTTAACTGCTGTTGGTAAACGAGGCTTCAGGGCTAAATTTCTGTGAGCGCTGTCAAGTGTACATAATACAAAAAATATAGTTACAAGTTACAAGAGTTTTCAGTTATTTCAAGCTTCCCAAAATTCTTTCTTTTCCAGCCGGTTTAGATGAAAAAGCAAAAGGAGTTTCGGAAATTTGTCTAATATCTCTAAATGCTACACTGCTCTCGGTCATGGTCAGGAGCTCAAATTGAGTTTGACAAGTTCACTTAACATACACTACTTACAACTACGTCAGCACTCAATGTGAGCGAATTCTTTTTGCGATTCAAGCTCTTTTCAAAAACAATTGTTTAATAGGAGGCATCACGTTTACAACAAACGGAAAAGTCGACAAGAGAACCTTAATAACTGCCTTTCCTCAATTATATTTTTTATTCAGGACTTGCTTGAGGGTGGTAAATTAAACTATTTTGGATCAAAAGACTCATTTCGTTCGCCTAGCAATTCCATAGTCCCATATTACGAAAGAATTGTCCGTTTTTGACCGTTATTTTTGAAGAAAAGTGTTCATCACCGTTGCATTTTTTTTTACCAGTGTGAGCGTTTTTAGCCATGCTCAAAGCAAGATCTGAAATTTTTCTCGAAGTTCGACCAACACTGCCTAATAAATACATTATTGCTAAAAAAACTACAAGCGTTCAGATACAGTCTTTTGAAAGAAAAAAAATTAAGAAGCTTGTATTAAATTTAGTTAGGTTGACCAACGTTCGATTGTCACGAGCAACACTTTACAGTTTCCAGCCTAAAATTTAACGATTCCAACTATTTGAAATTTCGAAAAAAAACAATCAAATTCCTCTCTTCTTTTTCTCAAACATTTGTAAAACCTATTTTTAAATAGTCTCTCTGTTTTCTGCTGTTTAAAAACTATTGCATGAACCAATGTGTCTCTGTATTGAACAGATTTATTCGAAAATAGAAAGCTTCTTGAAATTTAGAGCTTTCAAAACAGGAAAATCAGCTCCGAATAAGTAGAGATAGAATCAGAAAATAATATTCTTTTCCAAATTCTAGAATTGCGCGGGCAAACACTTCCTTTTATTTCATCACTACTTACAATTTCGTCAAAATCAACCAAATTCATTATTGCGATTAAAAAATTGAAATCTCTAATGTTTTTTATTTTTATTTTTTATAATGTTAGAGAAGATTGTTCAAACTACCCTCCTCTAGTGAAATGCAACGCAGAGAAGTTCAAGAGTTAGGGAGTTTATGGATGGCAAAGGTTGAAAAACTTAATACAAATGTTCATAATTTGTTTCGAAAATGCTCTTCGTACTGATCTTATGCAGTCTGTTTCATCTTATCTGATTTTCTTCGTTCCGAACAACTAAGAAAGTTATTGATAAAGAAATTCCTCAAATTAAAACCAAGACTGGTTTTTTAAAAGATGAAAAAAATTTCGTATTCAGTTTCCAAAAAAAAAATTTGAATCTTTTCCATTTCGTTGATAAGACTCCACAGGAAACTAAATAACAACCTTTAAAGTTAGCCTGTAGCTTTCCCTTATATAATAGACCCAATTAGAAACAGAATGCAAAAGCTATCAGAAACTTTTTAAAAATTAGAAAAATCTGTTACAAATTGCTGTTTAAAATTTGAATGGGATCAAAAATGTGTTTCTAAATCCAGTTGTTACCACATAAACGAGAATTTGAAAAAAAGATATTTTTTTCCATTATTCACAGGAAACATCAGAAATGACCTATAATAGGCAAAAAAAATTCAAAAAGTTCCTGTCAAATTGTATTGTCAACTTTCCGTTTACCGACACAATCGCCTCAAGAAGTCCACGCTTAGTTTTCCAGATAAAACAAACAGTAATTGAATGCGCGCTAACGAGCCATGAGTAAAGATCAGTTACCAAACAAAAAAATTTTTAAAAGTTTTTTTTTGTGTCGCGGTTTGGATTTTTGGTTTCTGTTGTTGATGTGTGAGTGCGCTTGTATGGTTGTATCTATGTAAGTGCCTGTGTATAAAGTTTGGAGTATGAGTGATTTATTCAGAGAGAAAGAGAGAAAGTTAGTTTGAGACGTTAGTTCCTTTAAATCTGAGACACAATAGAGGTGGAGTTTAAAAAACTGTCAGAAATTATAAAAAATCATAAAATTCACATTTGTTTGTTACAAGTTGCGTCTCTAAAGACTTTAAAAATTTTCATCTCGAACTTAAGTGCCAAAAACACAGTTTCCGATACAATTGGTTTGACAACTCCAGGCCTAGTTATTGAGATGAAACAGAGAATACATAAATGATTGGTGATCAACCTTGAGTAAATATAAGTTGCCAAAAAGAAAAATGTTTAGAAAATGATTTTTCTTGGTGTAAGATTTGTATTTGTTTGCTACCGTTTGTTTGTAGTGGATGTGTTTTTGTAAGCTTTGTCTGTGTCTGTGTCTTGCAACTTGTACTACTGTCATCTTTGACGAATGTGTTGAAGAGTTTTCGTTTTCGTCTGCCGAAAAAAGGCGGCATATTTTTGTTGATCAAACGGTAAAGAAAAACTTTCTCCTTCCCATAAAATTTACTTTCAGATACTCCCAACAAATTTTCTGCCACAAATTAATGGTTGTTTTTGCAACATTGAGAGCTATGTTGGAACACACTGTGCTCCTCACAGACTCGCACGAGCCATCTTGTCTGTATTTTCTAATCAAATAACCAAGAACTCAGATCCATTTTGAGCTGATGATTTCCTTATCAGATACTATCACCAAGATGCAACCTACTACTCAGATAACAGAATAAATCATACAAGCCAGAAAAATTCATTTACAATTTGCTTCCTTAGTCCTCAAGAAAAGAAAGAATTTGAAAGAATCATGAAATGTAAACCGGATTGAACGAGTCTACTGTAATACTTCCAAAAACTGGCATATCCGTAATTTATTGATTCTATGAAGGATATCTAATTGATTCAAAAAGATTCAGAATTTGAAATTAAAATCAACGTTAAGAAGACATCCTCTTAAACAAGAAATCCTCAATAAAACTGCTGATTGTGATCAATTTTTTTTTCGATAAAAACTGCAAATGGCACAAGTTATTTCAAAACGGGAGAAATTTATTTTGAGAGGATTTTAAATATGTGCTAAAACGCGTCAAAAAGGATCTGAAGATCGCTGCTGTCATTAAATTTGATATAACTCAGAATACATTCAAAGAAATGTCAATATTTAACAAAGCATGTTTTGGCCACTCGGTAAAGTCCTTTTTCATCAAAATGGATCAGCTTTTCGCAAAACTATGAAGCTATCTTTTCGATTAAAAAACCGTAGAAATGACCAAATTAATGAATAAAACTGATGATTTATGGCTAAGGAAAAAAGGTTGTGGAAACTTCTCAAGCATGATGTGATGAATTCTTATAAATGGCCTCACTGGGCGATTAAAATACTGGTAAAATTTTAATTGATTGAGATGTAAGAAAGGGACATTACCTGGACTTGAGTCTTCGCAGTCGCCCAATTAACATAACTCTTTTGCCTGCGGTTTTGAACGGGTTCCGCATATTGTCTCGTCTGTTATTATCTACACAATCTTCCAAGTTATGACTATTATTATTACTAGAAGTTATAAAAATATCATCTGTGTTTCTTCCGATGTCTTCACCACTGTCTTCAGACAAATTCCTTCTCTCCGATGTTGTTTGGTTCTCGTTTTCATGTTTGTTTGTGTTTTGGGAATTATTGTTTACTATAACTCCTTCAGCGCTTGATGAGCTTTGAAATGAATTGTTCAGATTTAAAGGAGTTCTTTCTGTTTCCTCCTGCGGGATTGGAGTCCAGTTTGTCTTTGAGTTGGTTGAGTTTACTTTTCGAGGCGATTCACCTGCTTTCCTGTCTGAATTCATCTTTGTTTGTTTGTTTTCTTTCAGTTTACCTCGTCCCTCTTCAGGTCTTTGTGCAGTTTTATTTACTTCTGTTTATTCTTCCTTCAGAAAATCTGCATTTTCCAGCCTGTCTGCACGTTTTGTATTGAAAAATTGGAACTATATTGGAACTGTTTACTAGTGGTAAATATACTTATGGTAAAAGCCGAATTTAAAAATGAGAGTATAAGCAAGAATGATTTAAAAGGTTAGATTCCAATAATTGAAGCTGAGGTTTGGTTTGGATGCAAAATTATTAAAGAAAGAGCATGAAAAGATTATAACAAGAGAATATAAAACGATAGTTTAAACTGTACGTGCTATGTTCGCTTTTGCAGCTGCTGGGACAACCAAAAGTAGCATTACTGTAAACTAAATTGTTTTTTATATATTTTTCAAAAATGATGGTAAATAATGTACGAAGAGCTAATAAGAACGACTACGTAAAAAATTAAACGTACTAGATTATGATTCCAAATTCACACGACAAGTGAAGAACAAACAATAAATTATTAAACGATCATATGACCATACGAAAAATCAACATTTATCAGTTCATAGAAAATGAAGATTGAAAAAGTACTTATAATCAATATTTGTTTAAGACTTTGAACACTTTACCGAAGAAATTATTTACGAAACAGATAATTAGAACATAAAGTTAGCAAATGAAATTATGCAATAACAGTTGATGCATGTTTGATTCTGATCTTTGTTTGAAGTTTCAGAGTTAAAATAGACGTTTTTTGAAGTAAAATTAATTAGGAAAACTGCGCATATTCGCCAAGCTTCTGGACAAAACAAAATAAAAAAAATTCTTGGCTGTACAGTCAATCCACAATAGCTCAATTGTTTTATATTCAAAAAAGTTATTAAAATTTAATGGTCGAGCTACGCAAAAATTCCAAACTCAACAGGTTTCCTTATCATGGCCAATTTTTCCATAACATTGCAAACAGAATATTTTCTTAATTCACTCAAAACGAAAAGATTAAGTAGGCGATTATTGTTTCTACAAAACACGGGAGCAAAGATCATAAAAGGAGGGATTAAAAGACTACGATAGAAATCGGAACAAGCATCGGAGGGGCTTTAAGGTGAGATTTAGCCTGACTAATGAGAAATGTAAAAACCAAAGCACAGACGGCAAAAAGGTATTACATAGACCAGTGAATTCCCTTCCCGCCGGTATGATTAAAGAATGGAACAATATGTGAGACTGAGAGAAACAGAGAGATAGGAGGGGGGGGGGGGGGTTATGGAAGGAATATAGGTAACAATACTCCCGGGTTTAATCAAAGGGAATGGAAATATGGGAGGACGGAGGTAAGGCTAAATTTACAGTTGCCCGTTCCGCATAAATTTCTCCCAATATGTTCACCATTTATTGCACTATTCGGTTAAGGGTTTAAAGGCAGCGTTTCAAACGCTTAATTCCCATCTTGGATATATAATCCTTTAACCAGAGGCTGAATTTTAGAAATAATTGTTTGGAGGGACAAATTTTTGTCTTACAGAGACAAATTCTAATACACAATTAACCAATTTTGAGCAATTTGATCTTGACAAAGCTGGTATATATTTCACGTTTTCAGCGGCAAATATTTTTAAAAAATATTTTAAAACTTATCCAACTAAGTTTGAAAATTTTCATACACGCTTTTATACCCGTTTTCATAACGTTTCATAAAAACAATTACAAGCGTCTACCGGTACCGAAAAAAAACTACTTACAACGAAAGTGGCTGGCGCATTCCGGTGCCGATTTCCGCACTCTGAAAGTGTTAAAAGCGTTAAAAATAGGATCAAATAAATGTGAAAAGTAGTTACGTTCAGCTGTAAGGGTATTTCACAAAATTTTAATCCTTTTAATCCTTTCGCCGCTCATTTTTAAGATTTGACGTTACAAATTAGGATTTAAAAAATGAGGGATACACTGCACTTAATCTGCCGCACATTTTTTTACCGTTACCGTCAAACATATTGTGCGGTGGAAAGCAGTTATCACTTTTCAACTCCTATTTAAAGGTGTGAAATTCTGACTGGAATTTTCATATAGGGCACCGCCTTTTCTTCCGCAAAGTTGGAAAGTATGTTTCAGACGAACAAGGTATTAACAAGGTAAAAAGGAAATATGATAATCAAAATTCAAAACTTTGGTCGCGGTAGACGCATGTAATTACGCTTTATTGTTTTTTCTACCAATATAGTAAAAAAAAACTATTTAGAAAAATATGAAAAAGAATAACATATATTTTTGGAGACACAGCTTGGTCAACTTATTTTCCCCATGAATATAAACTGACAGCAATTATTTGCTCCGCAGCAATTTCACTAAAAAACACTTCAAAATTTATTTCACAAGAATTTGTTTCCTGTTTTCTACAAACATGTCTTGGGATAACGTAAAGAATTCGCCAAGCAATAAGTGCAATGTTTCCTCTTACACAATTTATCTTCTGTGATGCGTGAAAATGTTTCCCTTTCGCAAGGGCTATAATCGAATTTTGGGCTATCAATAAACTCCCTCAAAGACAGGCTTTGCTTCTGATGCATTCTAGATAACGGGTTCTCCTAGGGCTCGCCCATAATTGATCACAGGAATGACAGGGAAAAATTGCAGGAAGAGCCATTAGACAAGGCCATTCCTGGGTGCAAAAATGAGGGAATATTTTGTAACCGGCCACGAGCAGTAAAATGTAATTTTTTATAAGCCCACCTGAAAAGAGTTACGATAAAAGAGTTGAAATGTTTTATGCTATGATTGTAGCATCAATCTCTTTTGTTTCACACTTTTTGATGACGTATTACCAAAGGTTAAACAATTTCTGAAGTAAATTTTTTTGGATCAGAAGTATTTTGAAAAAAAAAATCGAATACACAAATTCAAAATTATAATTAGACGTTTTTATCATATTTTAATTAACGTTGCTTTGATAATTTTGTGTGATTTTTTTGGCGGAAATGTAACACATTTGTATCCTCTGTATTAGAAGAGGTCATATTCTTTTAAACACTGGCTGAGCCTCTATAGGTTTTCTTTCGGCTCTTGTGTTACTCTTTGATAAACGACGAAATTTTTCTCAGTTCTTTTGTTTCAGTTTTAGAGGAAAAACTTTTCATTTTTGCCTATTCATCTACTTAAAGATGAATGAATGTGGAGGTAATAAAATGATAAACAACATTCGAAAAGTTCCAAGAATTCTAAAATCTTAAATGATCGCACATTAAAATTATTGTTTTGTTCCGCATAAGCAAATCAAAGTATATTTCACAATGAGTTAAATGATGGGATATATTTTCCTCATATTTTCTGATGAAAGGAGCATTAAATTCTCTTTTTAAGTTTTCTGCTTTAAGCAGTTATTTTCAAACGCCCAAACCACCCTAACATTTAAACTATTTTCTTACCAGTATGGTTTTTCACAGTGAGCTAACTTTCGAGGAGATTTAAAATTTCTAGCACAACTCTCAATTTTCACCCTATTCAAGAAAAATATGAGTATAACTGAACCACTGCGTCTTGTATTAATGAGCCACAAAATATCGATTGTTGATCATTTGTTACCCAAGCAATCAATAGTGCCCAGGGATTCATGGCCCATTAAGAAAGCTTCAGTTATTCCACATAAGGATATTGAACCATGCATCAGTTTTTAAACATGCATCCTGCTAAATAAGTTCATGTAAGGAATCACAAAGAATCAAGGAATCGAAATCTTGCAAAATATCTTATTAAGAATCAAAGGAAGTTTTAATCTTGATGAAAAGGTTATATTTGATGCAGTGAAATGTAATAATTCAAATTCAACAGCAGTATTAGATTCAAATTCTGTTTTTTTGTCAGTATTGGAAAACATTAAGGCGCTGAGAATATTTTTTTACAAATCAAAGTGGGGTTTTCCAGCGTCAATTGGGTGCCTGTACATTTTTTAGAGTGTTTGTTGCGTTTGAGAGAAAATTGATCTCATATTTAATTTGAATTGAAAGGTCTGTATGTTTGAATTGAATGCTTTTGACAGTGAGGAATTGACTATAGATCAGTAAAATTGTTCAACTTTCTGGTATGTTGGTGCAGGATCTTTAATAAACAATTTTATAAACCTAGAGTCAAAGAAATTGAATTGTATTGTTCGCTGATATTTTGAAAGATCTGTTCGTGTTTTTTTTGTATTTTTGAGGTCAATTTGGAGTGGTGATGTTCAAGTAACATGACATTGGGCGGAAAAAGCAAGTGGCTCTGCTAGGTGAATTTTTTCGATCTAATTTTCTAGCAAAATGAGGATACGTTGTTTGAACAAAATTCTCTTTCTTGATATTTTTTCACGTGCGACTAATTGACTAGTATTTTTTATGTTTCATTATTTCGATCATTTTTCCAAACCATTTCTAGTCATTTCTATTAATAATTCTCTGTACAGTCAATGAAAATTCTCTGATTTGTACTTTAGGACCTATGCTTCTATGTTTACCGTCAATCTTTCCCAAGCCATTTTTCAATGGTATAAAGCTTTCTAATCGTGAGCAATATGTTTTCAATTGAATTCAGTTAAACCAATTGCCTTGGCTTAAAAAAACCACCTGACTCATTTTCATTCAAATGGACTAGCTATGCACCTCTCACATTTCCTTTATCACGGTTTTTGTTCCAACATTTTTCGAAACGCGGAATGAATAAGTGAGGCTGACTTTGTTTTTCGTCAATCAATTTTTCTCTTTTTAGGCATCGCAAGGTAAAAAAAGGAAGCGTCATTTTTAAATCTCAAAAGGTTAGTTTTGATTTTTATTGAAAACTAATAATTTTTAGCAAGTTGGAAATGGGGAGCTGTTTAAAAAGTTGAAAGGAAAACAAAAAAAATAAAAAAAAATTGGGGGTGGGGTTTGAGGATGTTAAATTCTATGAATGTAATTGTTGCAAAAAGTCATTATTTTTAATAAATATAATTTTGTTCATGGTTACAATTTTGTCTGAAAAAACAAAGAGAAAAATACCTAATAAAATTTTTTTACAAAACTTGGGATGAGAAGCTGGTTAAAATTTTTGCGAGCTTTTTCTCTTCGTCTTAGTGCAGATATTACGTTTTTTTTTCAATTGTTTGAAGTTCGCTCGATTTTAGCTGAAACAGAAGAACTAAATAGAACAAAAAACAGACGAGATAATTTTATGAAGAACTTGGACTTCGAGCGAGCTTGTCAGAAACGGTATGCAAGACCACCGCTCAAAGTCTGTTTAATTCCAGGGCATAAGTAGAATAACATCACTCTTTTTTGATTTACGATTTAAATGCATTTAATTTTTTAGATTTAAGAAAAAGAAAGACCAAGTTTTTTCCACAGAAAGTAATTTATTTTTGTAAAATTCACAAGGCAGCTCTGCTCAATTTTATTTCCTCAAGATTTGTAATTAAATTAAATTGTAAAGATTATTCCTGATGCCGCATGTGGTTTAACAATTTCATCACTTCATTGGCTTTCAAATAAATACCAAACAAATACCAATTTCAGTAAAGAGAAAAAAAAGAAAAATGAAAATATCACCAGCATAATTTTGCTTTAAATAAAAAACATGGAACTCGCATACAAGATAAATGGAAAACAATTTTTTTTCAAAATGCTTAGGCAAATTCCAGCCATAGTTTGAAAACCTTCCCTATTATAGCCTTTCAATATATAATTGGGATTATTTCATAAAACAGGAGAATTGGTTCTTTAAGAATTTTTAAAAAACATCAAGAGGCAAAGCAATCCTTTACAAAAGAACAAAAAATAGTCTTCTTTTTCAACCTCCTTTTATGTGATCTAAATTGACTTTGATTTCAGCTTTTTCTTTTTTAATGGCTTGTAATTTGATTAATCATTTGAATTTGATTTAATTGAAACTCTACAGGAGTCATTTATTTGTTTGTATTTCAAATAATAAAAGCAGGTGGAATTTTTAATTGATGTAGAGAAAGCTCTTTTGATCTTCATTGCTCAAAAAAACTGACCCTGATTAAGTCCACCAAACAATTAAGAGGTCCATACGGCCATCATTAGCCAAAATGATCACATAAGTGGAATTTTTATTAAGAAGAACAGAAAAAGGACATTTGAGGAAAAAACGCGAAGAAGATTGTCAACTTTATCAGCTTCCCAAACGTCTTCTCAAAGTTTGTTTGGTAAACATTAAAAAGTACGTTTTGCCAGCCGACTCAAAACTGATTGAATCGTCAGGGTTCAAAATCAACGTGCGTTTGGTAACTAAGATACAAGAATAATCATTATGTCACGACGAAAACTAAATGAGAATTTTAATTGCATTTCTTTTCTTCGATCTGGGACGTAAAAATTGAATACGAAAAATTTTCGGTTGAGTTTCGATTAGAATTTTCGAAATTTAAATAGGTCCTATTATAATACAAATTAATGAAAAAAAACTTTAATTAAAGTTCGCGAGAAAAATTCAAAACTTGGCCTTAATCAACTACTCTAATTTTTGATTTTTTCTGGAATTTCGATGACCTTTTTGGGAAATATTGTCAACTGGATTTTAAGTTTAACATAATTTAAACTCATTCTTTTCTTGAGCAAATTTTCAACGCGAAAAAAATTACGTCAGACAAAAACATTCATTTATTTTTTTGCTACTTCTATTTAGCAAAGTGTGTTTAATTAAGAAAAAAATTGTTTGTAGCTGATTGTTCTTGTTGAACTTCAAAATTCTGAGGCTTTATATTGTCGGTTAATTGACAATGCATGCGGTTTAATATCTGTTTAAATCATATCATAATGAGTTTTTTATTCCTTTCAGTCTTTTTTTTATCAAAATAAGTTTTAATCAAGGTTGCTCATATTACAATCAATTTATAATCAATTTCAGTTCTGCAAAGAGTTTTCCCTTTCAGTACAACGAAAAAATTTAGACAATTTTGAGACGCTTGTCGGAACATTCTGTGCTCCGCACAGTCTTGCACGAGCACGAGCCGTCTTGTTACTATAAGTTGTCAAATAAGTTCTTTATTATGCACCAGCAAATGAGGATTCATGATCGGCCTTCAGCATTTGATCAGCAAAAATTTGATCAGCGTAAAATTCAATTGAAAAATTTTCACGCATCTAGCAACATAATTCAACCAGATAAAGCGTCTATTCCTCTTACCGATCGCGGCTCTTAAACTAATAGTAATTTTATTGAATAAGATAGTCACGTTAATACAGTTAATACAGTGTTCAGGGTAAAAGAGAGATAAATTTTCAAGTTTTTAACAAACCGCTGGGTATTTAAATACTTTGATAAAAGGTCATAACCTTTACCAATTCACGAAATGAAATGACTGGATGCAAGTGTGTGAAGTAGTAAAATAGTTTATTTTGAGTTGATGATACATTTGTTAACCTATAGCAAATTTACGCTCTCTTAGTTGAATGGCCGCTTATTTGGTAAACCCAGAATTTGCATCCAGCATAAATTTATCATTCCAGATTACAAATGATTACATATTTGGTCAAATCATTGTGCAGATGAGATTTAAACTGAACTAACTGAGCTTAAACTTTCTGTTGAGATAGGCGCTTGCGCTCAAAATATATGTCTAAAATTCTGCTGAATTCTGTTTAGAAAAAAAACATTTTAGATGAGACGCACAACAAGTGTAACTTCTGATAATTTCAGACCACTTTTAACTCTAAAGATGAGTTCCAATTAACATTCATTATAAAATGTATTTGTCAGAGCTTCATTTTTTACAATTAGAGTTAGGCTGCAAAAATCGAGGTACAGATGTTCTTTCAGCTTTTGGCAAGATTGTTCTAAAAAATATAATAAAATGGTTTGCTGCATCAACTCATATATCAAAGAAAGCGGTGCCTATAGACATTTCAATCGAATATCAAATTAAAATATATTTCAGATTGAGTGCAACAAAAATGGGATCTATTCTGTTTTGCAACCTCACCCCCCCCAGTATTTTTTACGCACCCAGTTACAAATTATATTTTGTTATATAGAAGGTTATTTTGTAAAAAATTGCACGTGCGCCTGGGGGGGGGGGTGAAAAATATAAGCTTACTAAGGTGGAGGGGGCCAAACAGAATAGATCCCAAAAAAGCAGCATTTGAACAAAATAAAAAAAATCAAAGGGAATACAAACGGAAAAGATCCGCCAATTGGTTTCACCAAGATAATGACTGCCTTCGACTCTCATGAAAATTGCAGCATTAAGTTAATAAAG
Source organism: Convolutriloba macropyga (assembly GCF_964194025.1). Lineage (NCBI taxonomy): Eukaryota > Metazoa > Xenacoelomorpha > Acoela > Convolutidae > Convolutriloba > Convolutriloba macropyga. The sequence continues at coordinate 41,119,733 of NC_134475.1, forward strand.
TTATATGTCAACACAAGGCCCAGTGTCCGAAAATTGAGAAAACATACTTGATTTTGTAGAGCCCTCCGACAACACATGTTTTCAGATTAGAGTTGTAAGCGTGTGTGGAAACTAGCGACACTTGGCTAATTCAGACCAAATTTGCTTTAAATTACGCTTTTCAGGCGGATAGAGTATGTAATAACCGAAATGAAAGCAAGCCTACTAGGTGAATAGTTTCAGAAATGTTACTCTCAATACTAAATGTAAGGACACGAATTAAGTTTTTGTTCTCTGTAATACACTGAACGATATTGAACGAACAGAAAGAATTAAACAGAGGAGATTACTAGCAATAAAATTCAAAGTAGCTCAAAATTTCGCTTGAAAAAGTTCCCTCGATCGTCTTTGAGCATTGCTGACGAATAAGGAATAAAATTGATTCAACTACTTTTTTCTAAATGAGAATAAATAAAATTTTTTATAGCTAACCATAGGCCCGAATAGTGCTCAAAGAAAAAAATGCAAAACAAAATTTCATTTTTTGACGCCAATTCAGACAACTGATGGCTAAAATTTTCAAAGGAGGTACATCGTTGACCTGTACATGGCTGAACGCAAATATTTTTTCGAAATGGGAGTATATATGTCGAAAACTTTGCTGAGTTCTGTTTTATAAACAAACTTTATAGACGAGACGAACAACACGTGTAATTTCTGAAAAATTTAAACCTCTCTTAACATTAAAAATAAGTTAGTTTTAAATGTCATTGAAGATTGGTTTTGTCAAAGTTTCATTTTTAAATTAAGATAAGGATGCAAAAAGAGGCAAAGATGTTCTTTCAGTTTTCGGCAAGATTGTTCTAAAAAATATAATCGAATGGTGGGTTTCATCAAATCATATATCAGGGAAGCAGTGCCTATAGAAATTTCAATCGAATATCAAACCACAAAATATCTCAAATTGAGTGAAACAAAAATGGGATCTATTCTGTTTTGCAAACAACCCAGTTGGTTTTTACGCCCCCCATTTACAAATTATATGTTGTTATATAGAAAGTTACTATGAAAAAAACAGTACGTGCGCCTGGGGCGTGAATCATAAGCTCAGTAAGTTGGAGTGGGCAAAACAAAATAGATCCAAAAAAGCAGCATTTGAAAAAGAAAGAAAACGGCAAAGGGAACAGAAAAGGAAATGATCCTCCAATTGGTTTCAGCAGGATAAGGTTTGCCTCCGACTGTCATGAAAACCAATATTATTATGTCTTGCAACATTAAGCAAACAAAATTAAATTTCATCACAAGGCCCAGTGTCCGAAAACTGAGAACACGAACTCGATTTTAGAGAGCTCTTTGGAGACACACGTTTTAAAATTAGATTTAACAGCATGTGTGGAAACTAGCGACACAAGGCTAATTCCGACCAAATTTGCTTTAAACTACGCCTTTCTTACGGATAGAATATCTTTTTACCTAAGTTAGAGAAAGCCTACTAGGTGAATTGTTTCAAAAATGTCACTCTGAGCACTAATTGTAAGTACACGAATTAAGTTTTTGTCTTCTGTAAAACACTGAACGACCTTGAACGAACACAAAGAACTTAGCATTTGGAATTGACTAACAACTAAATTCAAAGTAACTCAAAATTTCTCTTAAAAACGTTCGCATGATCGCTTTTTAGCATTGCTGACGAATAAGGAAAAAATTGATTCAACTTTTTTTCTAGATGCGAAAAAGTATAAATTTTTATATCTAACTATAGGCTCGAATAGTTCGCAAAGAATAAACTGCAAAACAATTTTTTTTTGGCGCCAAACAAGACAACTGATGCTTAAATTTTTCAAAGGAGGTACACCGTTGACCGGTACATGGTTGAACTCAATTATTTTTTCTAAATGGGAGTATTTATGTCGCAAATTTTGCTGAGTTCTGTTTAATAAACAAACTTTTTTGATGAGACGCACAACACGTGTAATTTTTCTGAAATTCATACCCCTTTTAACTCTAAAAATAAGTTAGTTTTAAATGTCAAAAACGAATGTTTTTTGTCAAAGTTTCATTTCTAATTTAAGATAAGGCTGCAAAAAGAGGCACAGATGCTCTTTCAGTTTTCGGCAAGATTGTACTAAAAATTATAATCGATTGGTTTGTTTCATCAAATCATACATCAAAGAAGCGGTGCCTATAGATATTTCAATCGAATATCAAACCACAATTTATTTCATATTGAGTGGAACAAAAATGGGATCTTTTCTGTTTTGCAAACACGCCTGTCTATTTTTTTCGCTCCTCAGTTACAAATTATATGTTGTTATATAGAATGTTACTTTGTAAAAAACAGTAAGTGCGCCTAGGGGCGTAAAACATAAGTTCAGTAAGGTGGAGGGGGCTAAGCAGTATAGATCCCAAAAAAGCAGCATTTGAACAAAATAAAAAATTTGCTAAGGGAACACAATCGGAAAAGGTTCGCCAATAGGTTTCACGAAGATAATGTCTGCCTTCGACTCTCATGATGACCATAATGAGTGTATTTTGCAACAGTAAGTTAAAAAATTGTATTTCATCACAGGGCCCAGTGTCCGAAAATTGAGAACACATACTCGATTTTGTGGAGGTCTTCAACAACACATGTTTTCAGAATAGAGTTGTAAGCGTGTGTGGAAACTAGCGACACTAGGCTAAATCAGACAAGATTTGCTTTAAATTACGCCTATCTCACGGAAAGAGAATCTAATTACTGAAATGAAAGAAGGCTTACTAGGTGAATAGTTTCGGAAATGTCACTCTGAATACTAATTGTAAGGACACGAATAAAGTTTTTGTTTTCTGTAATACACTGAACGACATTGAACAAACGGAAAGAATTTAGCATCTGGGATTGACTAGCAACAAAATTCAAAGTAACTCAAAATTCCTCTATAAAACTTTCGCATGATCGCTTTTCAGCATTGCTGACGAATAAGGAATAAAACTGACTCAACTTTTTTTTATTAAATTTGGATTAGTAGAATTTTTTATAGCTAACTATAGGCCCGAATAGTGCTCAAAGAAAAAACTGCAAAACAAAATTTCATTTTTTGACGCCAATTAAGACAACTGATGGCTAAAATTTTCAAAGGAGGTACACCGTTGACCTGCACACGGTTGAACGCAAATATTTTTTCTAAATGGGAGTATTTATGTCGAAAATTTTGCTGAGTTCTGTTTAATAAACAAACTTTATTGACGAGGAGAAAAACAAGTGTAACTTCTGATAATTTCAAACTCCTCCTAACACTAAAAATATGTTCGTATTAACTGTCATTATAGAACGTTTTTGTCACAGTTTCATTTTTAAATTAAGAGTAGGCTGCCAAAAGAGGAATAGATGTTCTTTCATTTTTCTCAAAGAAGCGTTGTATATGGACATTTCAATCGAATATCAAACAACAATTTATTTCAAATTGTGTGAAACGAAAATGGGATCTATTCTGTTTTGCAAACACGCCAGGTGTTTTTTACGCCCCCAGTTACAAATTATATGTGGTTATATAGAATGTTACTTTGTAAAAAACAGGAAGTGCGCCTAGGGGCGTAAAATATAAGTTCAGTAAGGTGGAGGGGGCTAAGCAGAAGACATCCCAAAAGAGCAGCAATTGAACAAAATAAAAAAAATTGCAAAGGAACACAAACGGAAAAGATCCGCCAATTGGTTTCACGAGGATAATGTCTGCCTTCGACTCTCATGATGACCATTATGAGTGTTTTTTGCAACAGTAAGTTAAAAAAGTTGTATTTCATCACAGGGCCCAGTGTCCGAAAATTGAGAACACATACTCGATTTTGTGGAGGTCTTCAACAACACATGTTTTCAGAATAGAGTTGTAAGCGTGTGTGGAAACTAGCGACACTAGGCTAAATCAGACAAGATTTGCTTTAAATTACGCCTATCTCACGGAAAGAGAATCTAATTACTGAAATGAAAGAAGGCTTACTAGGTGAATAGTTTCGGAAATGTCACTCTGAATACTAATTGTAAGGACACGAATAAAGTTTTTGTTTTCTGTAATACACTGAACGACATTGAACAAACGGAAAGAATTTAGCATCTGGGATTGACTAGCAACAAAATTCAAAGTAACTCAAAATTCCTCTATAAAACTTTCGCATGATCGCTTTTCAGCATTGCTGACGAATAAGGAATAAAACTGACTCAACTTTTTTTATTAAATGTGGATTAGTAGAATTTTTTATAGCTAACTATAGGCCCGAATAGTGCTCAAAGAAAAAACTGCAAAACAAAATTTCATTTTTTGACGCCAATTAAGACAACTGATGGCTAAAATTTTCAAAGGAGGTACACCGTTGACCTGCACACGGTTGCACGTTGACCTGCAAACGCAAATATTTTTTCTAAATGGGAGTATTTATGTCGAAAATTTTGCTGAGTTCTGTTTAATAAACAAACTTTATTGACGAGACGAAAAACACGTGTAACTTCTGATAATTTCAAACCCCTCCTAACACTAAAAATATGTTCGTATTAACTGTCATTATAGAACGTTTTTGTCACAGTTTCATTTTCAAATTAAGAGTAGGCTGCCAAAAGAGGAATAGATGTTCTTTCATTTTTCTCAAAGAAGCGTTGTATATGGACATTTCAATCGAATATCAAACACCAATTTATTTCAAATTGAGTGAAACGAAAATGGGATCTATTCTGTTTTGCAAACACCCCTGGTGTTTTTACGCCCCCAGTTACAAATTAAATGTGGTTATATAGAATGTTACTTTGTAAGTGACCCTAGGGGCGTAAAATATAAGTTCAGTAAGGTGGAGGGGGCTAAGCAGAATACATCCCAAAAAAGCAGCATTTGAACAAAATAAAAAAATTGCAAAGGCAACACAAACGGAAAAGTACCGCCAATTGGTTTCACGAGGATAAGGTCTGCCTTCGACTCTCATGATGACTCAAAAAATTGTATTTCATCACAGGAGCAGTGTCCAAAAATTGAATACCCATACTTAGGCTAATTCAGACAAGATTGGCTTTAATTTACGCCTATCTCACAATAAGAGTATCTAATTACGGAAATAAAAGAAACCCTACTAGGTGAATAGTTTCGGAAATGTCACTCACAATACTAATTGTAAGGACTAGAATTAAGTTTTTGCTTTCTGTATTACACTTAACGACATTGAACAAACGAAAGAATTAAGCAAAGGGGATTGACAGAATTAAGCAATGGGGATTGACTAGCAACAAACTTCAGATTAACTCAAAAATTTCCTTGAAATCATTTACATGATCGCTTTTGAGCATTGCTGACGAATAAGGAATAAAATTGATTCAACTGTTTTTTTTTCTAAAGGTGAATTAATAGAATTTTTTATAGCCAACTATAGGCCCGAAAAGTGCTCATAGAAAAAACTGCAAATAAAAATTTCTGTTTTTGATGCCAAACAAGACAAATAATGCCTAAGTTTTCATAGGAGGCACACCTTTGACCGGTACATGTTGAGTTCAACTATTTTTTCTAAATGTGAGAATTTATGTCAAAAATTCTGATGAATTCTGTTCAAGAAAATCAAACCTTTTAGATGAGACGAATATTAAGTGTAATTTACGATAATTTCATGCCCCTCCTAACAATAAAAATCAGTTCATATTAACTGTCATTATAGAATGTTTTTGTCAAATTTATACAATAAAAGTTAGGCTGCAAAAATCGAGGTACAGATGTTCTTTCAGCTTTCGGCAAGATTGTTCTAAAAAAGATAATTAAATGGTTTGCTTCATCAAATCATATTTCAAAGAAAGCGGTACCTATAGACATTTCAATCGAACATCAAACTACAGTTTATTTCAGATTGAGTGCAACAAAAATGGGATCTATTCTGTTTTGCAACCTCCCCCCGTGTTTTTTACGCACCCAGTTACAATTTTTATTTTGTTATATAGAAGGTTACTTTGTACAAAATAGCACGTGCGCCTGGGGGCGTGAAAAATATAAGCTTACTAAGGTGGAGGGGGGCCAAACAGAATAGATCCCAAAAGAGCAGGTGAACAAAATAAAAAAAATCAAAGGGAATACAAACGGAAAAGATCCGCCAATTGGTTTCACCAGGATAATGACTGCCTTCGACTCTCATGAAAATTGAAGCTTTAAGTTAATAAAGTTATATGTCAACACAACGCCCAGGGTCCGAAAATTGAGAAAACATGGTCAATTTTGTAGAGCCCTTCCACAACAAATGTTTTCAGATTAGAGTTGTAAGCGTGTGTGGAAACTAGCAACACTTGGCTAATTCAGACCAAATTTGCTTCAAATTACGCTTTTCTGGCGGATAGAGTATGTAATTACCGAAATGAAAGAAAGCCTACTAAGTGAATAGTTTCAGAAATGTTATTCTCAATACTAAATGTAAGGACACGAATTAAGTTTTTGTTCTCTGTAATACACTGAACGATATTGAACGAACAGAAGGAATTAAACAGAGGAGATTACTAGCAATAAAATCCAAAATAGCTAAAAATTTCGCTTGAAAATGTTCCCTCGATAGTCTTTGAGCATTGCTGACGAATAAGGAATAAAATTGATTCAACTACATTTTTCTAAATGAGAATTAATAAAAATTTTTATAGGTAACTATAGGCCCGAATAGTGCTCAGAGAATAAACTGCACAGCAAAACTTTTGTTGTTTGATGCAAAACAAGACAAATGGTGCCTAATTTTTCATAAGAGGTACACCGTTGACCGGTACATGGTTGAATTCAACTATTTTTTCTAAATGTGAAAATTTATGTCAAAAATTTTTGATGAATTCTGTTCAAAAAAAACAAACCTTTAGATGAGACGCGCAACACGTGCAATTAACGACAATTTCGTGCTTTTCCTAACAAAAAAAATAGGTTCATATTGACTGTCATTATTGAATGTTTTTGTCAAAGTTTCATTTTTAAATTATGAGCAGGCCGCAAAAAGAAATACAGATGTTCTTTCAGTTTTCGGCAAGATTGTTCTAATAAAGATATAGATATTTCATAGATTTTTCAATTGAATATCAAACCACAATTTATTTCAAAGTGAGTGGAACGAAAATGCGATCCATTCTGCTTTGCCAACACGCCTGATGTTTTTATCGCCCCCAGTTACAAATTATATGTTGCTAAATAGGATGTTACTATGTAAAAAAAGGTAAGTGCGCCTGGGGCCTATAATTATAAGCTCAGTAAAGCGGAGGGGCCAAAACAGAATAGATTTTAAAAAAAGCAGCATTTCAAGAAAATAAAAAAACGAGGCAATGGGAACACAAATGGTACAAAGCCACCAATTGGTTTTACCACAATAATTTCTGCCTTCGACTCTCATGATCATCATTATTAAAACATCTTGCAGCAGTAATTTAATAGATTTATATTTCATCACAAGGCTAGTGTCCGAAAATTGATAACACATACTCGATTTTGTAGAGCTCTTTGACAACACATGTTTTCAGGTTAGAATTGGAAGCGTGTGTGGAAACTAGCGACACTAGGCTAATTCAGACCAAATTTGCTTCAATTTACAACTTTCTCATGGATAGAATATCTATATACCTAAATGAAAAAAAGCCTACTAGGTGAATAGATTCAGAAATGTCACTCTGAATACTATTTGTAAGGACACGAATTGAGTTATTGTTTTCTGTAACACACTGAACGACATTGAACAAACAGAAAGAATTAAGCATTTGGGATTGACTAGCAACAAAATTCAGAGTAACTCAAAAATTACCTTGAAAACGATCACATGATCGCTTTTGAGCATTGCCGACGAATAAGGAATAAAATCTATTCAACTGTTTTTTTCTAAATGTGATTTAATAGAATTTTTTATAGCTAACTATAGGCCCGAATAGTGCTCAGAGAATAAACTGCACAGCAAAATTTTTGTTGTTTGATGCAAAACAAGACAAGTGGTGCCTAAGTTTTCATAAGAGGTAAACCGTTGACCGGTACATGGTTGAATTCAACTATTTTTTCTGAATGTGAAAATTTATGTCAAAAAATTTTGATGAACTCTGTTCAAAAAAACAAACCTTTAGATGAGACGCGCAACACGTGCATTTAAAGATAATTGATAATTTCGTGCTTTTTCTAACAAAAAAATAAGTTCATATTGACTGTCATTATTGAATGTTTTTGTCGAAGTTTCATTTTTAAATTATGAGCAGGCCGCAAAAAGAAATACAGATGTTCTTTCAGTTTTCGGCAAGATTGTTCTAAAAAAGATATAGATATTTCATAGATTTTTCAATTGAATATCAAACCACAATTTATTTCAAATTGAGTGGAACAAAAATGCGATCCATTCTGCTTTGCAAACACGCCTGAGGTTTTTTTCGCCCCCAGTTACAAATTATATGTTGCTAAATAGAAGGATACTATGTAAAAAAAGGTACGTGCGCCTGGGGCCTAAAAATATAAGCTCAGTAAAGCGGAGGGGCCAAAACAGAATAGATTTTAAAAAAGCAGCATTTCAAGAAAATAAAAAACGATGCAATGGGAACACAAATGGTACAAAGCCACCAATTGGTTTTACCACAATAATTTCTGCCTTCGACTCTCATGATCATCATTATTAAAATATCTTGCAGCAGTAAGTTAATAGATTTATATTTCATCACAAGGCTAGTGTCCGAAAATTGAGAACACATACTCGATTTTGTAGAGCTCTTTGACAACACATGTTTTCAGGTTAGAATTGGAAGCGTGTGTGGAAACTAGCGACACTAGGCTAATTCAGACCAAATTTGCTTTAATTTACAACTTTCTCATGGATAGAATATCTATATACCTAAATGAAAAAAAAGCCTACAAGGTGAATAGATTCAGAAATGTCACTCTGAATACTATTTGTAAGGACACGAATTGAGTTATTGTTTTCTGTAACACACTGAACGACATTGAACAAACAGAAAGAATTAAGTATTTGGGATTGACTAGCAACAAACTTCAGAGTAACTCAAAAATTACCTTGAAAACGATCACATGATCGCTTTTGAGCATTGCCGACGAATGAGGAATAAAATCGATTTAACTGTTTTTTTCTAAAATGTGATTTAATTGAATTTTTTATAGCTAACTATAGGCCCGAATAGTGCTCAGAGAATAAACTGCACAGCACAATTTTTGTTGTTTGATGCAAAACAAGACAAATGGTGCCTAAGTTTTCATAGGAGGTACACCGTTGACCGGTACATGGTTGAATTCAACTATTCTTTCTAAATGTGAAAATTTTTGTCAAAAATTTTTGATGAATTCTGTTCAAAAAAACAAACCTTTCAGATGAGACGCGCAACACTTGTAATTAACGATAATTTCGTGCTTTTCGTAACAATAAAAATATGTTCATATTGACTGTCATTATTGAATGTTTTTGTCACAGTTTCATTTTTAAATTATAAGCAGGCCGCAATAAGAAATACAGATGTTCTTTCAGTTTTCAGCGAGATTGTTCTAATGAAGATATAGATATTTCATAGATATTTCAATTGAATATCAAACCACAATTTATTCCAAATTGAGTGGAACGAAAATGGGATCCATTCTGCTTTGCAAACACGCCTGATGTTTTTTTCGCCCCCAGTTACAAATTATATGTTGCTAAATAGAAGGATACTAATTAAAAAATGTACGTGCGCCTGGGGCCTAAAAATATAAGCTCAGTAAAGCGGAGGGGCCAAAACAGAATAGATCCCAAAAAAGCAGCCTTTCAAGAAAATAAAAAACGAGGCAATGGGAAAACAAATGGTACAAAGCCACCAATTGGTTTTATCACAATAATTTCTGCCTTTGACTCTCATGATCATCATTATTAAAATATCTTGCAGCAGTAAGTTAATAAAATTATATTTCATCACAAGGCCTTATGTCCGAAAATTGAGAACACATACTCGATTTTGTAGAGCTCTTTGACAACACATGTTTTAAGGTTAGAATTGGAAGCGTGTGTGGAAACTAGCGACACTAGGCTAGTTCAGACAAAATTTGCTTTAATTTACAACTTTCTCATGGATAGAATATCTATATACCTAAATGAAAGAAAACCTACTAGGTGAATAGATTCAGAAATGTCACTCTGAATACTATTTGTAAGGACACGAATTGAGTTATTGTTTTCTGTAACACACTGAACGACATTGAACAAACAGAAAGAATTAAGCATTTGGGATTGACTAGCAACAAACTTCAGAGTAACTCAAAAATTACCTTGAAAACGATCACATGATCGCTTTTGAGCATTGCCGAAGAATAAGGAATAAAATCGATTCAACTGTTTTTTTCTAAATGTGATTTAATTGAATTTTTTATAGCTAACTATAGGCCCGAATAGTGCTCAGAGAATAAACTGCACAGCACAATTTTTGTTGTTTGATGCAAAACAAGACAAATGGTGCCTAAGTTTTCATAGGAGGTACACCGTTGACCGGTACATGGTTGAATTCAACTACTCTTTCTAAATGTGAAAATTTATGTCAAAAATTTTTGATGAATTCTGTTCAAAAAAACAAACCTTTCAGATGAGACGCGCACCACTTGTAATTAACGATAATTTCGTGCTTTTCGTAACAATAAAAATAAGTTCATATTGACTGTCATTATTGAATGTTTTTGTCACAGTTTCATTTTTAAATTATAAGCAGGACGCAATAAGAAATACAGATGTTCTTTCAGTTTTCAGCGAGATTGTTCTAATGAAGATATAGATATTTCATAGATATTTCAATTGAATATCAAACCACAATTTATTCCAAATTGAGTGGAACGAAAATGGGATCCATTCTGCTTTGCAAACACGCCTGATGTTTTTTTCGCCCCAGTTACAAATTATATGTTGCTAAATAGAAGGATACTATTTAAAAAATGTACGTGCGCCTGGGGCCTAAAAATATAAGCTCAGTAAAGCGGAGGGGCCAAAACAGAATAGATCCCAAAAAAGCAGCATTTCAAGAAAATAAAAAACGAGGCAATGGGAACACAAATGGTACAAAGCCACCAATTGGTTTTATCACAATAATTTCTGCCTTTGATTCTCATGATCATCATTATTAAAATATCTTGCAGCAGTAAGTTAATAAATTATATTTCATCACAAGGCCTTATTTCCGAAAATTGAGAACACATACTCGATTTTGTAGAGCTCTTTGACAACACATGTTTTAAGATTAGAATTGGAAGCGTGTGTGGAAACTAGCGACACTAGGCTAGTTCAGACAAAATTTGCTTTAATTTACAACTTTCTCATGGATAGAATATCTATATACCTAAATGAAAGAAAACCTACTAGGTGAATAGATTCAGAAATGTCAATCTGAATACTATTTGTAAGGACACGATTTAAGTTATTGTTTTCTGTAACACACTGAACGACATTGAACAAACAGAAAGAATTAAGCATTTGGGATTGACTAGCAAAAAACTTCAGAGCAACTCAAAAATTTCCTTGAAAACCTTCACAAGAGAGCTTTTGAGCATTGTCGACGAATAAGGAATAAAATCAATTCAACTATTTTTTTTCTAAATGTGAGTTAATAGAATTTTTTATAGCTAACTAAAGGCCCGAATAGTGCTCAGAGAATGAACTGCACAGCAAAATTTTTGTTGTTTGATGCAAAACAAGACAAATGGTGCCTAAGTTTTCATAGGAGGTACACCGTTGACCGGTGCCTGGTTGAATTCAACTATTCTTTCTAAATGTGAAAATTTATGTCAAAAATTTTTGGTGAATTCTGTTCAAAAAACCAAACCTTTCAGATGAGACGCGCAACACGTGTAATTAACGATAATTTCGTGCTTTTCCTAACAATAAAAATAAGTTCATGTTGACTGTCATTATTGAATGTTTTTGTCACAGTTTCACTTTTAAATTAAGAGAAGGCCGCAAAAAGAAATACAGATGTTCTTTCAGCTTTCGGCAAGATTGTTCTAATATAGATATAGATATTTCATAGATATTTCATTCGAATATCAAACCACAATTTATTTCAAATTGAGTGGAACGAAAATGGGATCAATTCTGCTTTGAAAACACGCCTGGTGTTTTTTTTCGCCCCCCGTTACAAATTATATGTTGTTATATAGAAGGTTACTATGTAAGAAAAGGTACGTGCGCCTGGGGGCCTAATATATAGGATCATTAAAGTGGAGGGGCCAAAACAGAATAGATCTCAAAAAAGCAGCATTTCAAGAAAATAATAAACGAGGCAATGGGAACACAAAGGGTAAAAAGCCACCAATTGGTTTTACCACAATAATTTCTGCCTTCGACTCTCATGATAACCGTTATTAAAATATCTTGCAGCAGCAGCAATCGTTCCCATGATGGCTTTTGAGCATTGTTGACGAATAAGGGATAAAATAGATTCAACTATTTTTTTCTAAATGGGAATTAATAGAATTTTTTATAGCTAACTATAGGCCCGCATAGAGCTCAGAGAATAAACCGCAAACTAATTTTTTTTGACGCCAAACAAGACAACTGATGCCTGAAGTTTTCAAAGGAGGTACACCGCTGACCGATACACGGGTGAATACTGAATGACAACCACAAATAAATTGCATTGATCTCCAAAATTTACTGCAAAGAAAACTGAACAGAAACGCACTGTACTTTACTCCCCTTTGTATAAAAATTGTTTGCTCTAATTGATTACTCGCTTACTTCTTCGGGTAGAAAATTTTTGTTTTTTTTTGCAAATCGACAAATTGTTTCTCGGCTTTGTTACTACTGTTACTACAAAATTTTTTAACATAATTGAGAATTTTATATATTTGTACATTTCAAAGGAATTTTGTTTTCTTTTAAAATTATTACGCTAATGGTAGGTCCCATTGGCTTTGGAATATTACGAAATTGAACCTTTTCATTGCTCTTAGTACAAGTTTATGGTTTCAACCGTTTTAACAGTTTCACTGGCATTTCTTGCAAATCTTAGTTTTGCCGGTGTTTCTCCTTCTTTTTGTAGCCGTATGACGTACACTGGATAATGACAAGTCTCAATTGCTTCATATGCAGATATAAATAAATAAATTTTTCAGTGATTTCACTTATTATCTAATGATGATAATCATTTTTGAAATCAATTGTTTTCAAAAATAGAAGCGTATTTCTGAACTTCGCACCTTTTTGCTCTGTTTGTTGACCTGTTACCCAGTCGCATTGAGAACAGGTCCCATATCTTTTCTCTTGAAGTAAAGGTTTTTTGTTTAGGTTTCATCTGATGGAGGGTTGATTTTGTTATAATTTTTTAAAAATATAGACATCGAGTTTTGGTCGTAATTAATGTTTGTTATTTAATTGTTATTATATTCTTTTCCACTAGTCCTATTAACGACAAGTTTTATCGGCCCTCTAGCGTGGCCTTATTGTATCCCATTATGGGTTATTGAGCGATCAGTATGTTTTTGAAACTTTTCTATCGGTTCATTATGTGGTAGCCAATTAAGTCAAGAATGTGGATGAGCGGGGTCGGAACATTATGTGCGTACGCACATTACCGAGCCTCCTTTTTCAAATATATCGTCAAATTTATGTATCAAAATTCTAATTAATTTTCATGTTCGCTTCGCCTGACTATTGTTTGCGTCATTCTGATAATGTCCTTTAATTCTGCCATTATTTCAGATGGATATGGGATAAATTTTGCAAAGTATATAACAGATCACAAGAGACAATTCATTGCCCGTGCTTTGTTGATGGGGCTAATTTTTGAACCGCCTCTTTGAAACATTGCCAGGAATCCAGTTTTTGACTTTTAAAATTTGCGCTTTTTTCTAGTTTAAACGAAAATTTGGTTTTATTGACTGTTCCGAGAACGTTGTCAATTCCAGTGATGTGATCTAATAACAAGTTTTTCGTAATAATAAATATGTCAGCAATTCAGTCTGGGTACCGTCTTTGTCTTACCACCAGATGTGGCTATTTTGGATGAATATCTTTTGCATTTTCGACCCTAAGGCTAACAAATTTTATACTGATTTTTTCTTGATCTGTTCTTGATTCGTTCCATTTACTGCCGGTAATGCGGCATTAAAGTTGCAGGCTATGTTGTATCTTATATTGATTTTCCGTAATATGTTATTGTGTTTAGCATTTGATGCCAGATGGAAACTTTCTGTCCATTTTTCCAGGGGAGTGGGGGATTCCTTGAACATAATGAGCTCAGACCCAATGGGCTCTTTTATTCTTCATTTGTAGGATCAGATCCTGCTGACTATAAGCCGTATTGTATAGCTGACAATAGGCCTGAATAGAACTGATAGATTCAACTCTATAAAAGGTAACTGTTATAATTTCAGGTCAAACTAGACAACTGGCGCAGAGAGTTTTCAACGTAGCAACGTCATTGGCCGGTAGACAGCTAGATGAAGGACATACACAATTAAACTGCATTGAACTACAATTTGTGCTGCAATTGAAACATAACAAAAACTCATTAAACGTCTTTGAGCAATAATAGTTTCTCATGATAATTGAGAGATTGTCAGGCACAAGTTAGCAAAAGAGTGTTCATTAGAAAAAATGTAAATTTTGTCGGAAAATTCATTGGTCAGCAATCATAAACACAAATTCCTAAGAGGTGTACGAAATTATTGGAAATGAGTTTATGACGTTGGTTGTGGTTCTTACCTTTCGTGAGGGGTGTATACATCAGTGTAGTTGATGAAGTGAATGTATGGAATTGTACTCCTCATTACTAACTCGTGTACTGTAGGCATTGTCTTGTTACAACGACCACCTCTTCTTAATCCAAGTTTGAAAGGGAGGAACTTTGTCATTGTAATAATGAAAGATTTGAAAAAAAAACACTTGCTTTTAGATAACAAACAGTAAAGAACAAGCAAAAGAAAAAACTATTATGCTAGCTTGTAAAAGATATTTCAGAATTATTTAACTCTGAAAAATTACAAAACTATTTTTCTTTTTGTAATATCTTAATAATAAATGCAGCACCAAAGTTCGTCAGAGCAATCTATTAACTACTTCGATAACAAGTAATCACAAACAAACATAAGCCATTTTTTCTAAAATCTATGAAATTAATATGATCGATCGTATTTTGATCGGCTAAAGTTCAAGCTCTAATCTTTTTCAGGTTCGAGAGATCAGTGTTGATTTGATGAAGCAACTATCAGCTAAGCAAATATAATTGGACAATTAAGATGTCAAATCAATTTTCAAAATCATTCTCTCTCTCTCTCTCTCTATCATAATATGCGTTTTGCTGTAACGGGGCTAATTTAAATTGAAAGGTGGCAGCCTGTTGTCTCTACCCAACGAACATTCTGTCTGAGTGCAAAATTTACAAGGGGCTGAGTATGTCATTTAAACTAGTTATGTTATCAGAAATAACTTGACTTTTGTTTTTGGAAATTGATCAAACTTTTCCTCCTGTTAATTTAAAACTTTGTCATCCACGTAAAGTTTTGAATTTGTTTTTAGCAGCTTTCGATCTGTAAATTTTTAAAATTTAATTAACGTCAGTAACAACAATACAAACACGCATCGAAGAAAATTGGATCCTTTAGTTGAGGTAAAACTGGTGAAAAAATTAACCAACGATATAGAAGTCTTTTTTAACAAAGCAAACCAACGTTTCGTTTTCTGCGCGGTTTGTTCATTTTACTGTTTGTCAATAAAGGCGTGAAGACGTTTTCCCCACTTTTAATGAACGCGTTTTCAATTGATATCAGCTCATTTTCCATAACTCCCGGGCTCCATGCAATAGATATTCTTAGACTGATATTCAAAGCAAGTTTTACAGTTGAGCGTTGAGTGTAAGCATAACACTTGGAGCAGAAAATCTTTACCCAGAGGCACAAAAATATTACAGTGCAAGTTTTATGTTTTGGCGACGGGCCGAATTAAATATTAATGACAAATTATAGCATTTTTATATGCTACCATAGACCGGAATGTGCCTTGTCAATACAGGGAATATGTCAGAGGGTCTAGACTGACCTTGTTAGTACAAATCGATACAAGTTATAACGTTAATCAATAAGTTTAAATATTTAAGGCTACGGACACACACAAAAACAGGGAAGAGTCTTCTTCAATAGAGGAAGTTGAATGTCATGCCTTCTTAGATAAATTTTATCAAATCAAACTCTTGGCTGCCGGTTTCCGAACTGAAGCACATGTTTATTAGACGGTAAAATTTGGACGGGTAAAATCTGTGAGTTTCAACACTGGTAACTCCGAAAACGTGTTTTTGTAGTTAGAATTTTGTGAAAATACTTCTAATTCGATAAATGACTAGAGCTTGCGCATGATGTTCTGACCTTTCTCATATCACGGCAGAAATCAACTTTAATTTTTCAGTTATCTCCTGCTCTTTAAAATGCGCCCCAAAACCACAAACGAAAAGCTGTGCATGCCCTCTAGAAAAACAAGCTCACAATATCAGTTTCGCCTTTAAAATAGTTCTCACAGATTTTAGTAACAAAACTTTTCAGCCGAGTTGTGCTATAGCTGTCTAGACTGTCGGGAATCAGATTGTATTGAATCAAAATGTTAAGCGCTCTGCGAATAGTGTTTGCTAAAGATTTATCCATAATTTTTGACCTCGCTTTTATCAAAGTGTAGAAACCTTTTTCAGACCTTCTAGTAGATCCAGTGGGCACTGGATTACCCTGTAGCAGTTTTCTACAGGATACATTAAGGTGCTGTAAAATAGATTCGTTCAGCAATTGGGTAAAAAACATGTCAAAGACGAATTTAATTTTGAACTTTTCAAATATATTGCCGACATGTTCATATTTTCTTTTAAAAAAGATAGTTCTAATAATTCTCTTTTGCATTGCGAAAACTTTATTCAATAAAGTTCGACTTGAGTTGCCATATACTAAGAGACCATACGAAATAAGAGGCTTTGCGTATGTTCTGTAGAACTGTAAAAGAGTAGATCAAGAGAAACAAGAACAAGCTTTGAACATCACTCCGTTGAATCTTGCTAGTTTTTTCAGCACTGTAGAAACATGAGTTTCAAAGGTAAGACTTTTGTCTATCCAAACACCTAGATACTTGAACTCCGACACAATTTCAAGTGATTGATCTTTCAGACCGAAAGTGTCATATGTATTTGTTTTCCCGAAGTTTAGTATTTAACATTTCGACGTGTTAATTGTGAGCTTGTTTTTGTTACACCAGTCATCTGCAATCCGTGTTGCAGTTTCAAGTTGTTTTATTGACGAAAGTTTTTTGCTACGAACGGTAACAGTAGTTTCATCGGCATAAAGTGTTGTTTCACTCCCTTTTAGTTGAAGGGGATAATCATTTATGAACAGTAGAAACAAAAGTGGACCTAGAATTGATTCTTGTGGCACACCACATGATACCTCTTGAAACTGTGAAGAAACTCCGTTTACGTGAAAATACTGTTTCCAATTTGGCAAATAAGATAATAAAAACTCTCTAGATTTGCCCCGAAAACCATATAACTCAAGTTTTTTTAATCAAGAGGCTATGCTTTATTGTATCAAAAGCCTTTTTGAGATCAATACAACAAGATGAGCCGTATTCACGTTTGTTAATAACATCTCTCATTATTTCAGTTGTTGAGATAATTGCATGAACACATAATCGCTTGGTGCAAAAACCAAACTGATGATCGTTCAAAAGTTTGTGTTTTCCTATAAACCTGAACATTCTTTTCGAACTCTTTGCTCCTTGCCGTGAGTAGGCTTATAGGGCGATAATTATTCGCATCATCAGGATCCCCACCTTTGAAGAGAGGGATTACTTTAGCTTTTTAAAAGAAATCAGGGAAATGTCCCTGCTCCATGCATTTGTTGAAGACGATTTCTAAATGTTGGCAGATGACTGGAGCCCCGGTTTTTATTAGATGAGGATTTAAGCCATCATGACAGTTTGATTTTTTGTTTTGCATTGTGTTTATTGTTTAAAAATTTCGTTGGTGTTAGTTTTAAACAAAAAAATGTTGATTGGTCTATTTGAGCCTTAACAAGTTTTGAACCAATGTTGGCGAAAAAGTTGTTAAGATTATCCGGACAGATAGTTATCTCTTGCTGTTTACAAGATCCGCAAAACTCATTAAAAACTTTAAACATTCCACCAGCAGAAGAGCATTTAGCAATTTTGGTATCATTAATTGAGCGTTTGGATTTACGGATTTCATTATTAAGCCGGTTTTTTACATACTTTAATTGTCGTGAAATTTCTTCTGAATTTTTTTAATCTGTTTATTTTTCAAAACATTCTTCTGAGCTATTAATCGCTTTATAACCCGATTATTCCAGTCTTGTTTTGAATTAGGAGTGCGTTTTACCAACGGACAGACATTGTCAAATGCTTTGACTAAAACAGCGCTAAATTGCTGGAGATAATTTTCAACATCAGAGTAGCTTACAGAAATTTTAGAAAGCTCATGATTCGCCTAAAACAACAATTTGCAGATATTTTCGTCTTTTTTCAAATATCTTAAGTCACGCGTTGACACAAACTTTGGACCATCCCTTGTTGCCCGTTGTATCGGTAGATCTGATAGTACACCGTGGTGAACACTTATGTGACACGTAACCGTGTCCACTTTACATAAAATATTGGAAAAACAATGGTCAATACATGTTGAAGTAGTTGCAGTTTCTCTTGTGGGTAAACTATTTTGCAACCTCAAATCCAACGAAGCCAGAAGATTTTCTTATGACAAAATGTTACTCTGACAACTAAGGGATAAAAAATCAAGATTGAAATCCCCTGGGACTAATAAATTTCCGCCTAAATTTGTTGCTTCAAACAACAATTTTTCAAGTTGTTCATAAAAATCGTGAAAACTGGTTGATGGTGGTCTGTAAACTATTACTAAATTTGAACAATGTGTTCCAAAATTGTTTTCAAACGACGCTGCGTGTATATGATACCTTCACGTATATAGCAACCAACACCCCCACCCAGGGTTTGTCCATTGGCGGTAACATTTTTACTATACCCATGTAGTTCATAAATATCGATTGAATCATTATCACTCAACCATATTTCACAGAGGGCAACAAGAGCTGGTTTTGTTTGAAACGACTCAATTAGTAGTTTAGGTTGGTCATAATGGCTTCTGAGGGATTGCACGTTTAGGAAAATCACTTTTTCCATTTTGAAGCCTCTTGTAGGCGATTTTGTGAAACTATTATAAACACAACAATTTGGCGAAAGAGAACAGAATGTTTGCAAAAGAAATACATAAATGTGCTAGAGAGTGAGAGTCACCAAAAAGCTAGGACTATTTTGCAGACTTTCTTAAAACTGATTTTGAGTTTCTAGAAGTCTATGATCTTTGCAGAACTTTTCAATAATCTCCATACCTTCTCGCTCATCCGGTGAACTTTGGAGGCGTTTCAGCAGAGCGTTAACATTACTCAGTTTTGCCTTTGGAGTGTTAGAGAAGTCAAACATTTCACATGATTTCTTGCATAGCTCGTACCCGCTGGACATTGTCTGTTCACGTCTATAGTTGCCATCAGGTTCCTGATTGTCGTTAACATCCTTTTCGGTAAACTCCGCTAAACCCTGTTCACAAACATTTTTTACTATTGTTTATTACTTTATGTACCCCTTTTGGTTTGAAGTCCTGAACTGCTCGAACGCTGTTAACCACTACTGATCGAAATCTTCCGTCGTCTTTTTTGTAGAAAAGTTTCACATCACAATTGTTCGTAGTAGTTATGAGTCCTTGTTCATCAGCGTAGTCTTTTTTTTCTTTTTGGGCCTTTGGAAGCCTCTCTTTGGTGAAAATGGGCCTCCCATTTATTGGGTTTTTGACTTGGCTCAACCACGATCGTCTCCCGTAGATTTCGTTTTTCTCTCCAAAATAAATAATTTTATCAATAATTGCAGGTAGATAATTCAAGTATTTCCATGGTCCAAGAGAGTGACAGGCTTTGAAGTTGCTCGGCTGTGTCTAACACTTTAAAAACTCGCCGAAAAACTGACAAACTTGGTGAGTTAGTGGCTGATCAGATCGTCTCAAAGGCATATCTTCTATTAAAATGCAGTCTTTTGAACTGTATTTCTCCTGTTGACTAACGCGCAGTTCCAGCGAAGCAACTCTGTTCTCTAATTGAACAATTTTTTATCTTTCATCTGCAGTTTTTGGGAAAAATTGGCTAAGATTTGACGTAAATTTCTGTCCTCAACAGTTTCCAATAACTTGGATAAAGTTTCGGAATCCATATTTGACAGTCAGCAGAGTTTTGGAGACAATTTTGGACAAAATAGGGCAGTTAGTTATATTACACAAGGAATTATTGGGAGAGCAATGTATAAACTACAAGTAAATTGTTTGTGAATTTGGGATAAATCAATCAGATTTCAGTTCAAACTTGCGTCATGTGTTTAAATGCGTGTGGCAGCAAAATGGCAATTTCGATTTTTCTCACTCTCAGCGCACAGAGCGACCAATTTGCAGCTAGCATGGTAATTTACAATGTCCGTGTTTGAGATAAAAATATAATATTTATATTAAAATATTGTTTTCTGTTGTCAAAGGCATCACAGAATGATTAAAAAAATATTACATAATTAGAAATTAGAAATTACAGAATTACAAATTATATCAACAAGATTGCATGGAGATCAGCATTATTAAAAAAACTCTTTCCCAGGTCTGGACGATGAATAGAAAGAATTTGCACTCGGCCTACAGAATTTTAAAAAACTCAATTTGCCCTCATGCCTAAGAGGAGAAACAAAGTTAGGGTCTCATATTACAAAAAATTGCTATAATTTCAAAATCTATTAAAAAAAGTTATCTACAAAAATGTGACAAAATTTATGGATCTGACTATGTGAGAAAATTGTTACATCTTAACCTAACGAGGTGTTGAAAAAATAACAATTGTTAAATAACTGCTACACGTATATTAACTTAGGGTTTATAAGAAATTATTGTTGATTGTAAGCTTTTTTCTGCATTTTGAATAGCCAACGTTGTGCCCGGCTCAATAGTGCTTTTTCTTTGTATTTATTGAGCGTTGATTTTGCGAGCTTGTTATGGTGCAAATCTTACGCTGAATAGATTCTGTTTGCTTCACAATTACATCTTTTTCTTTCAAAATAACTTTGAGGAATCAATGCGCTTAGTTGGTTCTAAAGCTGTTGATCTGCGTATCAACACGCCATTTTGGATAACTTGTGGAAGTATATTTTGTTAGCTGTGATCAATCAATTCGTAGTCAATACTTTTGTGGGTCGCTGGAAAAAATTGTCGCAATTGTGCTGAATTTGTTTTCTACATTTTAATTGTGTTCATTGACAAAACTCATTTTTTTCTCAACAAAATTGTTCGAAATCTTAACTAGTTTTACCCTGAAATTTTCCTGATCGTGTCTTTACAACTTACAATGCAACTTTTGGTTGAACTTTGATCTCTAGAATGCAATATGTTTTGGACTTGCTTTTATTTAGGTTTTTAGATCTTTCTGGTTGTCAGATTCTACCAGTCACACAACGTTTGTTTTTATCGCGGGACGTCCGCATAAAAACATCGTTATTGAAGCTGATTGTAATTAAGTGATTCATGTATAATATGAAGAAATGCGCCACATCGAAAGTCACATTTTTCAACACAATTTTTTAAACTTTTTTTTGTACTGCATGCATTTATCTAAGTGGTTTTGCAATAGAAATTGAATTGTTCCTTTGTATTCCCGTATTCCATAGCAATTATTTTGTCAAGCAGGAATCTGTGGTCAACAGAATCAAAAGTTTTTTGAGGAATGTACGTCTTGTTTCGTTAATAACATCGCAGATATCATCTTTTATCTAACTACCAGAATAATAAATTACATAAACAAGACTGCAGGGAGATCAGTATTAGTCCAAAAACTCATTCCGAAATGTGGACGAGGAATAGACAGAGTGAGCGCTTGTTCGACAGATTTTTAGAAAATTCCATTAGCCCTCATTTCTAGGAGGAGAAACAAAGTTATGGTCTCTTATTAAAAACTATTGTTAGAATTTCATAATAAAAAATAGATATCAAAAAAATGTGACAACAATTATGGATCTGAGCATGTGGAAAATATTGAAGCCGATTGTACTTAAACGATTCATGTATAATATGAAGAAATGAGCCACTCCGAAAGTCACAATTTTCAGCGCAGGTTTTTAAACTTTTTTGTACTGCATGCATTTATCTAAGTGGTTTTAGTGCAGGATACTCTTAATGATGTCTTCTAGGTATAATTCTGGATATGATAGCAACTAAAGTCCATCTGAGTCGTACCTGGAGCTCGCTCACAACCTCATATTCGAACAATTTCTACTATGCCTGTTACAGAATATAGTAAATGGGATCCAGTAGTAAAACTAGGCATAAAACAGCGTACATTCCATTACAGATTAATTTAAATGTTTAAAATTAAAATGTCGTTTTCTCAATCTATGAAACATAGTGCTAAAAATCAACATTTACGCTAAGCTAAAAAAAATTGTGTCCGGGCTGTGAGCCCAAAACTGAAAAAAAAGACAGTTGTGTTATTTGTCTCCTTCTCGAACCGATATTTTGTGGTCATAAGAACAAATGTTCAGAACATGGAATAAACGAAAGACAAAAGAGTGAACCCTGTTTCAGTAGTAATTAAAGAGACAATAATTATGGAGTAGACACATAATAACAAACCAAAGCTTTCTCTTTGAAAAGCACAGAGAAAAGATTAAAAAAAACCGTTGCCTTTCTAATTATTTGTTCGAGGAAAAGCGGTGATAAAATTTCTATATTTTTTTCATTGAGTCAGTTTATAAGCGAGGATTATCGAAAACACCCATGACCGTTGAATCGAGCCTGTAGAAGTATTACGTGTAAATGTTTGACCCATGGCCATTCTTTTGCTCCAATTTTTACCTTGTAAGTTCTGTCAAATTTCTGTCATGGGCACTAATCAGCACTTATTAGATAGTATTGAATATTGCTGTTGATATTTTAACGAAATAGCAAAAGCGAGATCTGTCAAAGTTAATAGCAATGCTTGAAACCGTCGATGCACATAAAATCCTCGAAACTTACAAGATAACAAAGTTTTCAATGCAACTAATTAACCTTACGAGTTCATTTAAAGTCTCGCAAATTCTGATAAGAGTTGTATAAAATCTCATGCGATAATAATTTGAAAAACTCACCTGAGGCGACAATTCTACCTAAGGGGGCAGTTTGGAAACTCATTAATGACATATCTTCATCAACAAGTAAAGCAAAACTGACCTTTGAACAAACTCTGAATCAACTTCTTTCCCACTCTTTTCCATGACCCCCGAGTTCACTACAGCCACTGGTGGGTTCGCATTGGCGTTCATGTCGAACTTCTTGATTGTGCCCTCGGTGTCGAACTCTGCCGACTCTCCTTGAGGGTTGCTCCCATCTGGACTGTTGTCGTCATCGCCCCTCTCGCAGTTGTTGTTTTGCCTCTGGTTGCGTTGATTTCGAACTCTAGCTATCGTACTGTGGATCATCTCTAATAAACACACATGAAATTGATTAGTAGAGTCGACCACAAGTCTTAGATAAACTGAAAAAACTGGACCATCAACAGACCTGTTATCATGTGTTTTTTGGACTTGGAACTTAATGAATGAAGTCTTGAGTCAAAATATATCCGAGAAAGGAAGTCAAGAGCATAGTTGCTTGCACTATTTTTTTTCGACAGAAACCGAGCATCAATGAAAGTACTATGATGTCTCCTAAGATGTCTCTTGTGGCCAAATGTCAGATTTCTTCAGATTATTTCGAAGATCCTAAGTAGAAAATGAAGCACAAGCAAATTCGGGAACCTCAGCGAATTTCAATTTTGGGGAACGCGAGAAGTTTCTAAGGTTGAGCTCATATACGTTCCACCATAATGCCTATTGTTGTTTTTCTGAAATAAAACTTGCTTAAAGGTAAAAATTTGCTATATTTGAGATTCATAATTTACCGCCAAAGGAGTAAGAGATAGAAAACTGTCAAAAATTCGTACATTGTTCGAAAATAGAATGTGTATCCGTTTAAAAATGGCTTTAGGCTCAAACCACTATGCAGATTTTAAAATGTCTCATGATAAGGCTGGCGAGAAGAAAACTCAATGGCTACCTTTATAAAAAGAACCTAAAAACAAAGTCAAAATAGCATTATATAAACAGTAAACTAAAATGTTGACATGAATTTCACAAAAAAAAGATATATGACCTGTATTTACTGAGAATACTTAACAAGTAGAAAAAACATAAAGGTCAAAAGATAGGAAATACCTCTATTTTTTAGAACAGTTAACTCTAGAGTTATCAAAACCATTAGCTATACAATGCCAATAAAATCTCTCATTATTCAGAAGTTTCCCGACTAAAAAAATACATCAGAATTCAATAAGTCACTTAAAATTTGCGGGAAATCGGTTTTGAAGCCCATAAAATCAAAATCTTTTCGATAAAATTAAATATAACCAATTGCGCCTTCCGTTAAGGCCATTATTGTGATAAAAAACTTTTAATTATTGTATCATTAATTTGAGAATCGGACACGACATCAAAGAGAGAACCCCAAAAATTGAAGAATGTCCGAAAAGAAATAAAGTTAAGAAAAGTGTCGACGCCAAAAAACAGTTATGTAAATGATAAAACAGCAGTGTTTACTACATTCGAATTCACCCGAGGGATGATGCGCACTCCGTTTTGTGCTGACCCTACAATTAACGCTGGAAGAGATAAATGTGAAACGGGCAAATATCGAAAAGGCATTAATTTTGCTTTTAAGTTTTCAAAGACATACGTAAAAACATCCACAAGGTTTCATCTCAAAATGTCGAATAGACTGATCTTCTTCTCGTTGGGAAGTCAATTGAACATGTCGTTATTGTGACTAAATCAAAAGACTAACATCGAAAACAGGCAGAAGTCAAAATTTTACGAACAATTTTTCGCAAACAAAGTAGAAGCCAAGAAACCGTAAGGTTTTCGCTGAAATCATCAGGTATGTTTAGTGGTTTTGATTTGAACGTACATTTGATCTTCCAAAAATTGATATCATCCCAAGTCAGTAACTATCCGAAAAGTGACAACGCACCATTACAATCGGTTATTTACAATCCAATTTTTTTACAATCCAAATTTTTAATGGTAAAAATACGAAATTGAACCAATATTGGTCCTGCCTTTGCTTCTTATTTATTCAAAGAAAACGTGTTTTAAATGTAACCGAAATAGCTCGTTTAACAAAAAAGACAAAAATTCAAAAATAACGGATGGTTTTTACATACGTATCGAGATATAATACCGAAAATATTTAGTTATCAGGTGAAAGCATTGAATAGGTTCCTAAAGAGCTCTTTGGATGATCAGTTAAAGCGTTTATGATTTAGACGCAGTCATGAGACAGAAAGGATATCAAATGCTGGCAGAACTCAAGGACTCAATAAATTTTTGCAGGAGCGATAAAATATGTGAGCTTTTACTAAGAAAGCATAATATTTTTCGCGGGGCCTCACTTGAACACCATTGGTACTTTCTTATAATTTCACCTCTGAAATCAAACAGATGATAAATGTGTTAAAAAGATTTTTAAACCTTAAAATAATTTAATAAAAATTTTAAATAACCCAAAAAAACACTTCGAGACCTTTCCTTTTGCAAAAATCAGCAATGAGACCAAAACTCCCCTTAGTATCGCTGAGCTGCTGTTAAACAACTCTTTTTTCCAGACAATTGCGCAAAAGAAGATTTGGAAAACAGAAATTTTTTTATCAAAAATAAATATTGCTTTTTTGATGAAATCGATTTAATTTAACGAACAGCCGCTAAAAAGTGTTTTTTCCAGTACAGTTTTTGCAGAATCAAGGTTGAAAATAGCCATAACTTGAGTATGCAAATGTTGTGTCATCAGTTTTTATGTCAACAGTACAGGTCTGCACAAAGTGGGCGAAATTAGCATTTTTAGTACTTTTTGTTCAAAGTTTTTTTAAGAATGCCAAAATTTAGCCAAGTTTTACCCAAAAGTATTGTTTTAAACAAATCAGCAACTCTGTTCTATCATTAGTTTAAAATCAATGAGATGTTTGTTTATATTTCTATTATGTTATTGACAAAATTCATCAAAGTTTCAGCCATTTTTACAAAAATTGTGAGAAAAAACAACTGAAGTGTGGCTAACATTCACAAAATTTGAATCTCCATAGTTTACCTGATGAAAAGAAATTAAAGAAAAGCCTTTTTATTATTTTGAAATTCTACTCTTGACATGCTTTTTAATGATTCCTCTCGCAACATTGTACGATGAATATACCGATCAGCGAAAATTGAATGAAGAAAAAACCAAGTTGAGCTGTATATGCATTTCCACATGTCACTTTTATCTGCTAAAACATTTAAAAAAATTTTATCCTTGCAGATGAAAGTCTCTATGCAATTACATTTAAGTCCCTCAGATCACTAATTGCGGCATTAGAAGACCACTTGATGATGAGTCCTTGCTCATATCTCTCTGCTCGTGAGAAATTTTGGCATCTCAGAGAATTAGCATTTATTTAAAACTGAATTTCGCAAAAAACAAGTAATAAGCAGTGATTTAAGCTAAACTCGATACTAATTTTGAGGCAAATGCTCTGTATAAAGTACTCGGGTCATCCACCGTACAACTTTTCTTGATTTAATTCAAGGTCATATATGATTCTCAGTACTCTTACTATGTTGTATATCATTTGTTTTATTCCTTAGCAGCCAGAAAAGATCTTAAATGAATTTAAAGAAAATCATACAAGACTAAAACAAAAATTTTGATAGCCGAAAACTGTAATTTTTTTTGGTTGAAATCGAAAAAAATCTGGAAAATCATTCAAGGTCATACAGGTACATAACACATGGAGCGACCAGTTGAAAATTCTGGTATAAGGTATTCAGAGGGCGTTCAATTGTAATATATTGTATGTGCAGCCCACATTTGACTAATTGGATGTGCTAAAACAATGAGTTTGTATTTTAAACATATTTTGAAAAAAATTAAATATTAGATGCAAAAACCTTTTACTCGCACGTTTCTAATAAATAAACATTTATAGGCATAAACAGGCTTAAGAAAAATTAAAAATTGGAGTCATATACATAGACTTATTCCTTCAGCACCCAACTTTGCACTAAATTTTACGTTTCAGTGTCCTTTTGCGGATCACACAGTGATGCAGGAGAATCACCTAAGTTTCGAACTAAACTCGTACTAAGAATTCACTTATGGACATTATGAAATCATTTATGGTCCTTGAATAAAATGAAAGGAACTTCAATGCGGGTATTGTAAAATTTGTAAATTATTTGCAAAAATTTGATAGTTTGAACTTCACTGGAGAGAAGAACTGCATAGAGCTTGAATCTCGTTCGGTTAATGCAAAATTTTGCTTAATGTCAAATATTTAATATCGGATTGTTTGGAACAAAAAAAACGCATTTCCACTAAAATTACACCAACAAGAAATTGAGGAACAGTATAATTGAAGACATCAAAAAACATTGCTGATGCTTTCGCGCAAAGTTCTCCTCGTCCTGGTAGACATTCCATGGCTAATTACAAAATTTAAACATTATGAGATACATAAGATGTATAATAGATGCTGATTCAAAAGAAATTTACTTTGGATTTGCCTAATTGATTGCTCGTTTCTACTTCATTTATGCTTCAAAGGTACTATAATTTTTTTTGTTGCATGCAAAGCTCTGTAAACAAATTTTTGTGAAAACCTTTTTAGTCATCTCAGATCCTTTGAAATTTTTCCAAAGAATTGCCTGCCATTATTGTGATAATATATACGATGCTAAGGATGCAGAGTAATGATTTTTTGATCAAATCTGACAAGATTATGCATTGTTCAACACCCGTCTTTTTTACTTATTTTTGCTCTCATATTTATGGACATCAAACCGCCAACGTCCAAAATCTGAGTACAACGGTTAAAAGCACTCCTTAACGCTCAAACGCTAAAAAAACAAGGAAATAAAACAATTGGTTTCTAAAAATAACCAGCAGCTGGTCAAACACTATCATTTCCCACTAATTGTTGACAGCAGTTGACCGTGTTTTCTATATTGCGGCTCACAAGTTAATCATTCAGAATCTATTGAGGCTTCAAAACCAGTCATCCTCTGATTAATTAAAGAATTCCTGGTATTGCTATTACGCGGCTCAACTCCTTTTTAATATTAAAAAGTTCTGTCTAGTGGTTATTAAACAGGACCCAATTGGCAGTATCTTACCTTCCTTTGTTGCAGCCGGGTGTGTTTGCTGGGTTCGCAAACCGGAGCCCGAGCCATGCAACCTTCGTTGATAGTTAATCCGAATCATAATTTCAAAACTAATCACTACCCAACTAGTTATAATATCCTCCAAACTTTTGTTGACTCACACATTAACTCAACTGAGGTAACAAAACCAATTTCTGTATTTGACTTCCAAAAAATGGGAAAAAGTGCTGCTTTTGGGTTAATAAATTTTAGTAAGTTATTGACTAATACATTAACTCAATTCAGGTTATAGTTTCAATTTGTAAACTTGACATTCAATCACCTCTTTCGAAAGTACATACAAAAGTTGATTGAAGGATTAGTGAGAACTGTGTTCGTGTGTGACCAACCCAGTTTAATTAAGACCAATTTGTTATGATAAGTATAGTTTCAAAAGGTGGGGGATCTTTAATCTTGTGTGCTTTGGGCGCTGATTAAAGAACATCATCTGAATGGTGTTAGACCATTAGGATAAACATTGCTGCAGAAAGAAGCTGTCTTTTCTAAGATTTTAGACAAACATCTTTTCCCTAGCTTTCCTGTAACTCCATTCTTTGAAGGGATCGAACAGGAAAACGCAGTTACACAAACATTCATCAATTTGCTAGCCGTTTTGAAATCCGCTTAGCTCTTGTAAGGTATTTAATCATCAGGGTAATGGGACTAAAAATTTTTTTCAGCAGCTGTTATCTTTTCTTGGATTCGCCTTTTGTTCAGCTGCTGTTATCTAAATTTATGGAATATCCTGGACTGCATTATCAATCAGACGTAACATCATTTTCCTCTAGCTAAATTAGGCAACCGTGTGGAATAAAGTGAGACTAAGTTGAGTACACAACTTGAAGTGCAGTCTAAAACTTCCAAGGACAGTTAAGAAAAAAATTTTAAAAACCTAAAGATGACTGATACTAAAGGTTGCTATTTGTGGATACCTCATCAGGTACAATCACACTTAACGAAACGTTACCTTAGGGTATCGAAAAAGATCAAAACTTAATTCTACAAAATCCCAAATGAACAAAAATAAATAATTTAACTTGTTTTTCAGACACAATTTTTCTTGGCTGCAAAGATCTCCTTGTTATAATAGCAAATAGTTTCGCAAAAAAAATGTCTAGAGATTTTTTTTACAAAATTTAGTTTCTAGGGCATCAGAAGCAAACTTTGCTGTATTTGAATTTAGAAATTTAGTATCTTCTAGGTTACTAAATTTCCTAAGATTCGAAATTGTATGATAACTGCTAGATAAAAATTAGCGAAAACATCAAGTGTTAGAACAATCGTGGCCAACCTATAGCTATTTTCTTTCAAAGCAAAAGAAAAAGGCGCTTGATTGGAGACAAAAGTTAGAGGTCTGCGAAAACGGTTGATATTTGCTAGAAAAAAAATTTGTTATAAATTATGGGAACTTGAAGGGGTCGAAAAGAAACATACCTACAAAATTGATTGAAATCGATTTGCAATTCTGCTAAACAGAGAAGAATATAGGAATTGATGCAGGATAAATCATTTGGTAATTGAAATATTTAAATTTTGAACTACATCGAAATACCGTTTTGAAATCCGCTTAGCTTTTGCAAGCTATTTAACCATAAGGGTAATGGGACTATAAACTTTTGTTCAGCTGCTGTTATCTTTTTTTGGATTCGCCTTTTGTTCAGCTGCTGTTATCTAAATTTATGGAATAGCTTGGACGGCATCATCAATCAGACGTAACATCTTTTTCCTCTAGCTAAATTAGGCAACCCTGTGGAACAAAATGAGACTAAGTTGAGTACACAACTTGAAGTGCAGTCTAAAACTTCCAAGGACAGTTAAGAATAAATCTTTAAAAACGTAAAGATGACTGATACTAAAGGATGCTATTTGTGGATACCTCATCAGGTTGAGTTGCACTTAACAAAACGTTACCTTATTGTACCGAAAAAGATCAAAAAATGTAATTCTACAGAATCCCAAATGAAAAAAAAAATAAATAATTTAACTTGACTTTCAGAGACAATTTTTCTTGGCTGCAAATTTCTGCTTGTTATAATAGCAAATAGTTTCACAAAAAAATGTCTAGAGAATTTTTTTTACAAAATTTAGTTTCTAGGGCATCAGAAGCAAACTTTGTTGTATTTGAATTTAGAAATTTAGTATCTTATAGGTTACTAAATTTTCTAAGATTTAAAATTGTATGGTAACTACAAGATAAAAGTTAGCGGAAATATCAAGTGTAAGAACGATCGCGACCAACCTATAGCTATCTGCTTTCAAAGCAAAAGGCAAAGGCGCTTGATTGGAGACAAAAGATAGAGGTCTGCGAAAACGGTTGGTATTTGCAAGAAAAAAATGTGTTATAAATTATAGGAACTTGAAGGTGTCGCAAAGAAACAAACCTACAATATTGATTGAAAATGATTTGCAATTCTGCTACACAGAGAAGAAAATAGGAATTGATGCAGGATAAATCATTTGGTAATTGAAATATTTAAATCTTGAACTACATTGAAATACCGTTTTGAAATCCGCTTAGCTCTTGCAAGCTATTTAATCATAAGGGTAATGGGACTATAAACTTTTGTTCAGCTGTTGTTATCTTTTTTTTGGACTCGCCCTTTGTTCAGCTGCTGTTATCTGAATTTATGGAATAGCTTGGACGGCATCATCAATCAGACGTAACATATTTTTCCTCTAGCTAAATTAAGCAACCTTGTGGAACAAAATGAGACTAAATTGAGTACACAGCTTGAAGTGCAGTCTAAAACTTCCAAGGACAGTTAAGAAAAAAATTTAAAAACGTAAAGATGACTGATACTAAAGGTTGCTATTTGTGGATACCTCATCAGGTTTAATCGCACTTAACAAAACGTTACCTTAGTGTATCGAAAAAGATCAAAAAATGTAATTCTACAAAATCCCAAATGGAAAAAAAATAAATAATTTAACTTGACTTTCAGAGACAATTTTTCTTGGCTGCAAAGTTCTGCTTGTTATAATAGCAAATAGTTTCACAAAAAATTTCTAGAGATTATTTTACAAAATTTAGTTTCTAGGGCATCAGAAGCAAACTTTGTTGTATTTGAATTTAGAAATTTAGTATCTTATAGGTTACTAAATTTTCTAAGATTTAAAATTGTATGGTAACTACAAGATAAAAATTAGCGAAAATATCAAGTGTAAGAACGATCGCGACCAACCTATAGCTATCTGCTTTCAAAGCAAAAGACAAAGGCGCTTGATTGGAGACAAAAGTTAGAGGTCTGCGAAAACGGTTGTTATTTGCAAGAAAAGAAATGTGTTATAAATTATAGGAACTTGAAGGGGTCGAAAAGAAACAAATTTACAATATTGATTCGCAATTCTGCTACACAGAGAAGGAAATAGGAATTGATGCCGGATAAATTATTTGGTAATTGAACTATTTAAATTTTGAACTACATCGAATTACCGTTTTGGAATCCGCTTAGCTCTTGCAAGCTATTTAATCATAATGGTAATGAGACTATAAACTTTTGTTCAGCTGTTGTTAATTTTTTTGGCTTCTCCTTTTGTTCAGCTGCTGTTATATAATTTTATGGACTAGCCTGGACTGAATTATCAATCAGAAGTAACATCATTTTCCTATAACTAAATTACGCAATCGTGTGGAATAAACAGACTAAGTTGAGTACACAACTTGAAGTGCAGTCTAAAACTTCCAAAAACAATTCAGAAAAAAACTTTCGAAAAACCTAAATAAAACTGGTGCGTGGATACCTTGTCAGGTACAATTGCACTTGATAAAACGTACCTTAATGTATCAAAAAAGATCAAAAACTTGATTCTACAAAATCCTAAATGAAAAAAAAATTATTAATTTAATAAATCGAGACGTTCAGAGACCTTTTTTTTTGAGTGCAAAGATCTGCTTGTAATAATAGCAACTAATTTCATGAAAGATTGTATAGAGAATTCGCACAAAATTTATTTCTTATGGCATCAAAAGCAAAATTTGCTGTAATTGCTCTTAGAAATTTAATATCTTCCAGGTACCAAAAAACTACTAATTTTCTTACACATTAAAATTGTATGATAACTGCAAGATAAAAATTAGCAAAAACATCAAGTACTAGAACAATCGCGACCATCCTGTAGCTATCTGCGTTCAAAGCAAAAGACAAACGCGCTTGATTGGAGACAAATTCTAGAGGTCTGCGAAAACGGTTGATATTTGCTAGAAAAAAAATGTTGTTATAAACTATAAGAATTTAAAGGATTGATAAAGAAACAAACCTAAAAATATTGATTGAAAATGACTTGCAATTCTGCGAGACAGAAACAAAATATGAAATAATGCAGGATAAATCATTTGATAATTGAAAAATTTAAGATTTGAACTACATCAAAAGACCACTTAAAATAAATTTTTTGATAGAGGAACATCAAAGAATGGCCTTAAAACAGCAAAACAAGAGAAAAACGTCCAAATGGCTTCACAAAGCCTTATGGTTTTTTAGAAAACGTAAAAGTAAACTACAGTTTACCCACCTAAAAGACAAAAAAATGGTTAAAATTTGACTGGGAAATGCAGTCTTTGATTGAGTGAGCAATTTGAAAAAACAATAACTGAAAATCAGTTGGCTTGTCATCGCTTTGTGTTTCAAAAATGGCAATGTTTTTGTGATGACCTATTATTTTCATTCTAGTGTCTGGCAGTAATTACAGCCGACGAATTAATAACTCTTTGTTCCCCCACTCTATTTTATTTGATGTAGTCTTTCAAACTGAACCAACTGCTTGTTTTAAGGTGAAATTGGCAGACCAAATGAATGTTCAAAATGACATTCTAAAAAGGACAAAAAGTTTTAATTTTTATTTTGTGTTCATTCTATAATTATATTTCGTCCATATAATAAAGCAAACGATTTTTTATTGTATTTATTGACGACCTGATAAAGCAATTTTACAAAAACGTATTTTTTTAACAACCAAAGAGTTGTGAAAACTATTTGATTGGTGAAAAACAGGTTTTTGTCAAATTGCTGCATCAGGTCATCCATAAATACAACAAAATTTTGTTTGCTTTAATACATGGACAAAGTATAATTATAAAAGGAACACAAAAAAGAAAGATAAAATATTTTGTCTTTTTCTGAATCTCATTTCGAACAATCATTTGGTCTGTCAATTTCACCTTAAAACAATCAGTTGGCTCAGTTTGAAAGCTTATATCAAATAAAATAGAGCGGGAGAACAAAGAACCTTGAGTTCTTATTTCGTCTCCTGTAATTACTGCCAAATATTAGACTGAAAATTTACTTCATCGTGAAAACATTGCTATTTTTGAAACACAAAGCGATGACAAGCCAAATGATTTTCAGTCATTGTTTTTCTATTTTTGCCTTCTTACAAAGAAGTTGGACGTTGCTTGATCCGCGAAATAAAGCTAAAACTAGAAATCTGAAAGCTTCACTAAACACGGATTAAAACAAAAAGTAAAACAAATCAAATGGAAATAAAGCACCCACTCTGTTGCTTTGAAAAATATGTCAATAATTATTTGGCAGCTGACAAAAAAGAAGCCCATTTTCTAATGTAACTAATGTTTTTCGAGTAACTTCTCCAAAACTCTCATTAAAGATCTTTTGTTTTTTTAAAATAAAAATTTCATTCAACTTTCCAAAGTAAGTATTGTTTTTTTTCTATCGAAATGATTAAAGAATTACTCAGAGAAGTACATTTGTAAGAAATAAAGATCTTTCATAAATAGGTTAGAGCCAAACATTTATTCGCGTTTGTCGTTGTCTCGTCGAATGAGAACGGAAATAAATTAATGTTCTTCAAAAAAATAAGAAAAATTGAATACAAAAAAATCCCTTTAAAACGAATCGATTTACACCTCAAAAAATATTCCATTACGTTTCGTTAGTGGAAAGCAATCTGCGTTTTGAACGAATTACTAAAAATTGTGGGTTTTCAATTCTTTAAAAGCGTTTGGTATGCACCATCAGAATACTTAAGTAATAAAAAGCTCCCACAAAAGTCGCAAGTCACAACTAAAATTTTATATGGTCACAACTTGACAAAAAATATTAATCGCATTAGATCTTACAATACATAATTATTCTTGCACGGTCTGGCAAGACAACTTCAATCTTATAGGTTTTGTTTAAGAATATATAAAGATTAGGTTCTTTTGGAAGAATGTTGCCTTTACCGGCAAATCAGTGCAAAACCGGTTGAAGAGAAGAAGGAATTTCCCTTGCAGACATCATCGAATCGAAGAAGAAGTGTAACTCATAGTGAATTGAACTTCATTTCAAGATAAAGATGCGTTTTAAATGAGGTTACAATCATATATGCAAGACTGCAGAAGCCCTAATAATTTGACTAATTGTTCATTAAACAGAGTGAAGCAATAATTCTCACCAGATCTTACGACATTAACCTTTTGTTTTCGACTCGAGATGTTATCATCTAAATAAACTGTTTAAATGAATGGTTAAAACAAATTGTCAATCAAATCGGGATCTGAGTAGAACTTTTTAAAATTTCCTAAACATATCTTGTAATCATTTTAATAGATTATTTTGTGCCCATCTAGTTCAACTCGTAGACTATCTTTTGCAAAAATTACAATAACATATTATAATAACATATTGATCAAAGTTTTTCTTCTAGATAATGTAAAAAGTTAGGAGGCCTTTTGCCTAAAACTCAACCAAAAACTATTAAGTGGACTAATTTGAGAAACATTTATTGCGGGCTATTATTGTTTGGCGTCTGATTTTCAGTATAGTAGACCTATAATCTCCGAGCAAAACTCACACAAAATCAAATTTTGCAGAAACAAAAAACATCATTGAAGAACTTTTTAAAAATCATTAGCTTATTGTGCACAATTATATTGTGCACTATATTAATATGCAATTTATCCGTGCGCTTGCCTATACTAAAGAAAAGCGATGAGGGACGATTTTCTAATTCAAAAAATAATCATTAAATAATTTTCAGATAAAGGAAGCTTCATTTTTTGCTTGTGAGTTTTTTATAAGCTCTCTGAAGCTTAAAAAAGTCAATTTATCCAGTCAACTCCAAATATCAAATTAACATTCCTTTTAAATGGCTGTCTGATATTTTTACAACGAAGAACACTCCACCTAAACGCTTTTTGGCATTGATGCACGCGCGAAGTGTTGTTTTAAGCTGTCCTCGGCTCCCCGAGGGGCTGCTGTGTAGCTTAATATGACCAAAAAAACTCTATAAAACACAAGAAATATCTAGTGATGTAATACCTTGCAGTATACTTAGACAAAAATGTACTGATTTTAGCACATAGAACGTCAAGTGTCCCATCTTTCTTGATGTAAATTGCACAAACTGTCACAGGACAATCTTAGAGAACTAGTGAGCGTAGCTGGATATTTTTGAGCACTTGTAAAATGTCGAGTGCAAGCTATGGTTTCATAAGATCAGGTTAACATTAAAAACGAATTATCTAAAAAATTTAGAACCTGAAAAACAAGCTAAAATCTCAACTATGTTCATTCAAAAATGAAATTTGCGACTTCACCAGAAATGTCCACATAAACGTGATTTCTGAATACTTTGAAAAAGGAAAACAGCTCTCTTCAAACACACATAAGAACAATGAAAAACAAAACAAAACAAATTCATTTCCTTGTGATCTCACGCCAAAATCACAAATGATACGGGAACATCTTTTGTGGAGCAGATCAGCAACGATACAAAACAAGTAGAACAGGTTGCTCGGTCTGCTGTTATCGATAAATCATGTTTGGAGACTTTTTCCAGCTGTGGATAATTGATGAAGAAGTAAAAAAAACACATGCAATTAGAGTTTAGTTGAATAATCTCTGGAGCTATCGGTTGCTTCTTGTTATTAAATCAAAAATTGAGTGCTCAAAACATTTTTTCTTAAAGTCTTCTTATCGGTGAAGAATTGGGAGAGAAAAAAGAGGCTGACAGAGTACCGTTTGTGAATGGCTCAAAAATTGAATATTAACAGATCAAAACACATAATTAGATCAGGAGTTTTATTACACAAAATCTGTATAGACAAAACTTTAATAGTTGAAAAATTTTGTCAGAAAATTAGTCCTCAGACAACCTTACACTCATGTTTGAATGAAAAGCAAGTACTGGGGATAGGTTTATTGAACTGCCAATTTTCGACCCCAGTTTCTTGAAAAAACTGATAATAATGAATGATAATGTAGAATTTAAACATACTGACTGCAATTCACATTATTTTAGGTCAACAATGGAAAAAGCAATTCCAAGCGAACTAAAGTTTTAATCATTTGCTCGATCCTCAACTCGGACTGCTGTCCCGGTATCTTCCTATGCAATAATTTGGATCAATGTACCCTCGCAATAGAATCAATTCGTACAGTAATCATAACTTTTTCAATGCAGAAAATTTTTTATGAATCCAGAGTGAATTAAGAAGATGTGCCTGTATTGCAGAAGGTCAACTTCTAAAAACCAGTTTTTCAAATATTCAGATCTAATTTTGGAATTCACACTATGAAGACAGATATCCAATGGACCATCTACATTGTTTTTATGAGGGTGTTTAATGCTTGCAATATGAGAATAGCTATTTTAACAGAACAATGGTTTGAGGCACCAGTGTGCACACAGGAATCAAACTTAAAACACTTAAAAAGCAGAGAAAAATTTTAGAAGGACAAGGTTAGAAGATTACAGCAGGAATTCAGTTTATCGTTACCAAATGAAAAATATAATTTGCTGCAATACTGATCCCTAAAGATTGTACCGCAATCTTAAACCAGGACAGAACAGAACCATTTTCTTCAGGTGACAACACCTTCAGTAGGATTTTTGCAAAATAAGTAGGCATCAATTCCGTTGATCAGAAAGCACCATCAAACCTTACTCCTTAACCTCTCAGCGTAAGTAGTATCCTGTGTTTTTTAGCTGGTTTATTAAAGCTTGCCTAATAGCCAATGTTTGAAAAATTGTTCCTCATCACAAAACTTGAAGCAAATTGAAAAAAAAGTCCAGTGGACTTAAAATGCTCTCTGTAACATCGATAGTTCTTGAAAGAAAAGTTCACAAACAATTAAAGAAGACAGCCTAAAAGAAGCTTTGCAATGAGCAGATTGTCGGCAGATGCTTTCAACAACAACTCAATTGTTACTCTTTTGTAAAAATTTCTATCATGCTTTTGATGTGAGTTCGGCCCGATCCAAGTTTAACTGGATACTGCTAATGCATTTGATACAATTGTTTTGATACCGTTGTTGAGAAGCTCGTTTTTTGGATTTGATGAAAATTGTTTACCTGTTTTGTGCTTAATATCTGATTAATCGACAACAGTGATTAAAAACTGTGGACAGTTTTTTCAATTTCTTACAAATTTCAGCTTAGGAACTTGAGGTATTAGTCTTTGATGTGTTTTTGTTCTCAATGAACATAAATTACATACATGAACAATTTTTAATAAACCTTTCTTTTTTGCGGAGAATACAAAATAATAAGGCAGACTTCAAAATTTGAAAAGCTTCAGTTTGATGTAATTAGACTTAATGATTGGTCTGATTAAAACTAATTAAATTTTGACATTGACAAATTCAGCTTTAGTTCTCATTCAAATATACAATTGGTTTTTGGGTAGAGTTATAAGCAAAAGATAATATTCTTACAAAAGGAAAAACAAACAGATGATCTGGGATTATTTTTTACATTCAACTTGTCTTGGAATTGTCAACTCGATTTGACCATAAGAAAAAAAGCTTCAGAATTAGTACCCCGCACTACAAATGAAACTCTTAAACGCACATTGGCGAAAAACTATCTTGATGAATAGTAAATCTTATTGGCTACTGTTGTGGAATCCAGGACTTCGAAATCTTCAATGCATGGAAATCTTACAAAAAGATCTTGTTTAAAATAGATAGCTTGCTGTTCACACTTGCGTGACAAGAAATACGTTGTTAAGCAAATTTACTACCTCCTTTTGCAAGTCAGATACATCCTGATCGTATCCACCTTATTCTAATTAACAAGATTCTAATGGGTGTAACTTCCTTCTATGAGTGCCTGCGAACACTAGTCACTGTTTGCTGGAAACCAATTAAACAGATCAAAAGAAAAGTTGCTTATTAAAGCCAAAAACTATTTCCCGAAGCTAATTACTCTAACAGAGTAGCCTGATTCAGTATTTTTTTGGCTCAGTTGAACAGTCTTCGTAACTATTCACCATACATATTTTCTTGTCAGTTTCAAAACGAAGTGAAAAGTTATTGGAAGGGGAAGCAATAAGAAGATTCAAGCACAAAAGTTACCCCTCGGGATGGAGAATTTTGAGAAATGTTAATTTTTGAAAATTGAATTTTTCTTGATTTAGAGACTACCAAGGTAGCTGTAACTATGTTTGGTTGATTTCATTATAGTTAATGATTTCATTATAGTTATTGATTTCATTCACTATTTTTAATCTAAATTCCGCATCATGACTTAGAGGCCACAAATCAATCTAGGATTTATCAAAATCCTTTGTTATTAACTGTTTTTCTCTAAAAACGCAGCTCGAAAGCGTTCGTGCTCCTAATATTCCGAACAAAAATTGTCTTTAAAATACAGTACAAAACATTTATTTCTTAATAAAGAGCTCAATTTCTGAAAAATTATTCTGGAAAATTCTGACATTACAGGTCAGAAATCGCCCTTTCTTATATTGCTGTGAAAAAAAACTCAAGTGGGAAAACACTTTGAAAATACTAACTTGTCAATTTCATATTGCGTAGATTACGTGTAAAAATGTAAGTCACAAGTGAGTGAAAAAAACGCAAGTAAATTTGTAAATTTGAATGTTGATAATAAAATTTGCAAAAGCCATAGTTATTTAATACACCGGTTTACTTACTTTTTTCTATTTTTATTTCATCATAAACAGCATCTCGTGGGATTATGAGTTTATGTACGTCTGAAGTTTATGATAGACGGAGTGTAACTTTAAAGGGTCTGGAATCTCAGACTGGGTCTTAAAAAAGTTGGCCACTATGCTACAAGGATGTTGCCATATTTCACTAACTAAGAAAATATGACAATAATAGGAGGTAATTTTCTCTAAACTTGAAACAATAGACGTTGCAATTCATTAAAATACTGGATGCTCTAGCCCGGGTCGCCCACCATACAACTTTATTTGATTTTATATGAGGCCGGTCTTATGTTATTCCTGATAATCATACAAGGCCATATATGATTTCTATGATTTACTGGTAGCATACAAAGATCGTATTTGATTTCCAGAAAATCATGCAGGAATCATACGTAGATTTTTAAAGTAAAAAAAAAGTTGAATAATCAAAATTTTTGGAAGAAGGTGTAAAAAATCATACAAGATTATATATGAACAAGGCGGCTCAGCATTGTGCGATGGCACATAAGGTTCCGCCCTGCCCATCCACAATTTTGGCATAATTGTCTACCAAATAAGGAACAGATAGAGAACCCAAAAATTATTTTTTGGTAATACCAAAAAACCAATAAAAGCCCAAGTATTTTTCAAAAAATTGTGTAAGCGTCCAAAGCAAATAACTCAGTGGAGTAAAAATTGAAGCATTTAATTGCTGTGATATGCCAATATTAAGAAAGCGAGTCAAGACGAACAGCAAAATCAAACAACAACAACAACAACAACAACAACAACAACAACAACAACAACAACAAACATTAATTACATCAAAAACTTTTTGTCCGTTTTAAAAAAACAAAATTTAATAACAAAGTCAACATACCGTCAGATGAACCTAAACCTAAACAAAATAACTTATAAATCACCAGAAAAGATATGTACCAGTCCATAAAAAGCTTTGGTAACAATTAGAAAAAAAGTACAAAAACAGTAAAGTTAAAAAATTCGCTTATTTTTTTAAAAACAATTAACTTCAAAGTAATTAAAAACATTAGATATCAAGTAAAATATCACAAAGGTTTACGATTACTAATGCTTCTATAGAAGGACAGTAGGACCTGTCCTTATTCATTTCTTTAAGCGGCTAAAAAGAACAACAACAAAAAATAAACGAAAATTCAATTGAAAATTGCCAGAAAACGCTGTCAAAACCGTCAAGCCGTATTTCGGCCCTCAAAATATATTCGTTTGCGCCTTCTTCAAACACCGATAAAGTAGTATTAGACCATTTATTAGTGAGAAAAAGTAACAAGTAGACAAATAAGAGAAAAGGGTAAAAGTATGTAATAATTTTGATTTTTTTTCGAAACAAAATTATATCCAAAGTCATGAAAATCATTAATTACCAAATAAAATAATTAAATAGGATCGTTTATTCATCCAAAAGAATTTTTTGAGACCTGCAATTATCCAGAATAATTCTTGTGTCTGCAAAAAGAACGTCAAACATGACAAAAATCAAATTAATTTACTTTTTTTGTGAAAAACCGGTGTCGAAGTCAGTAAAGTCATAATGCATTCTTTAAAAAAAACATTTTGGGACTCAATCCCTTTTGACACCTTCCCTTGACACCCATTATGTCATATTTGACCTGTAATTAACGACATTAAGAACCAAAAAGAAAAATAAGAAGCACAAACTTGCGAAGTTAAAAAGTTTTTTTTTAGATTTGGAAAACGAGTGTTTTCAAAGTCATGAAAGCCGTCAGCTATCTACTAATATCAGAAGATCGGCTCATCTATTCCTCCATGAAAAGCCAGTGAAACCTATAACTATACAGGAAATTTCATACAACTGAATTGACAAAGTAAAAATGGCAGTTAAAGACAAAATTAAAAAATTCAAGTAATTTCTTGAAGAAAGAAGTGTCGAGGCCGTTAAAACGATAATCTATATCCTTAAGGATATTAATATGTTCAATTGTGTTTAATTTTGAACGCTAATAACGTTATATGGGAACTGTCAAAAATGTGATAATGTGACTAGAAAACGTGAAAAACTGGCAAACTTCTAAAAACAAAAAAAATCTGAAATCTAGTATTATCAGAGCCAGAAAGCAATAACTTCAGGCGTAAAAACGCAATCGAGACTCAACTTCAAATCAGTAGAATGAGGAAGCATTCTTTCTTTTCTGACACTAAGCTACAAGTTGACCAAATTAAGAATAAATGGAGGAAAAGTTCATTAAGCCATTATTTATTTAAAAATCAATTTAAAAAAGTCGAAATTTCTTTAAAATACGAAACGATCATAAACTTTCAAGTAAAAAACTAAATGCATTAGCTTGGAGCTGCTTAGGAAGCCAACTGGACCTGTCACTTCTCAGCTTTCAAATGATATGTTCTGTTCTTTATTAATAAAAATAGGTATCTTTTCAAAAAAAAAACCGACTGATTGCAATACGAATTCTTTTTGGATTGTAACAGTCCACGATGGGCTTAAAACTAGCCCTGCTAATGCTTATTGTCTGTTAGGAACTATTGATTTTTCGAATATTGTAGATATAGATAATTTGTTGGTTGAAAATTCAAAAAAAAATTCTGCTTTTTTTTTATAATAATCGAGTAAAGCTAGCAAAAAACGAGAAATAATTAGAAAGCACTGTCAGCGAAAGTTGAAGTAGGAAGAACCCCCTTCTGAGTCTACAAAGATTGTATTAGTGTTGTTTGGTGGTGTAGTGCCGACAAATTTAATCAAAGTGGACTAAAGTAGCTTATTTCGTGCTGTTTTTGATGAAAAAGGCTGAGTTTTTGACCAAAAAAATTAAATCAGAACAAGGCTGGTTTGTATTTAAAAATAAAATCAACGACACTATTCTTAAAAGTTTCAACAATTTTTAGCAAAATTGACGAAAATATAGGCAAAAATTTTGGAAAATGTGAATAAAAACAACGTGAATTCACTCTACTTTTCTCAGAAGTTTAAACATCGATAACTCCCTGTAGAAATTAAAATTTGAAAAAATCTTTTCAATTTTCTTATTCTACGCTGGACGAGCTTTCTAGTGATACCAGTCTCAACTCTCTACGATGAATATATCGATCGGCGAAAATTGACTGAGCAAAAAAAAACCCAGTTGAGTATATAGTTCCTCGCCCCTCAAGAGGGGTCGGAACAAAAAATAAAGCATTGACATATGCCACAAAATCACTTATAATGTAGTCAGATGGCATTTTGAACTAAACATAAAAAATTAGGCTAAAAATATATTAAAATCTATGTTTATTAAATCTATGTTAAAAATATATTAATAAAAATATGTTTTTTCATGAATGAGCTTTTATTGGTGTAAGCTGGCCTCAAAGAATATCAAAAGTATTTTTATTCAGATCGAGAGCGTAATAAGATTTGTTTGCCCTAGTTCAACCCTAGTCCTGTTTGCCCAACTAATGCCCTAGTCCAGACCTAGACTTATGAAGAGACCTAAATAGTCTAGTAGGGGAGTTAATATTGAGCAAAATTACCCTGTCGAGGTTCTTAGTTAAAATCCAGCAATAGTCTTTTCGTGGGCCCAGCAAAAGTCTTTTCACAGCAGTTTATGGTCGAGCATGCTCTTTTCATGAGTCGAGCGAAAGTCATATTGTAGGAATTTTAGGTCATGCCTGGTATTTTCATGGGTCGAGCAAAAGTGTTTTTATAAGTCTGCTTTTTTTGCAAGTTCTGGAAAAAACATAATGCACTTAATGAAGCAGCAACAGAGGAAAGCTATACAGCATTGCACCACTGAAGTACAACTTAAAACACAGGTGAAAACCTGCCAAGGATCCAAGAAAAACTGCAATTTTTGAGATAAAGTTGTTATCGCAGCTGTACTATATTACCACATTACTTGATTGTATGGAAATATGTAGTTTGATTAAAATGACCAGCTCTGCGTTAGCTATGAGGAAAGTGTGGCGTTTTTCAGTTGTTTTCCCTCTCAAAGCTATGAATTATCAGTTTTTTAAAAATGCACATTTCCAAGAAAAGACTCTTGATCGACTCATGGTTTGATAAAAGATTTAAACTGGTGATAAAAGACACCTGAAAAGACTTTTTCTTAGATTATGGTTAGACTTTTATTCGACCCAATTTTTTTCTCTTTAAAATTTTTGGTTGAGAAGTCTAGAGCACAAGTTTGGTCGAGCAAAACTCCAGCTTAATTTTTTGGGTCAAGCCAAGGTCTAGGGTGACAAAACATCGGTCGAGCGATATTCCAGCGTAGCTTTTTGGATCGATCAAAAATCCAGAGCGACAAAGATTTAGGTCGAACAGAAGTCCAATTGATTAATAAAGTCTAGCAACGTTTTTTTCAGAGCTCTCTTGGTTTCAGCATTGTCTAATCATACCCAACTGTGGTCGAGCAAGGTTTTCATAGATTGAGGTCTGGAATACGGCGATTTTTTGGCGCATTACAACGCATAACTAATGTTGATGCCTTCTTGATAAAACTAAAAATTGTGAACGTAAGGGGAAAAGAATAATGACCCCTGGTAATCATAATATGAGCATAAATGATTTCCAGATAAATACATGAGAATCACATACGATTTTTTCGGTGTCATAGTGGTCTCAAAAACAAAATAGTTAGGAAGAGCCATTGAATAGTTCGCTATCAAGTATTACGATTGCAAATTGAAATGCATATACTAATCAGAGTAATTATACATGTAAACGTGCTTCGTGTAGGTGCCATTTTAAACCTTTTAATGCTACTTTATGTACTGTTTTTCCTACAATTGGAATCATTTTAAGCTAGAATTTATAATCATAATATAAGAAAAATAGCAAGAGAAGTCCTGAAATACAATCTAAAGAATTGGATGAAGGATTAAAACTCTACTATCTGACTAGCAGACCAAATGACCCAATACGAATCAACAAGACAAAGACAAATATAGTTTTTGAAATCTTTAAAAGACAATAGAGCCTTTCAAAAGGTATTCACTTTCAGGATAATCATATTCAATACCACTCTTTTTCAAAACTTCACAATCAAAACTGTCAAAAAGCATAAAAGAAAACTTGGTATCGAAAGCAAAACTTGATGTGTAACCATACATATATAGGCAAAAAGGCAAAAGCAGGCAGGAACAGAAAAAAAATTTTAGTAAAAATACTGAAGATCCACTTCAACTTCTTATTGTGAAGGTCTTCAACACCATAGCTGTAACTCCATCTATTTGGTAAGCGAGGAGAGCAACAACCTCAAAAACAAAATGACCACTTGAGTTCGGAAATAATGAAAAAGTCAAAATTCGAAAAAACTTCACTTGTAAAATCATTGCAAATGTCTCTAAGTTATGTCATCAAAATCAGTTCAATCTTGTCAAAATGTGCTGAACAACTTACTTATAGGTCAGAAGAAACCTGCTTGTAAAAGGTAGGATACAAACAGAGCCAGAAACAACAAAAAAATAAATAGGAAACCTTAAAATTTAGCAGACATTTTTTCCAAAAAAGCTCAAAGTTTAAAGTCAATTTCCTCAAAACATAAATTATGTAACCAATATCTATACACTGAAAAAAACAAAGTTGAAGAAAGCTTCTTTGGCATCTAAGGTTTG
Source organism: Convolutriloba macropyga (assembly GCF_964194025.1). Lineage (NCBI taxonomy): Eukaryota > Metazoa > Xenacoelomorpha > Acoela > Convolutidae > Convolutriloba > Convolutriloba macropyga. Next base: position 41,164,464 of record NC_134475.1, read on the forward strand.
AGAAACTGCGAAAAGGACAAAAAAAATTAACAAAACTGGAAACAGTTTCAATGAATTTCATCATATTAACATCTTCAACTATTTAGCTGTCGCTAGAATTTATCCACTGATCCCTTTTGAAGACTTTAAGAAGATTTTACTAGCCCGTGAAGATTGAAGATTGTAAAAATTGGCAAAAACTTGAAAAAATAACAAATGTTTATAAAAACTTGCTTAATTTCCTGATAATATTATCTCCAAAACAATTTTATTGTCACTAAAAATTATCCATTAACCTATCTTTAATCAGTAAAGAAAATTCATTGGCTTCTAATGATAAATAACTCCAAACAAAACAAAAAGTTGAGAAAGCAAAAAAAATTGCAAAACTTACTCTTTTTAAAAAATTAAGTTTGCATTATCAAAACAAATAACATAGAAAAAGTTCTGAAGATCCCTTCCAGCTTGCACAAGACCATTAGGAGTTTATCCCAGTCAATTGAAACCCGGTTAGAAAAAAATTTTAAAAAAGCAAGAAGAACAACACTCTTTTGTTGTCAAGAATTCAAAAAATGACCTTTTCACTTTGAATTTAGAATTTCCCGGAAACTTCAGTAAAATAAACACCTTAAGGACAGTTGCATCCAACTGAAGGCGTCTGTTGCAAGTCAATGTTTGCCGATATTTACTTGTTTATCCCGTTTTGAAAACTGAAAGTCATCAGAAAAATTAGTGAAAACATCTTAAAAAACAGAGCGAGTCGAATACCAGAAACCACTCCAAGAGTAATACAAAATAATCTCATTTTACCTCAATTTTTAGCTCAATTTAGCTGAATTTTCAGTTCAGTGCTTTTGTGTCAGGCTAGCTGAAGTTAAATGGAGTCAAAGGGAGGTTAGCTGAGGGTAATTAGGCTTGGGGTAGGAGGTGGCATATTAGGTGAGAGGCAGGCGGAGCTGGTATTTGACGGAGGGGGTAGGGGAGTTGTTGAGGTGGTGCTGGGTGGGAAGCTTCTGTAGTTTGGTTAGGTAGGAGGGACTGTTATGGGAAAAAACTGCTCAAAATGCTCGTTCGACATTGAACATAACGTGCAGTTCCTAATTACCAGGTATGATAACAACGCTAGTGTTGAAGTCCTTCTTTCAAAAACAGAAGTCAACAATCGAAAACAATTGTCAAAAATTTAGGTCATGAAAAATTTTTCGATAGCTAAAAAGCATAGCCGGTTGAATACTGTAAACGAATTGAGGTTCGGGAAATATAACTAGTAATATAACTTTACCTAAAATAAAAATGTTAGTGAAGAAAAAAAGACGATGAAATTATTAGCCTATTAAAATTGCAGACATGAGTTTGAAAGGAGGACAGATTTTAGTGTAGCGGGTCTTTTATAAGTATCTTGAGAATTATAAAAACAGATTTTGTATCGCGATTTTCTTTATATTATTAGTGTTGCTGTCCTCTGAAATATATTTTTTAAAAAGACAGGCTACTGATTAATTGACAGTTTTGAAAAGAAAAACATAATAAAAATAATTTGCAGGTAAAAAAAAAACTAGGTACAAAAGTGCATTAAATTTTGAAATTCTTTGATACTTTAGTTACTCTAAAAGACACTAGTTTCATCAAATCCGGTAAGTTGTGTAAAAAACAAAAAAAAATTGGCACGCACACAGGCGACAATAAAGCTTCGGATTATATAGGAGAGACGGAAACTATAACAGATGACCAAAACTGAACGAAAAAAGAAAAAATTTAAAAATTAAAAAAGATTCTAAAACATCAGCTAATACATTCTAGAAAATCAGTGCTCGACAAAATCAAAATATCTGGTATAATGTTAATATCTGTTCATTACCATTGTTTTGAGTTTTTAAAAAATTTTCGCTATCCCCATAAACTTACATCATCAAACAGAATTGCTGGATCAAAATCAGTTATCCACTGATCAAAATCATAAGCATACGAATACTTTTCGTATAGAATAAAAGCCAAATAAAATCTGACTGAACTTTAAAACAAACTAATTAACAAAAACGAAAAAAAAAAACATTAAAAACAAAAAAATGCTTTCGGGGCTCAAAAACAACGAGAACTGACCTTTTCGCTTTGAATCTAGTTTTAAGAGCAGTTCCAGCACATTAAGCACTCGAAAATTTCTAAAGCCAGATGAGGCCATCTATTGACACATAGAGTCCACTGAATTTTGGCAGTTTATCCCGTTTCAAAGGCTCTAAATCATAGAAAAAAATGTGAAAATATCGAAAAAAAACATACTAGGACAACACCTGAAAAACAATCCAAGAAATTGCGTGAAACACTAATAACCAATGTACACGACCAACAGACCAATTTAACAGTACCAGAATAGGAGATAAAAGTAGTATCTGGGATTCAGAGAAATAGGTAAATAAATTTATGCTTTGACACAGCAGAAAGCTCAAAAAACAATTATGAATTAAGCTCAGAAATTTTGAATTTGACCAAATTTTTCCAAAAGGAAAAACAAAAAGAAAAGCAAAAGGCTTTGCAATATAGCCTAAATCTTCATAGCTATGTCTTCAAAACCAACTAATTTTTACTGAAAACTGTGAAGATTTCAACTTGCATGCTTGCTGCACAGAAAAGGCAAAGAGAAGCACGAGCATTATAAAACCTTAATTTGAAAATTACAAAATTTTGCTCAACTTTATGAAGCTCTCCGAAACTTATGAAGCTCTTATATTTAACGGCAATTCAATGTAACTTAAACTATACAAATTTAATAGAATATACTAATAAGATACTGCATAGTTTTAGTTGCAGTGCTATGGTTATCAATATTTTAACCTCATAAATATAAATTTTTTGGATGAAACTTGCAATTTTTTAAGTTTTTTGAAATGCATAATTGACAGGTGCAATGGATTGTTCTTGAACAATTAAATATCACCAATTCTTGGAATTTTTTATGAAACTTGAAGTTTTTTGATAAATTTTGTAAAATTGATAAAACTTAAAACTTGAAAAAAAAATTGCTACTGTTTTCCAATTTTTTTAAAAAAAAAATTTCTAGTGTCCAATAAACCCTTTTCAAGGCTTATGCATAGGATACGGGCTTCTTTAATTGGATGAAATTTGGCCTTCAGCGTAAAAGCATCTAGAGTTTTAGAATTGATTATGTTTTGTTTGATTAATATAATTTCTCAACTTTTTTTAAATACTTTTTGCTGGCATTGTTCAATTGATCTGCTGGGCAGATACAGTAGTTCCAAGTTTTACATTCATGAGGCTATCCGGGAAGACAACGTCAAGCTCATGAAATTTTCATCGGCTCATGAGGAAAAAGAACCTCTAAAAATTTCAAAACATTTGAAAAATTTTGTTAAAACTTTAACTAATTTCAAAAAATACTCCCAAAGTTGTAACATTGAAATCTCGAAAAATTTTTCTTTGTCTCTAGACAAGATTTTGTAACCCAATTTTAACCTCTAAAAGTTTCAGTGGCCCTAACGGACAAAAAATGCAAGAAACGACAAAGATTTTCAAAAAAGACAAAAAATACAAATTTTATTGAAACGCCGCTAAAGTTCTACATAATGATGATTTGAGAACCTTCTCATTATTTCTAGAAACAATCCAGTATCCCACTTTCAAGCTTTAATAATGTTTTATTCACCCCTAAAGATCGAAAAACTCGAAAAACGACAAAAACTGCAAAAAAAACTTGAAAAGAATTTCAAATCTATTTATGGGTGTTTAAGTTCTTATTACCCGTATATAGCACAAAAACAGACACCTATAATTTGCAGAGAACCTTTATGAGTTTTGAAAACCCTACTGTTATACTTGAACAAAAAACCTGAATGTTGACAAAAACATACTTGGAAAATTGAACCATTTTCGCCTCAAAAACTACAAAAAATGACCTTCTAAACTTGAGTTTAGGCCTTCTCAGCCCGTTGCGCACTCTAAGCACACGAAAGATAACTAAAGCCAGCTCCAGGCCTCTAATCAAACTTAATGCCCACGGGGGGTACATGTTTATTCCGTTTTGAAAAATCGGGTCTTTCCCATTATAGCCCCCCCCATGAAATTATAGCCCCCCCATGAAATTATAGCCCCCCCATTATGGTACAATTACCATGATTGGGGGGGCTACAGGTTAGCTGAACACTGAGCTGAGGGGAGGTAATGTGTATATGGGTACCTCCGCAGCATAGAGTCAGCGAGATGGTACCCATATACACATTACTCTAATTCCCTTTATATATCCACTACTCTATATTCACTTCTTTTTTATTTTAAACCTATCATTTCTTGTCTCACTTAGTGCAAACCACTAGCACAGAGTTAAACTGGTAATTGTCCATTATCAGACGGATAGTTCGGGTTCTATCAGTGAAACTGCTTCGCAGATCCCCACCGACTCCGGTGGACGTATCCCAGTACTAGTATAACTAGAGAGACCATGTAAATAGCACGTAAAACCAACTTGCGAAAATCTGTAAAGCCACTTTGTGGATTGTTGTAACCACTTCGTGGATAACTTGAATAAAAAACCAGCTTAACTCTTTTATAAATTTTAACTTTTGCTGTTATTTCATAAAAATTAATTATCTGCGAAGCAGCTTCACTGGTAAAACCTAAATTCACCATTACTATCTCTAATACCTTTATCATCAAATGCATCAATAGCTATTTTATATTGTTCCTTAGTTTCTAAATGATGTCTATTACTATCAATAGTATAATTAGTTACATATTTAGATTTACCTTCATATATAGCATTAGTATAATCTTCAATTGTAATCTGTTTTTTAATATTGGCTTTAGTTATACCTTTTAACTTTTTCTCTTCTTCTCTTTTAACAGTATTGTAACAATATGCTTTGGCTTTAAGGAATTATGCTTTTATAATAGTATCATTAGGTAATTCATCCTTCATCTTACTTAACTCATTATTAAGTAAAATATCTTTTATCTTATCCATTTCCATTTCTATAGTACTATCTAATGGAATATTTATGTTTATAAATATACTATCTGTATCTGTGTAATGATAACTACAATCTAACTCTTTCTCAAAGTAATTATATATAGCTTTACACATGAATAGTTTAGCTTTTTCTAATATAACAAAACCAATATAATTAAACTTATCTAATTTAACCTTACCTCTTGCTTTATGTACAGCTACTAGATCATCATCAAACTCTACAGAATATTTAAAACCAATATTTTCTACTAATTTAATATATCTTTCTACTTCATTAACTAACTCTGCGTCTTTTCTATTGTATATATTTTCTATTGTTTTTCCATAGAAGGCATTATTCATCAGTTTAAAGAATACATCTCCAAATTTATCACCCTTAGCTTTAGCTTCTTTTCTTTTCTGAATTTTAAACTCAAAATAAGGCTTTAACCACTCACTCCTACTATACTCTAACTTTTGCTTAATTGTAATATCTTCCAACTTCAAACCACTAGCTAAATACCAATCTAACATCTCTCCATCAATTACATAACCTACCTTATCTGTTAACTTTAACATCAACTTCTCATTTGGTTTGTTTCCTTTCTTTTTATTTTCATTTTGATAGTCTGTAAACTGATTAATGTAAGCTTTTGTCTTTTCAGGAAAGAATGGATAATTGTTTGTCTTTTCTTTCAACTCATCATTATACTTCATATCAATGGTATAGATATAACCCTTTGTAGAGCTAGAGCTAGTATAATCGAGAGTGTCACATACTTTGATTTCGCCAGTAGGTAAAGCTTGAACCATAGCAGAAGCGTACAATGAGTTGAAGTCTAAATACTTTAAATAATTCTCTTTCCTAGCGTACTCAGCATCTATCTGTTTATTCATACATTTTACAAGACAATCACCTAATACTGAAGCTAACCCACCTCTAATACCATGTTGTATTGTATCATAAATACTAACTGTATTTTCTCTATAATACTTAAGTCTAACATTAGTATATTTCAACCCACACAACCAGGTTAACCCAGGAGTAGAATATGTGTAACATGGATGTATTTCATAATATTCTAAACACATATCTCTAAATCTCTCAAATACATCAACTGATAACAATACATCTGTTTTAAGATATAACATCATATAATCCTTTTTTGTCTCACATTTAGTATCTTTCCAACATTTTATTGCTTGCTTATATTCTTTATCTGTAATACCACTTTGTTTCAACTTGGAATAGAATGCTTCCTTAGGTGGTAATGATGTTTCATGTAGTTTATCTATACTATCTAACCATTCATATGGGACTATACCTTTACGCCTTTCTAAGCCACATTTATTTATTGTTACACATTCTTCATTACTCAATGTTTTACTTATAGCATCTAAGCTAAGTGGATGGAAGAACCTAAACATATCTAATGCTTTAGCCTAACCCATATCAATACTAATATAATTCTCATCAGTTTTAGTTAACACTTTAAGTCTTCTCTTCTTTGCTAGTTTAGTTATAAATAAGTGATTATCATAATTAGAAGAATTAAATGCGTATATTGGTACAAAATTATTGTTAGCTTGAAGGTTACACTTATTGTGAGCATATCCTCTAAATATATCATTTAGATTATCATGATCTCTAATGACGTCTTCACCCAAGTTCTCATTGCAATAGTAACATCTACTATATAATCGGTAAAACCGCTTCGCGGATGGAGTAATACTATCTTCTTTCAATGGAATATTTATTCTAAAAATATCTTTAAATAATTTATTATAATAATCTACTCTTTCTCCAAACCAATCAACTATATCGGTCGAGCCGCCACTTTGTGGATCTTCACCGGAATAACTTTCATACTTATCTTCTAATATATCAGGATAGTCACTTTTTATATATAAACCACAAGCAATATGTAAGTGTTTACTATCTTTTATTATGGATTCAAAATCATAATATATAGCAAATGGTACTCTGTTTTTATAATGGAACTTATCAAACTTTAGGTAATCATCTTTATGGAATGTTCTTCTTCCTACATGTTTCTGTGTATTACCTAATTCTAAATGTTTGTTTAATGAATCTTCTGTTCTAAATGATACACAACATTTTAGACATGGATAACATATATGTTAAGATGATTTTCTTAATAAGAATGATACATCTTTACATAGGAAGTAATGATTATCCCAGTATAATATATAACATCCTTCAGGATCATTATGATTAATTAATAGAGGATTAATAGTTTTTTTATTTAGATTAAACACATTAAATAATATTTTATCTTTCTTTAGTTCTTGTATTTTCTTTAGGTGATAAATACAAGATCTGCTTCGCAGATCTTTACCATCGGTGAAACCGCTTCGTAGATCAACATTATCCATATGCATCTTTGTTTTTAAATGTTGATCCACACTATATTGACTCAGACTTGTCTTACATATCGCACAATCAAACTTACTCCCGTTCTTTACTGTTTCCCCATTAACCAATCTTACATTATTCCTATGTTATCACATGATTATCATAAGCAGTATTATTATCCAGATACATATCACAACTATCACAATATTTTATTCCCTCTAGATCAGGATACTGATTATCTATCTTTTGTTCTATATCTTCATTAGTAATTTTTATTCCACCCTCATTAGCACTCTCAATACTTTTATTTCGATTATATAATCGCTCATTTTTTTATGTTTAATTGATTGAACGTGTCTGTTATAATTCTTTCTAGTTATCTTTTCATCACATTCTTCACATCTAATCTTATTTGTTTTAGGCTTTTGGACATAGACCAGATCATCAGATGAATCTGAGTCTAAATCTGAATCTTTAGATTGATCTAAGTCATTAGATTGATCTAAGTCTTTAGATTGATCTAAATCTGGAAAGTATTTTGCTTCAGCCTTTTGCATTTACTCACGCATATCTTCTTCTCTTTGTTTTAATTTTGCATCCTGTTTATCATACGACTCCTTTATTTCTTCATTTACACAATTAAACCTTCTGATTGATTCTAAAGATTTTTCTAATTCTATCTTTTGTCTTTCCTTATCTACTGATTTGATTTCTTACCTTGGTTTGTTTTTATTTTTTAACATTTGGACCGCCATGCTAGTAGAACTAGATTGAGCTTTCTCACTTCCAGATTGGACTTGTCCATTTCCAAATTGAGCTCACCCACTTCCACGTTGGACTTGTCCATGAGATTGAGCTTGTTCACTCGTGGAATGAATGTAACCGGTATAATCTTGTTGATTCATTTTTATATGCCAAATTTTGAAATAGTATTATTTATGTACCTTTTCAATACTATAAAAATGATTAGTACCAAATGTGATAAATGTAAAAATAAGGCTTGGTGTTGGAGTTGTGATGAGCATTCCCATGTTTTGTATGTAATAAGATTATAACATATAGAGAAAGACATACTCATTTGCAAGTGCACTTCAATAATCCCAATCAATATTTAGTATGCAGAATGTGTAAAATAGATAAACACATCTCTCAGTATAGATTTAAACATTTCTATTGTAGGTTATGCATATATCTCCATAGATATAGTTTTCATCATACAAAAGAAAGATTCTTAGATTATGCAAAGAAATATAATATTGAAGTAAAGCTATAACTAATTATAATAAGTTTATTAAAGAATTAACAATTAATGATGATAGAAAGTTTATTGAAGCCACTATTAGATTATATAATGAATTGTGATAATTATTTTTATAAAATGACTAAACTAGAAACAATCATAGAATTAAATAATCTAGAAAAACAAAACAGAAGATATAGATTAGAACATAAATTAAAACAACAAGAATATTATGGTGTAATAGAAGAGTTATTTGATCCTTTAACTAAAACTTTAGCAAACAGTGAACACAATCAAGCATTAAGTGAACAAACATTAAGGGCAATAGATTGGCAAAATCAAGAGATAAACAAACTAAGATGATCCAGCAAGCTGTCTCCCAGTTTAATGAAGCATTAATAAAGTCCAATGGTGAAGCATTGGTGAATTCCATTGACAAAGCTGTAGAGAAAGCTCGAGATAAACCAGTAATGATAGTAGATAAAGTCAAGGCTCAAATTATTAATTTAATGTCAGTTCAATCTAATCCCCAATAAAAGTTAAAGTTCGTAAATTTAGATATTGGTGAATTTGAAATGAACGGTGTTAAACTAGTTTACCAAGAAAATGCATTTATAGTTAAAGATAAAATATATGAATTGTCAGATGAGTTTATAAATTTTCTTACTAACCCTAATATAAAACATGGTGAAATCGAGGAAGATGAAAACAAAATTAAAAGGTTTTTAAAGGATATTAGATATGATTTAGGAAAGGGGGATAAGAAAAGCGCTAGATATAGAACAATAAAACGTATAATAGGGGTAAAAAATGATTTGGCTGGGGTTTAAATAGCAACCCTAACCCAAATAATCAACGAAGTTGCCATGTAAATCAGCGTAGCTGTGACTTCGACAACGGTTTAGTAGAAAGACTAGAATTATTATTACCAGAAACAATAGCTGGTCATGATGGATTATATGATGAAATGCTAGATAATTCTAAGCAATTATTATCTATGAATATTATTAACCAAGAGCAACTAGATATTTTTGTTTTTAACTATGGTAAATAGGTGAAACCATGGCTACGTCCATGAGCAAGCTCACAACTTCATTGATCAGGAAACCTGCTTTGCAGATAGGTGAAACCATCAGGGAACCTGCTTCGCAGATGACTACGTCCATAAAAAATGTGGAAAAACAACAACAACAATTACTAGCTAAAGAAGTATTCAGTCCTCAAATAACAAAATTTAGAAACGAAAGAACAATACCATTATATAAAGAGGAAACATGGTCAGCTGATTTAATTGATAAGTCATCTCTAAGTAAATACAATAATAATTATAAGTTTATATGGACTGTTATAGATATATTCACAAAATATGCATGGGCTATTCCGTTGAAGAATAAATCTGGTTTATCTATAACTAATGGTTTTAAAATAGTATTAGGTGAAAGTCCACAGGGTGGATCTGAAAGTAGAAAACCAGAAAAGTTATGGGTAGATAGAGGTAGTGAGTTTTACAATAAAACATTTAAATCTTTACTTAAAGAATATGAAACAAAACTATATTCTACTTATAGTGATTTAAAGGCTGTATTCATAGAGAGATTTAATAGAACATTATTACACATAATAAATAAACCTATGTTCATCAATGGCGATTGTAATTGGGTAAATATATTAAATGATGCTGTTGTAAAATATAACAATAACATTCAATCAACAATTAATATGACGCCAGTTGACGCTTCTAATAATCCTGATAAAGTTAAATACACTTTCAGTTTTAAGAATATTAAACCTAAACTTAAAATTTGTGATTATGTTAGAAATGCAGATAAACGTAATATCTTCTTTAAGGGATACACTTCTAATTGGAATAGAGAATTGTTTAAAGTTATTGAAGTTCTAAAAACACAACCACGAACATGTAAAATAGCAGATATTAATGGTGAGATAATAGAAGGTAAGTATTACGAACAGGAATTATTAAAATCCGAGTTTGATTTTGAATCTAATAATAAGGTTTTGGATTCTTTAGATATAGACCTCCGATCATCTGCGAAGCAGGTTCCCTGATCTTCGAAGAAGTTACACTTATAAGCCAGCTAGCTGGATCAACATAGTTGCGGGTTCCCCGATAGACCTACGGTCAGCTACTTGGTAGATTCAAATCTTTCTGTAAACAAATACAAAGATGACAAGAAATAGATTCAATCAAGCTAAACATCAATGGCGAAGCATTACCGGAGGTCCATCGGGGAACCCGCTTCTCGGATCAAAATCAACATCAACAAACAACTTAACACTAAGTAAGGCTCGTGGGTTATTCTTAGAAGATAATGATAATATTGATATGAAGGATACCTATAAAATTACAAATGTACATCCTCCGATAGATGAAAAAGATGTTGTTAATAAAGAGTATTGTGACAATAACTTATTATCCTCTTCTTATAAAATAGACATTTTACGTAGAAACATAACTGAACTAAGAAAAGGTGATTTTGATAAAGTCACAACTAAAACATTACAACTAAATGAAACACAAGTTAATGATGAACTAATTAATGAGTTTATTGAATCAACAAGTGAAGTCACAAATACTGTTAAGTTTTGTAATAAAGTTGCTGCTGATACTATCTCTAAATATAATCAATTAAAACAAGAATTTGATAATAATAACTTTAATCAGAATATCACTAACATAAAACTAGATGAAATGTTTACTACTGGGTTAAAAGAATTTGAAGAAGTTAACAAAAAGACTAATTCGTTTATAGATGAAGCCCTTTTAAAGAATAAAAGGACAATAGTACAATATATAATTGCTATACTTTTACGAAGTACGTACTTGATAATAAAGAACAAGAAAGTCTAGAGAAGCATTATGGTTTTAAACAAGAACATATAACGAAAGAAACAGAAAGAATTTTTACTGATTAAGATAACCGAAACTATGACTAACCCAACAGCACCGAGTGAGAGATTACTATATCCCAACTTGTCAACCGTTAATGAACAATACATAAACGAAAAGATTCAAGCTAATAATAAATTTAACAACAATATTAACATTATAAAAGGTATTAGAAATTATTATGAAACTGAAACTAATAACTATAATAAGAAGTTAAGTAGATATAAGAATTATATTAACGTAGCTGAGATAACAGAAATAGTATTATCATCTATAGCAACAACTGCAACATCAACATCAGTTGCATTAACAGGTATAGGATTACCTTTTTCTATACCAACAGCTGTTGCTACAGCAACTGTTTGTAGTTCATTATCAAAAAAAATTAATACTAAAATTGGAAATAAAATTATAAAGTATTCACAAATGTATATTTTAAGTAAATAGTTTAGTGATAAGTTTAATAGACTATATACTAAATCAATGAATGACAATAAATTAGATAATGATGAGTATAATGAATTAGTTAAGGTATATGAGGATTATAAGAAGAACAAGAAAAACAAACTGAGAGTGTTTTTAAACTAAAGTTGTTAGTGTTTAGTTATAATAATATATTTAGTAATAATAATATTAGTATTAATATTTATCAATAATCATAAACACAATATAAATATAATCATAATCATAATCATAATCATAAATATAATATAATCATAATCATAAACAAAAATATAAACACAATCATAAATTTAATCATGACTATAATAAAATCATAATCTCTTCTTAGTACCTAAGTATAACCCTCTTCCTTTTTGTATTACCTTTATACCTTCACCACTAGTTGCAAATTTAATTCAATCAGGTGTGGCTGATAAAGCAGCTCTAGGGTTTCTAGATGCAGCTGCACTTCCTATTTTACTTGCTATTTCAAATGCTCTTACTGGATTATTGGCAACCTTCTATTCAAAGTTAACTACCAATACTTTTAAAGAAATCTTTCAATCCCTCTGCTTCTATTGTTGCATCACTAACAGTCATTGACTTATTTCTCTTACACTTAACACAATTACCCCTTCACATTTTAGTACCTTTTGAAGTAATAGCTCCACTTATATTATTGGTACCACTATAATGTCTGCCACCAACACAATATGAAGTAGTTTTAAATTTCTGTAAAAGACTCATTTCTATATATAGAAAATAATGGATGTTAAAAAGTATAATCCTTTTGTTGTTATCAAGCCTAAGTCTACGGGTTCCACCCGTGAGCGAAGCTCGAAGCCTAAGGTTAGGCTCAAGGCTAAGATTAAGCTTGAAGCTGGAGGCTTATCTCTAGAGAATAAAAAGAAACTAGACATTATTTATGCTAGGTGTTTTGTTAAGACAAGTGAGAAATATTTATCAGGAACTGCTTCGCAGATAATTATAATTATCTACGAACTAACTTTGCTAATCAAGAACTGCTGCGCACATGTTGCACCATATCTATGACTATCAGGAACTGCTTCGCAGATAACAATGACTAAAACTATAGTTATGATTTAATATCAACCATCTTATTACCATCACTATTCACACTAATAACCTTTCTAGTTAATACTACTGCATGACATACAACATCTGCAACTGCAGCACTAAATTTAAAATCAAGTTGTATCGGTTGTGGACCTATATGATCACTTTGATATCTAGTATCAAATACATATACTCTATAACTACTTTTGAATGTTCTATGATTTATATATGGTTTTATATTATGTGGTAGCCGATTATAATCTTTATTAAAGCTAACAATCTCTTTAAAAGCCCCATTTTAATTATTGGTACCATAATTAATATTCATTCTATCCTCGGGATAAAACTCACTACCAATCTTACTATAACATTCAGTAACATTCATTACATCAAATGTATTGCATCATGAGTTTGTTCCTTAACATTATTATTTTCAAAACCAACTATAATATATTCTATAAGTGGTCTTTCCATACCACTTTCCATACCACGATCAAACAAGAAGTTAGTAGCATTGGCACATCCTTAAAAAATGTCTTTCTTTCATAATAGCTAAAGTCTAAATTATTCTTTTTACTTAAACCCTTTTGCACAATAATTCTATTATCATTACTAGGATCAATACTAGGCATACACCATGATATATCTCTAATTTCTATATTAGCATCATTACCAACTGCACCAGGATTAGCATCAACTCTATAAAGAGCTCTATCATTATTATTTCTTTTTAATATTAGTTTAAATCCTAAAGCAAATATATAATCTTTTCAAAATCATTTATGAAACCAAATAGACCACTCATCTTAATCATCATATACATATGACCTCGTTGTGCAGCAATATGGTCACCTTTAAGTTGAATATCTCCATTGCCCTGATTCCTAACAAAACCACTCTCATATACAACAACAGTACTAGTTAATAACTTATACATCAAAAGTTTAGGATGGCAATGATCTATATATTCAATAGTCCTACCACCACTAGTTTCAAGCTTAAATGAACTAAACGATGCCATCATACCATAATTAACTAATCTGATATTAGCATCATTAGCAAATACACCACCAGCATCATCTGATACAACAAACTCTATCTCTAGATAGGAATCACGCAAATTTAAGTGATTCTCTTCTCTATTGAGAATGATATTAATGTTAGTATTGATTGTATTCATTGTTGCCAGATTATATGGTTTACATTTTATAATCTTACTTTTGTGTATACCATTATTATAACCATAATTTGTATCCAAATTAAAATCCATTTTTATAAGATAAAAATTGACTGATCCACGAAGCGGCTTCTCCGATAGTTTAATCTTACGAGAACTGCAAAATATACATGAAGCTTTAACTAAAACTAAAGAAGAGCATACACTTACCTTTAGAATGATAAAGCCAACAGAAAAGTTCAACTTTAGTGAACCTATACTTAACTCATCAAAATTAGGTTTAATTAGATTATCTGTTTATAATTCGGTGTTTAATGTAAACAGAAGGAAGAATCAATTCATATATGATATCAAGGGTGAAACATGGTCAGATAACCGTATTTTAGCTATTATACCAGGAGCATATGAATTATTCGAAATAGCAGAGTTTATAAAAGAAGAAACTAATGGTAATGTTATAATAGAATCTGATAAGAATACAATGAAAAGTATAATGGAAGTAAAACAAGGTGCAATTAACTTTGACATAAAAAATTCAACAGCCCCATTACTGGGCTTTAGAAAAATAGTATATGAACAAGGTAAATATACATCTCAGAAAATTGTTGATATTATGGGTTTTAGTACTATTAACATTCATTATAATGTGATATCTGGTGTTAAAGATAATGGGAATAACACATGGACATACTATATACTTTTACTCTAACAGAACCACCAGGCTATCTAATAAATATTATACCAACTAATATTTTATATCAAAATATAACTAAAGATAGAATAGAATATATAGAGTTTCATATTAAAGATGAGCATGGAAGACCTATAGTCTTTAATGGCGATGTATTGAGTTTTACTTTACATTTGATTTAGACTTATACTTAATCATAGATATAGACTTAGTCATGGTCAGAAGCAGTTCCTGATAACCATAGACTTAGACTTTACTTAGACACTTTACTTAGACTTATTTACGAAGCAGGTTCCCTGATACTCATACTTTTACTTATACTTAATTATAAAACTCTCCGATCCTAATTAATTCTTAGTTTAACATTAATATTTTTATATTTAGTTATATCAATGACAATATAATTATAAGGCTCTTTCCATACCTTATTACATATATTAGCAAAATCATTATAACTAAGTTCAACATTATTAAAGAAATCTTGATATATCGATGCTAGGACTTTACCTCTTTGTTCAAATAAAATAAAATGATAACAATTCTCTCTAACACTCTGTCTATCCAGAGAGAACAGGTTTTGATTAAGATATATCATATTGCAATTAATATGTCTACCTCTACAAAAGTATTCCTCAATAACTGGTTCTTTGGCTCTAACATTATCGAATATCATTAGTTTCTTTAAGTCTTTGGGTAGTTTATCAGGAGATGGTAAATCTTTTATATCTTAAATAAATTCTATAATTGCTTTTGGGTTTATTCTTTCTAATCTATTGTATTGATCGCCAGTAGGTCCAATAATGTGTAGCTTATCAAAATATATACTAGCCAGAATTAGTTTTTTTAATAAGAATGTCTTACCACATTCAATTGGACCAGATATTATACATCTAAAGTTATCTGGGAATGTGGCTTCAGTAATTATATCATCATCATTTAGCCATGATTGTAGATCTTCATTTATGTTTATAGAGATATTGTTACTAGGACATTCTTTATTGTTGGGTTTACCCTTTTGATAGGACTTTGTCCATCCGGGAACCGGTTCCACCGATGTTTCACCATGTTTTTCATTCAATAGATCTGCCAAGCAGGTTCCCTGATATATAAAATTATCATTATCATTAACAATATCATTATCATTAACATTATCATTATCATTATTAGTAAAGCTCTTTCGTAGATCATTATCATTATCATTATCATTATCATTATCATCATCATTATCCTTAACATTAACATTATCATTATCATTAACATTAACATTATCATTAACATTATTAGCAAAGCTACTTCGTAGATCAATTACATTATCATTATAATTAACATTATCAATGACATTATCATTATCATTATCATTAACATTATCATTATTATTATATTTATCTTTAACATTATTAGCAAATTACTTCGTAGATCATTATCATTATCATAATCATTATCATTAACTTTATATTTATCGTTAACATTACAACCTAAACAAAGCACTCATTATACATTCCTGGATATTTACATTGATTAAGTAGAATATATAAAGCACTTTTAATTCTAAATCTTCTATCAATAAGATAGATCATGTATAAACAATAAGCTCCACAATAAGATTCATCATATTGTTGTATTCTCCCATTAGAGCCTAGATAAACATATTCTTCTAAAAAGAAGGTGGGGTCTCAACACCAAAACTATCAAAGTAATACACAGGACCACCTTCTCCTCTTATAACTAAAACCCAATCTGTACCATTAGTTGGATGTGGATTCACAATAATGTTGAAGTTAGATTCCCCGATCAGGGAACCTGCTTCGCAGATCGGTGAAGCCGTTTCACGGATACTATCTAGAGTCTCATCTCTCATTACTATTTCAATTGGTGTTAGACTTATATCTTTACCTATATCTTTTATTCTGATATCACTCATAGCATTATTATCAATATTAAATTTATTATTGAATTCCTCAAAAGTTAGGATAAGCAGTTTTATATAAAAAATTTTATATTTAAAAATGGATAAAGGCGGTATACTTTTTTTTCTTATTATTATAATTGGAATTTGTTATATAATATATGATTCAATACCAAGTAAATATACAAAACTAGCTTTGGTGGATTTATGAATAGGAGTCTAGTTAGATTTGAATATGAAAAGTCACCATTACATACTTTTGTTTATGGTGGAACTGCTACGGGGAAAGCATATTTTATTAGACAATACTTAAAATTATACTCAGTCCAAAACCAAGACCAAAACCAAGACCAAAACCAAGACCAAAACCAAGACCAAAACCAAAAACAAGACCAAGCTAAAAATATATTTATAGTGTGTAAAGATGACAGAGACTGGATATGTCCTGAGTCTAATAAGTTTTATACTGGGTTTAATAAATGTGATATAAATATGATCACAAAAAATAATATGCATAAATTTCAAAATTGTGTAATAGTACTTGATGATATGGGTGATAGGTTAAATAAAGATATAGCTTATTATTTTACTGAAGGAAGACATTATAATATTCAAATGATTGTAATGTGTCAAAAACCAGCTCAAAAAATTAATACAGCGAGAATGAGTTGTGATACTATTTATTTAACAACTTATAATGGACCAGATCTATTTAAAAACTTCAATGAGATATACAAATGTGAACATGACTTTAGTAAAATAATTAGCGAGTTAAATAGTAACCAATATAATCGTACAGATGGAATGTCAGATGGACTTCGTTATGATATAATTAAATATAATAAGAAGGAAAATACTTTTATTATTATTAATAGTAATAGAACAATGATATATGATTCAAGAGTTGGTTTCCTTGATTTAAAAGCTCTTAGTTTAAAAGATGAATTGAAAAGAGAAGATATAAATAAACCTATAGCATATATGAAACCACTCATGATAAATGCAACAGATAGAAATGTTAATAATCATGATAACTATAAATTCTATTTTAATAAACTTCTTAAATTAAATAATATTAAATTACAGAATGATGTTTTAACAAAAGAGATGATTATGGGAAAGGGTATAAAAAGTTTATCAACTATTGGCGGAATTATAAGCTCAGGTTTAATTATATTTAGTTATATTTATCCCAATATAATATCAAGAAATGCTGGGAGTGTAGCAATGGGAGCAAGCACAATGTTGAGTAGAGTAAATACATTAGTTAACGTTGGATATGGAGAAGAGCTGGATAATGATCTGCGAACAGACTCCGTCTGTTGTTATCCAACGGACGAAGTCCTTGGCAAGCCAAGTGAAGTGTTAAACATGGGCAAAGCCCAATCTGCGAAGCAGTTTCACTGATCTAGGAAGTAGATTGGAGAACCACGAGCAAAGCTCGTTCACTAATCTACGAAATACAATACAAGAAGAAAATATAAATCAGTGTAGCTGTGACTTCGTCAATGAAGAGATGGGAATTTTGAATAGAAAGGGAGGAAAGTTTTTAACCAGACTATATGGAAATAATGAAGAATTTAGAGAAGAGATTATAAATTTTGTTAGAGATAAAACAGAATTAGACCTTGAATTGATGTTAGGTAAGAGATGTAAAACTAATACACTCAATACGTTAGGAAATAAATATTTAGCAGAGTGTATCACATCTAAAGATAATACTAAAGATTTAATTTAAACCATGGTTAAATATTAACCCGCGAAATGATTAGGTAAATATTATAGTTTACCCTATTAGAAATGCTTTTAAAATGTTTAGAGTGTAATTATAAATATGGAAACATTTCTGTTTTAAAATATCATTATGAATCATGTCATAAAGATAAAAGTGTTAAATGTATGTGTGGTAATTTTATACTAAGTGTTATTTGGGCTAATAGTTTTTCTCCATGGGGTTGTTCTTTAAAAAATGAATCCAGTTCTAGTTCTAGTTCTAGTTCTAGCTCTAGTTCTGCTGGTTCTAGTTCTGGTTCTGGTTCTAGTTCTATCTATGACTCTAACTCTAACTCAGACTCTAACCCTAACCCTAACCCTAACCCTAACCCTAACCTTAACCTTAGCCCAGAAGTCTTAATTAGAAGTTGTAATAAATGTAATTATATAAAACCACTAACTGATTTTGATGAGACTAAGTATACATGTAGAAGTTGTACTTCAGCTAAATTTAATTTTCCATATTGTACTTCTGTTGTGAGATATGATGGGATAAGGGCTCATGTAAAGAAACAACATCCAGATGTAGAATTAACTAGAGGATTTAGTAGAAGCTTATTAGATAAAAGACAAAGTCCTAGAGCTGTAAGTCCTTTAGTCATTAGCCAAACTGAGGAAAGTTGTTGTTGTAACAAGACCGAAGGTCCCTCTTGTAAATATTATAATTTTAAAATATTTTTATCATTTTCTTTAATAATGGAATAAATATAGAAAAAGTAAAAGAAAATATAAATTTATTGAAGAGTATAGATAATTAAATAAAAGTATAAAAAAATAAAAAAAAAGTATCAAAAAAGAGTGATTCGCTCTTAAAGAGTGAAAAAGAGCGATCTCCCTACTCAGGAATCACCCCGAAAAGAGTGAATCGCTCTTAAAGAGTGATTCGCAAAATAATAGCAAATTTTTAAAAAATTTATAAAAGAGTTAAGCTGGTTTTTTGTTCAAGTTTTTCGCAAGTTGGTTTTACGTGCTATTTACACGGTCTTTCTAGTTATACTAGTACTGGGATACGTTCACTGGAGTCAGTGGGGATCTGCGAAGCAGTTTCACTGATAGAACCCGAACTATCCGTCTGATAATGGACAATTACCAGCTTAACTCTGTACTAGTGGTTTGCACTAAGTGAGACAAGAAATGATAGATTTAAAATATAAAAGAAGTGAATATAGAGTAGTGGATATATAAAGGGAATTAGAGTAATGTGTATATGGGTACCATCTCGCTGGCTCTATGCTGCGGAGGTACCCATATACACATTACTGGGGGGCTATAATGGGAAAGACCCGAAAAGTCGAGGTCATAGAAAAGTATGTGAAAATGTCTTTCAACAGAAAAAACGACAGAGCACCAATACAATCCAATTTCATTGGATTGTAGAAAACCTGTAGAATCGCAATACCAATCTTCGAATGGTGAAAAAAGGCAGTGCTCCAATACAATCCATTTTTTGGATTGTGAAAAACTTCGTCACGGTATTCTAGCTCAAAAGCTTTTGCTTGATTTAAACGTTATCTCATCAGTATAGGTCAATATCGACTTTACTGATATGTCTGCTGATATGGCATGATATGTCAGCAGGGAGTATCAATTAATGAATGGAATATCCATTAAAGCAATTTATCCCTTCCCTCAAACAATTTGGGTCCAAAAAGTTTTTTAACCGACCAGTTTCTAGGACAGTGGCCGGTTTTAGTATAGTTCCAGTCAGAAAATTCGATCAATTTTTCTTTAATTAGATTGAAGAAAAACTATCTTGCGGTCTGGAATGAAGTTCTATCAATCAAATTGAAATGATTTATCAATTCAACTTTATCCTAAAACAGGAAAACCTGAATGAAAATACAAAACTTAAACCAACCCTTTTATTGTCGTGCGCTTTCTCTCACTATGATACAAGATAAACAAACATAAATAGGACAACTTCAAATGTGTTATTAAATGTAAAGTGTAATAGAAGCTTACGTTTCTCTATCTCTACAGAAACTACCGTTAACTTAGTAGTTATAACCTAAAAGTTAAGAACAAGTTAGTACTTTTTAATGGTCAATGTTGGAATATGGAAGCATGTGGTGTGTGTTTATGGTAAATATCAAGTTGAACTGAATGAGCCAGGTGGAAAAATAAGGAAGTCTGCTAAGTGTGTTAGTATGTTTAGTCTGTCTTGTTTGTATAATCCGGCCATTGGAGGAAAGTTGCGAGCCAGCTGAAAGTAGCTCAAAGCATTTGCATACCACACTTAAACTTTTGTCTGAAGGTCCTTGTTTTGAAACACGAGAAGCTAATTTGTTTGTTTAGATAAGTTTCTAGGCAATCAAAACTCAAAGCAAAGAAAAATATTAGCGAAAAACAGTGATTTTTGAAACTGTTCTCCCCGTATCAACGTCACCCAAAAAGTCTTCCACCCCCTTCCAGAAAACCACTATAGAAGTAGAAAAAAACTTTAATATGTGAAATTTTGAGATTGAGTGGGTTCCGATAAAATGGTGAAAGAGTTTCACATGTCAGCTCAAAAACACGCACTAAAAGGTGTTATAATACTTTGGAGAGCTAATCTGAATATTGATAAAAAGTTGTATGACCCTTGGTCATAGTTTTTTATTCGGAGAAAAAAGTATTTAATGATAAAGTTCGAATTTTATTCTAAAAGCCAGATTTTATTTTATTCTAAAAATGATATTACCGTACCAAGTTTTCTTATTGATACACGAATTCGAAATGTATTGTTCCGAAAAAGTGTTTAAACTGAAGTTTCTCAGAAATCTTTTGAAAGTTGTGTTGTATTGTGAGTTATTGAAAACTTTCAATAAATTCTCGAGCGTTTGGATAAAAGATTGAATTACTTTCATGTATCAGATTTCACAAGCCACAAAAACTCTCTAATAGATACAAATAGTTAGGGAGTGCGCGACTATTCTTTTCAGACAATGTTTTATGGGCGAAAAGTTGTTTCAACACTTTTCTGGTTTTCATTTTCCATGTGCGGTTCTTTCTGGGCGTAATAGAAAACATTTGCCACTTTGTTGGTCTTCAGTCTGTTGGTCATAGTATTGTCAGAGCTGTTACAGGTTGAAATATAATGATAAAGTTTTGCAATGTCTCAGCAAAGTTCCAATTTTGACTCTGAAGATAAATTTAGGGCAGTAACTGGAGTTGAGAAAAATCAACTATCTTTTATAAACAGTGAACAGAGAGTTTATTTTTGTTTTCTAACTTTTTTCATTCAATACGTGAAAAGGTATTTTTATCCAAGAATTTCAAGGATCTCATTGTTGGCTGCCGACCTTTAGTTGTTTACTTTTTCAACAATTCTAAGATAAACATTTTGGTTTCTGCTTTTGTAATTTGCTGCGTAAAATCAAATATCATTTTTTTACCAAATATTTTTTGAAATATTACTGAACCTGAGTGCAACTTAAAGGAATAACTGCTCTCTGCTTTCGTCATTCAGCGAACACGATGGCTGTCATATTTTAAGGGAATCATCAGTATTTCCAAAACTTCAAACCATAAAACATTTTATAGATCACTTTCTTTTCAATTTTTTTTCAAACTAAAACTGGTATCATAGAGGATTGAGGGACTTAGTAGAAAACCGAATATAATGTTCAAAGACCGCAAATAATTTAAACATTTTACACTCACAATATAAACTGATTGCGTGCAAAATAATTATTTCAAAACAAAAATTGATTGTAATCTCTTTTAATATCTTTAGTTCAAGACAGAAGAAATAAAAAATTGGCTAGAGTATTTTCTTCCCTTTGACTTCTGAAAGTCTTCGTGTAAATTGTTTTTTTGTTGTTTATTTAAGTTTTTTGTCTCCCAGACGATAATTGATGAATTAGAAGCTGTTTTTTGGTTTTTTCACTTTCTGTGGGCGGTTCTTCCTGGGTGTAATAGGATACCTTTAGCCGGCTTTTGGTTTTCGGTCGGTTAGGGTCTACTACTGTTGTCAGAGTTCTTACAAGTTGAGATTGAACCATTAATCTTTCAGCAACTACAATTCCGATTTTGACTTTGAAAATAATTTTAGGACGATAATTAGAATTGGGTAAAATTATTTATCTTCTAAAAATACAATGAGAAGAGTTTATTTTCGTGTCTTCTAACTCTTTTCGTTCAATACGTGAAAATGAACTTTTTATGCCAAGATTTCGAGGATCTCATTGTTGGCTGCGCCAAGTTCAGTTGTTTTCCACAAAACGAAGAAAAACCTTTATGGTTTCTGCGTCTGTAATTTGAAGACCAGAATCAGAAATCATTTTTTTCAGCTAAAATGTTAGGAACAGCGCTGAACCTATTTCTTAAGTGGAACTTAACTGTGAAAATGGTTTCTGTTTTTATCAATTTAGAGAAAATGAAGGCTGTAATCTTTCCAAGAATTCATCTGATTCCCAAAACTTCATATGGAAAACGTTTTATAGATCAATTTCCTAGTCTTTTTTAAAGTTTTTGTCAAAACTAAAACTGATGTTACTGTGTAGCGAGGAGAACACCGAACACAGGTTTCAAAATTTTCTGTCAATTGAACAATTTGCATTTACAATATAGACTTATCTTGTGCACGAAAATTTTTTCCAAAAAACTGATGGTAATCCCCTTCTCTTTATCCTTAATTTGAGACGAAAGGCGTAAATTATTTAACAAGAACATTTGATTCCCCCTAACATGGTGGAAATTTTTGATATTTCTGTTCTTAGATATTTATTTATGGTTTTTTTTCGGCGCACTGAAAATAGTTCGCTTGTTTTCATTAAAGAATAATTTCCAGAAAACAATTGCGTTGGTCAAGGTCGTATTTATAAACAGAATTATTTTAGTTTCTAACCACAGTTTGCCCAAAATCGAATCTCTTTGTTATAGCAGACTAGCATTCTGACTTTGCTTCACGTACGAACTTCGATATCTTTTTAATCAGAACTATTACGATAGCAGAACCAACTCAATTTTTTTTATTGATTCACGCATTCTTTTGACCTCTTTTTTACCAATCATTTTTTTAAACTTTAATGCGAAGAGAGAGAAGTGGATCCCGAGCTGAATCGTTGAAATAATTGCAAATAGAAGTTGTTTTAACTGCTACCTTTTCTAATCTGATAAGTTTTTTTGTTCTGTTTTTCAGTTTCGCTTAGATAGGAAACCAAATGGGTTTATTCGGACCTTACATGGTTAAAATTTGCAAAAAAGCATTTATCGATTTTGTGTTGATGCTTGATTTTTGCAATAACATGGAGGTTCTAACAAGGAGGCTCCGTAATGTGCGTACACAAAAAATGTTCCGACCCCGCTCATCCACATTCTTGATTTAATTGGCTGCCAAATGATGAAGAGATAGAACATTTTCAAAAATTCAAGTATTGTGTTAACCGAAACTGTGCTACAAATCGACTAAAAAATCTTTAAAAAAATGACGAAACTCAAGAAACCAAAGATGTTTTTGAAAACAAATATTTTCAAAAGTCAAAACAGGCTTAAGACTTCAACAAACAGCAATGCATTAAGATGTTTTTCCTCAGGAAGCGAATTGGGCCCGCTAATAATGAGACAAAGTCAAGACCACACAAAATAACAACAAATAGATAAAGAAGCCAAAACTTCAAACAATTTTTACTAGATCACACTGTTCAAGGCTGTATTATTAAAAAAAAATTTTACAAGAATTTTAAATTGTCACTTTCTCCTCATGTTATCATCAAAGAGTCCTTTTTGTAAAAGGACTACGTAGACATGACAACAAAAAGCAAACCAAAGTTGAACAGTATAGAAATCTCGAAAACTTTTTGTGAAATTAATTGTGGAAGCAATAAGTTACAGTGTATAGCCATGCGCAAAAAAATGATTCAATCAGCAACAATAGTTGAGATTTCTAATTAGAGAGATTGAGGTACATGGTTAAGAAAATGAAAGTAAAAAGGAAACAGTTGAAAAAAATTTTTTAAAGTTCATTTTGTAAGTCATTAAAACAAAGAGCTATAAAACGAAATCTTTAACTAGGTTGAGTTATACGTCCTGGTGAAGCAGTTGAGACTTATCGATATTAGGTAGAAGGCATACAACAACAAAACGAAACGCAAATACAGGCAAAAAAAATTCATCAAATTTTGCGAGATAACTAAGTTTGAGCCCAAAAAGCATAAACTACATAACAAAAACAATCAACATATCCGGAAAAGTTTTTTACAACGCTGTGCACTTCCCCTACTATGCTTTCTTTCAATTGGACTTGTCAATAATGCGATAATTTGACAAGGAAAAAAATGAACTCATAAAATACGCAATTATACTTAAAAAAAATTGAAAACGCGTAGTATCAAAACAAAGAGACCATAAGTTGAACATAAAACCGTTGAGTAAATTAGTTTATAACCTACAGGAAATTGGTTTTTGTTTGCTTTTACTGACACTGCACCTGAAGTTGAGAAAAATAAGATAAAATAGTGGAAAAGTTCAAAAATTAACAGATGATTTCTTAAAACAAATATATTAACCTAAGTCATAACAGACAATAGATAGCAATTTCAAGAATTCTCTAGGTTCATTTATAATTCCTCAGAGATTACTGGATCATTGATTGGGGACAATAGGTCATTGGGCCACAAAATTAAAACAAATGGAAGCAAAAATATCCGTAAACTTTTTACAAAAACAATTGGTCAAAGCCACAAAAACCATGAGCTTAACTATGAAACTGTAAAATAATCTCAATGGGCTTTGTTTATTGTAAATAGTATCTGTCAATTATTGAGCCCTGATTTTTAATTCTTGTCAGTAATTCACATAAAAAAACATTTACATAGCGGATATATTTTGAAGAAAAAAAGGTCGCGCCCCAATAAAATCTGGAAAACTTTTATCGTAAGGATCCATGGCGAGATCAAGATCAGTCCAGATATTGCTGCACGTCTAACAAAATACTCATTCGTTCAAAAGGTTGCGAAATATATCAATTGAGTTACAAAATTTTTTATTTTGTCAAAAATAAAAATGCATTATCTATATATATCGAGTATAAATTTGCAAAATTTTTGCAAAACTATAATTCCAGAAGACTCTCGAAGCCAGCGCGTGTACAACTAGCTTGTTTGTCAGCTTAAAGAGAATATGGCTGCAGTTTTAAAGCAAAAATTTAAATTTAAATTTAAAGCAAGTGGGCCAAACAACAAATTTGCTCCCAAATTTAGTCCCGAAAAAAGTCTTAATTTTGAAAAATTTAGCCCAAATTCCAGCCAACAAACTCAAATCAAACAATTGAGCAAACCTCCTCTATCTTTAGAGATAAAATGAATAACACTACAGTTATCAATTTTAACATATTTTAGCAAAATTCACGAAAATTTGGTCAAAAATAACGAAAATGTGAATGGAAACAGCTGAATTACGTCTATTATTCACAAAACTTTAAACCTCGATAACTCCCTATAAAAAAAATGAAAAATTCTTATTAATTCCATATTCTACGCTGGAGGGGCTTTTTAATGACACCACTCACAACTCTCTACGACGATTATATCGATCGGCCAAAATTGTCTAAACAAAGAGAAACCCATTTGAGTTTATAGTTCCTCCCCCATTAAAGCAACAAATAGATGTGTTTGAACGAATATAAGGGGATAGTGTAACGCAAATGATCGTTTTGGTTGCCTAAAGTACCAGACATCAAACTTGTATTTCAACTAAATTTCTATTCGATTTTTACTTTCGGGGTTTATGCAATGGGGTAGGCATTCAAAAATTACGTGTCACAGAAATCAAAAAATATCTCTTATTTGTACAACTTTTCTATGGGACCAAAGGAATCGTTTATCCTCTTTGTATGAGTGCCACGAAACTGAACACTATCTTAGTATGTATGAGGTCTAAGAATTCGTAACACTTTTTTCTCCTCGTCATCAATTAAAATCTAAAATCACTAAAGAGATTCGGCATTAACTCATAACTCAAAACTAATACTCGCTCTGCATTTGCTCAAAAGTAATTCAGGCAAATTTTGACTTTATTATACAATTGTATGAGACAAAGTATTCCTGTGATTCTAAAAATGTTTTCAGTTTTCCTCATCTCTAATTTAGTTCCCTGTATGATTACCAGGATGTCTTATGTGATCCCTGTGTGACACCTGAATGATTACCTGAATGGTTCAAAGTTTTTGGATGGTCGTCAACCCAGGTTACTGAGGACTTCGTTATAACAATTTCAGATAAATAAAGGTTCCCAAACAAAACAATAATTTTGCACGTAAAATTGGTACTAATGAACAAATCTGTCTTGAAAATAGCCGGAGCCCTTAGACTTAAGAGAGGCTGAGCTAAAATAAATGTCTTCTGAATAAATTCGAACAAACATCGGTAAAAAACTGAAAACAACAAAGTGAATAGTTGAAACTCACCTCTCCAATGAGGTGGTAAGAACTTGGAATATCTGTAGAGAACTGCTTGAGTTGCGTATGAGTGTTTTCGTTCTCTGCTCATTAATTATAAACAACTGAACCATTCAAGGGCATACATATGTCAATACTCCTCTGATCCAGGCATTTACTAACCAATAATTCTGCTCTCTGCACCATTCGGTTAATAATTCAAACAAAAAACAGAGTGAAAACTTCAGCAAAGTTTATAAGTAGATCAAGTTATAAATTTTTCGTAGTTAAATTATATATGAAAATTGAAGGAAGTCAAAGAAAAAATGCCATTACAAATTCGAGATCTCTTTCGCTTATTAATACCGAATATTGCAAATATAAATTACATTCAGTTGAGATTAAAAAAAGTTCGGTCGGGATTATACCGTGAACAATGAACGAGTAGCGATAAAACTTGCGCTTCGATTTTTAGCAAAAAGGAGGCAAATTAATAATTAAAACCAAAAGTGAGTGTATTTTTTCTCATTTAGCAGGTGGTGCTAAAACATATATCATCAAGTTTCACTTCATTGTTTAGAAATGTTTATGGCCTTTTTCCAGGCCCAGGATGGCTTAATGGTGTAAAAAATAGCCGTGGGGGAGGGGGAGGTAATTGAGTTTGTTCACGTTTACCTTCTGTCAAATTGATGGATTACTTTGAAGTATACGAATGAATAATAGAGATAGCCGGTATTTGTTTTGGTAACGTGAATCAATGTTTTAACAATTTGCCACGCAACATACTAAAGATATGGATTTGAAAAAGAGAAATATGTAAACATGTGTTTTTTCTAAAATCCACAGACGTGATTAAAAATTTAAACATTTGATACGCATGATTAATTTTAAAGGAAATTGCCTTCAGCATCTACTCAGCATTGCTCGTGTAAGCTTATCTTAGCCATGTTTTGGTTGATGAAGGTATTTTTTGTTCAACCTCTGCTCTATCAATAAAATAAACCACCCACTTGAGCCCCGCGCAAAAAAAAACAGTTATTGATTGTATTTAGACTACAGGCTTTGGAGGGCGCAATTGAACAGACTTGGAGAGGTTACTATAATGTCTGATGAAATTTTTGTTGGGGTCAATGAAACTTGTAGGTTTAAAAAAGATGCAAATATCTATCACCTGAGAACCAAATTAATTTTTACAGTTTACCTTTAGTTGACAGAGAAAAGGCAGAAAAAATAAGTTAAAAATCTTTCTGGTGAAAAACAATAAAGTCTATCAAGTTGAGCATTAACGTGTGAGAAATCTGTTATATTTCTAACAGACTGAAAATGAAAATTACTGACATATGCTAACAAAGCGATTATCAGTCTGTGAATAAATTGAAGCCCAGTAACAACGTTAGAGCAGAGACTGATTTCAATTACAGAGCAGGAAGTCGATAATCATTTCAGTTGGCAAAAGTAGACAATTTCATGTATCTCACAAAGTAGATACACAAATCGTGATAAATATAATCTGGCAGAAATGTCAGTGTTGCCATTAGCAGAACGGAGAAATTCATAACAACACAAAGGTTTCCCCAATTTCAAGCTGTGCAAAAATTTTTGTCACAAAATATTTATAAGAGTTAAGACCCTTATTAATTTTCTTAAGGATGATAACTCGGCTATAGCTACATATTTTTGTAGATTTAAAGGAAAGATTCTATTCAACCTTCTGGTATGATTACAAATTCAATATAAAAGTTGCTGCCGTGTCTTTGATTCTCTTAAATGGTTACCGGTAGTAAGGCTGGAGGCGACTAGAACAAATGCTGCTACTTTTTTAGATTCAAATACCAGAATGTCAGTTTACATTTGTTTATTTGTTCAAGGTCTTTCAACTTGACCCTTATTTTCCCGATTATGACTGATCGCTGTAAAAACTACAAGATAAGAACATCCTCCAAAATGGCAAATATTCCAAAGGAACTTCTGAGCTGATTAAACACTTTTTGAGACCTTCCAGGACAAATTTCGTGAAAAAATGAAACTGAACGGCTGTCTTGTAGCATATAATACGACGGAGGGTTATGGCTAATGATTCTTGAAAGTGCGTAACGATCGAGCTCTTGTTTTGTCCTGGCAAATAACTTTTCTCTAAGCGAAGACGCTTCCCAAGTTATAGTTGCTTGTATTTTACTTAAAAAAATGAGAAAGACAAATTTGAAATGCTTAACCATTATTAATTACTATTTCCAACAAATAAAGACCCTGAAAAACTGTCAGTTTGAGGGAGGGGGAGGAGGGGGGGCATTACCCGTGTTATCTGAGGACCCGGGTCGAGATGTCAGCGCCGTTTCAACGCATTATTTTGAAAGAAATGCGCTGAATGTGCTAAAGTTATGTAAGAAATGCGTTATGATGAGCTGAAACTCGCTGATTTTTCAAATTTTTAAGAGGAAAAAATTTTACATAATTTGCCGCTGAAATCGGCTAAAAATTTATAAAAAATGTATTTAAATTTCAGCGCATTTCTTAAAATCATTTAGCGGTCTTAAATGCTTTTTGACACCGCTTCTTAAATTGTCAACCATTTAAACTACTCTTACATTAACGGTAAACATTATCTAAAAAATGGGCTGAAAAGCGTTGAAAATATCTCAGAAATGCGCTGAATTTTCAGCACACTTCTTACATAATTTCAGCGCATTTCTTCATAAACTGTCTATTAATATAAAATCAAATTAAATATGAAGAAATTAAGGAATCAATGGCGAAATGGATAAAGTGAAGGCTACGGCACCAAAGGGGTTAGCAGGGTTCGGTTCTCAGTGATACCTATTTTTTGAAAACTCAGTGGTTTTCAGCGGGTTTCTTGCAAAGTTTCAGCGCATTTCATCACATTTCAGCGCATTTTTATGTAAGGTTTTTTGAAAAATCAGCGCATTTCAGCGCATTTCATACATAATTTTTCTCGACCCGGGGAGAGGGCATTACCCAGCTTTACCGTTCCGTAATGCCAACGTGAGAATTTCATCAAATAGAAAAACGTTTTTAGCAGGGAACTATCATTAATAATTCGTCTCTCTACATATTTTTTGCCTTTTTTACTTTTTTTAGAGTATACACTCTAGTGAATATGTTGTGATCATAAGATGGAGCTTGAAATGATAGCATGGAGCTTGAAATCTTATGAGCATCCATATGATATAAGATAGCTTAGTAAGACTCTCGCAATGTGGACCAGTTGGGAGAGCACAGGATTGCAATCAATTAAGAGATTGTGGTGTCGCAACACGCAAAGGTCCCAAACTGTGCTCTCACTATAATGGTGTTGACATAGAATCAACGTAACGAGCAAAGAGTGCTCTAATAACTTTAAGGATCTATGTGCAGTAAAACCGCGTTATCCATAAATTGAACAAAACTCTCGAGAGAGATTTGAAATATTGGAGTTTCAAAACTCACCTTCTTAAAATGACATTCCTCCAATTGCAATAGTCCAAACCAGAAGTGATAAACAGTTTACTGCGAAAATCATGGCTAGCAATTTATTAAACTAAAACCTGCCGGCAGATTTCACTTTACTACTAGTAAACGAAATTTAAATAAGGTGAAATACTCCAAATTAAACAAACTGAAACTTCAAAGCTACTTTATTAGCAGATAAATGCAAATTTTTTAGATTGAAACTTCATGAAAAATAGAGATCAATGTTGATCGCTTTCCGATTTGAATAATATGTATAATACTAAACTTTGATCATATTCGTAGCCGTCAAAGATGATTTGTTTTGACGATATTTTGAACGAGCACTCAAATTTCTGTTCATTGTGAAAAAAAAAATGGGAATAATTCATCTGGAAAACATGTTTTATTGAAAGCAAGTTTATTAAAAATTGATAACCGAAAGAATTATCTGTCTTGAACTCAAATACGCACTCGTATCAAACTGCACAGTCGAATAAACAAAGTCGAATGTATGTGTTTTTAAGTTAATACCATTCAAACATAACATACATGCAAGCATTCTAATTAAATATTTGTAGATTGGCGTCAGAATGAAGATTTAATATTCAACAATATCATTTTCATTTGCTTAATATAGAGAATTTGTCCAGTTGATTTTTTATTGCTCTTCTTTTCACCATTAAAACTGTAAAGACCATACACTAAAGCGTTCTTGTTCACTAAACATTGAAAAGCTTGAGAGCAAACATGAACAAGAATTGTGGTAAAAAGTGCAAAACTGCGGATTAATTTTGGTGAAATATTCATCCGTCGAGCGGTCATTTGTAGCAAGTAATTGTGAAAGACTATTTTAACTAAAATCAAAAGTAAAAATGTGTAATGGTAGTACCCTGAAAGTGTATATACGTATTCAGTTGCTGTATCTGAATTAAAGTAGATTCAATATCAAGGCAACAATTACAAAACATTCTTCACAATCTTTTAATGTACTTCACGTTTAGCCAACGGCTCTTATTTTCCATACATCAAACACTGTTGACCAGGTTTCGATTTAAACCAAAATATTTAAAGCAAAATCTGCTGCATTAAACCTTATTCGGGTAAAAGATTTAAACGCGCGGGCTGGGGTGGGGGGGGGGGGGGCTTTAATTCAGCACCGCACACAGGGGACTGCTACTTTCCCATTACGTTGTTACAGAGACGGCATTTCCTGCTATAGAGCAATGATTTGTGATTTGTGGAATTGTACATTAAAATAGTCTGCATTTACCATTTATGTCTTTCTGCAATGATCTTTCACATCTGACTAAGTAAAATTAGTATTTTATCATCAAATAGCACGCCGTATGCAATTATAGGGTAATGTTACACAATGAGTTAAAATGTATGTACCTTTTGTTATCAATGTTAGGGGCCAATTACTGCTAATATAATAGAAGGGCTTTTCCGTCTACCAAGGAAATCGGAGGGAAATTGAGAGCTTCCTTTCTCTTCAGTTTATAATTGGATCTGCAAATCAGTGGGAAGTTCTTTTTTCAAAGTTTAAATTGATGCTCTAGACTACTACTTTTTGATTCAATGGGCTAGAAGTGCTAATATTAATAGGTATCTGCTAAATAGTAAATTCACAATTAACTTAGTTTTACTAATAATGTCCATTAATTGCAAAAGAATCAGTTTATATAATCACCCGTAGTTCATTAAGAAAGGCGTCCCACGTAATCGGCAATTCTCGTTTTTTTGTTTGCTGTCAAAACCAGTTAGGTATCCAATGTCAATTGATTTTCAAAATTGACCAGTTTCAATTTGCTTGCATTCTCATTGGAGAGTCAATGAGTATGTAATTATATCGAGCAAATCAAAATAGTCGAGTTCACAAAAAAACTTACTGTCTACTTGATAACAAGCAAGGAGTAGTAATTCTATAGATAGGAATCGAACGCGAAAACGAAAAATAATAATAACGTCTAAAATCACGATAAAGAGTTATCCAATATAGTTTTTTTCTGCAAATTTCTTAGACACCAGTCGCAAGTGATACAATATATAGAATTCATAGGCAGTTTTTTAAGAATTCGTTCACATTTCCGGTGGTATCGTAATCATTCAATACAGGCTGGGAAGATTTTACATCAAAAAATCTCACTGTAATAATAGTTATCTAGATTCATCAGTTTGAACCGAACATTGAATCTAAGCCACGTTTATTGGTGAATAATTTGGTCAAATTTTGTTATTTGAATCAGTTTGCCCTTGTCTTAATAATCTGGTAAGTTAAACGGTTTTTCTAACAATTCTAACAAGACTTTAGTTTGAACGAAACTCTAACACCTCCACTCAGCCTTGAGCTGATTGCGTAGAGTTCGTTCCCATCAAATCTGTTCTGAATGTTTCCATCTTCGATGTGGAAAAAGATTTCGTGAAGATATCAGCTACCCTTTTGTCGGTCAGAGCGTAATGAATCGAAATATTCCCATTGTCCCTCGCAAATGACTTGAAATTTTGTCTCAAGGTGATTGCTCTGCTTGTGCATGACTGGGTTTTGGCACAATTTGATACACATCTGGTTGTCCTCTGTTGTTTCAGATACCATGTTTCTTGAACTGCAGCTGCCATGCTCTGATATTCCGCCTCTGGTGAAGAAAGAGCAACTGTGGCCTGCTTCTTGACATCCCAGTTGAATGTTGCGTCACGTCCATTGAGCTTGAAGTAATAGCCCGTCGTTGATTTTCTGCCGTTCACATCACCATACCAGTCTGCACCACTTTCTCCACTAAATCAAAACTAAACTGTTTTGAGCAAGTAAGTTTCAAACCTTTTAAAGATTGAAGATATCGCAGAAATCATTATCTGCATAGCCATTGTTGATTGGTAGGTGTAATCATGTGTCTGGACAGAAAGTTGATTCTGAATATGATGTCTAGCCTCATCTGTTTGGCTAGATACAGAGGTGATCCAAACAAGCTCCTGTAGATACTTTGATCTACTTCTTCGCCTCCGTTCTGTGTTCTCTGAAGTTTCAATGTCAAGTCAGCTGGAGATCTTGAGGGTTTGCATTGATCCATTTGGAACAACTCAAACAAACTCTCTATCTACAGTTGTCGGTCGACAGTGAATTTGCTTTCTTTTCGATTTATCCTAAGACCACGAGGAAACCAGTGTAGTTTCCCTCTGTCATCCAAGTGGAAAGTTGCCTTGAGCGCTTTCTTGACATTAAAGATCACTGTCATGCTTCTGGATGGCCAACCATTTACCTGACCCCTCGATCATTAATCTCTAGCATTCAGAAGCATGACAGTGATCTCCAATGTCAAGAAAAAACTCGAGGCAACATTCAACTAAGACGACTGAGGGTGACTATACTGGTTTCTTGGTCTTAGGATCATTTGGCCTGGCCTCTATGATTTCGTCAACCCAGACCAAGATGAAGGTGTGACCCCATGTCTCTACTCTCACTAACACGCAATGATTCTTCCTGCTTCAGATTAATCCTTGTCTCGGTAGGAGGATTGCCAGGTCCTTATACCAGTTGTTAGCAGTCTGTTTCAAACCTTAAATTGATTTCTTCATTAGACATACTATCTTCTCTCAATCTGACGCTGTGACTTCTCCAGATACACTTTTTCCTCTATTAGCGAGGCCAAAAAAACTGTCTTGACATCAAACTGGCTCATCACATGACCCTGCTTTGTTGATAGTTAAAGAAGAATTCTGAATGCCTCTGGTTTACAGGTAAGAGCAAAAGTCTCAAAGTAGTGCAGTCCTTCCAATTGTTTGAAGCTCTTTACCAAATAGCTTGCTTGTAATTGTTGTCTTAAAAACTAGTTTTCAATTTCACTTTGCACACCCATTTGCCCGGTATGGCGTCCCTGTCTGTGGGTCGCCTCAATAGTTTCGTTCATTTGATTCATTGGTTCTTTCATTTCATTCATTAGTCATTTCATTCATTGCCTAGTTTCGCAGGTCCCAATAGTTATGTTTCTTGGCTTCGTCACCGGTTTTAGGCGCCACAATTTCAGCCTCAATCACATTAAGATGTGTACTGACTTCTTCAAAAATTTGCGGAACTTTCGTTACTGATGTCCCTCGTCTGGGCTCTGTCCTGTCCCCTTGCTCCAATCCTTTTTCAGTGAAGCCAAGTTTTTCCGACTGTGGGAAGTGTTCTTTTCCACTGTCATCCTTTAACTTGGAGTCTCATGGACTCCCTCTTATTTCATTAGATCCTTTAACCTGTTCTGATTCCTTGTCATCAAGCCATTTCGTCTCAATGTCGGTTACTGAGTGTCTATGTTTTCTGCATCATGCCACTCATCTTTTTTTTGGAAGAGATGTGCAATGTTTCTCTATGTTGCCATTGTCTTGATGACCATCAACTGTGTGCCAGATTCCGAGTTGCTGTAACCACCCAACTAATAGTTCGGGCGACTCTGTGTTGTCCGGGGTTGGGCCCACTACGAAGTCCTCGATAATCACATCTTGAATTGCCGCTACCTTGCGTGCGTTGGTTACGTACACCAGGTATTTGTTGTCTACTTCAGTGTAGCTTACGTTCTCTCCTTCCAGTGCCTTGTGTTCAATTTTTCCGACATCTCTGTCCCTCTTTCTCATGAAGACTGTACAGCAAAAAATAGTTAACTTACTAATTGAATGCTTAGGTTTTATACCCGGCATCAGCTTTGCTGGGCATTCTTTCTTTCCTCTCCTCACAACCAAGCTTCTGATCTTTGCTGGGTGAAGTATTTTTGCTCACAATATCATCTTGGTAACTCCGGAGTCAATCAGAAGGCATCTTGTCAGCACCAGCAAGGTTCTGTTGAACCTCTCACCTAACTCATTCTTGCGGCGTCTCTGGTAGGTTCTCCTTCTGTACAAATCCTGCGTCTAGCAGTTCATTTTGAGCAGTACTTAAATAAACTCCTTCACATCTTCTTGCCTCAGCTTCTTTGGCGTCCTCACACTCAGAACAAATTTCTTCAGGCTGGCAATTGCTTCAGTCTTTGCCTTAGGCAGCTCAAAAAATACAAATTTTGTGTACTAGTCTGGAAACACAATGCAGAACCGTAACCCTGACAGTGATTATAATCTGAAAGGTCCCATTGAATCTGTGGAAACTCTCTCTAGCTTATCTTCTGCTTGGGTCTTTGCTACTCTGAAACTGGATATTTTGTGATCATGGCCAATGCGCACAGATTGTATACGTCACCGCGTTCCCCAACTGTCTCTGGTGCATTCTTCACCACATCTGCTTGATACAAACGACCTTGTCATCCGTGCCACTTCCTTGCACTGTGAAGTTTCACGATGTTCGAACTAATCTTGAATTCTAGAATGCTGCATAATAAGTAAATTGAATCGTTTTCTTTGTGTTAGCTTCACCCGAGTTCCCTTCAGAAGTTCAAGCTCCCAAGTTTTAAGCAGTTAGTTTCTTTCTAGAAAGTGAAGCTATGTCCCCACTATGTGCATCTTGAGACTTCTGGGATGTTTGAAGAGTAGTCAAGCACACACAAATCATTCTTGAGTTCGAATTGGAATTCCCCATTGTTTGGGGTTATGGTGATCCTCACACCTCTACCCAACTCTATGGATGCTTCTCCATAGTGATTATTGACAACTGATTGAATGAGCGCAAAGTACTAGAATGCGTCGATGTTTGTCACTTTGTGATCTGCACAACCTCAGTCCACTAGCATGTCTGTTGTCGTCTACTCTGAAAGAGCTTTGCAGTATTCCTCGTTTGATGTAGCCAATGTTGGAGCCATTGCCACTGACTCATGATTGCCTCCATCTCTTTGCCTCTTGAATGCCCAGTCTAGGGGAATCTTTTCATCACACTTCATGCATTGTGCTTTCTCGTTCCTCCGGCAGCGCATGGCAAAGTCTCCAGAGATCCCACACCCAAAGCATTTTTTCAACTTCGATCCCTTCTTGATGTCACGTTTCACTGCCAGTGACACTGAACCATTTTGTACCTTGTGTCTCTGTACTGTGCTCTAATGGAAGTTCTGCAGTCTTTTCCTCAACTTTGTGAAATTTGTTTCCGGTTTGAAGCTTTCCTGTATAACAAAACTATCACAATTCTTTAGGAGGTCATTGAGAACAA
Source organism: Convolutriloba macropyga (assembly GCF_964194025.1). Lineage (NCBI taxonomy): Eukaryota > Metazoa > Xenacoelomorpha > Acoela > Convolutidae > Convolutriloba > Convolutriloba macropyga. The sequence continues at coordinate 41,200,893 of NC_134475.1, forward strand.
AGGCGTTGAAGAGGGTATCTGAAGCTGCTGTTCCCTGCTTCATATGGCCTTGTGAGAATCTCCTGTTCTCGGATGAAAAAGCTGTCCAAATCCTCAGAGTTTTCGAGCTGCAGTAGAGCAAGCTGTGCCACCAACGTCACAACCGTCGGCGTCTCCAAACTCTGATATCCTCAAAACTTCCAAAACTTCCTAATATCTTCAAAATTTTCTGCAAAAACGTTCAAATTTTGCTCCCTTTTTGATGCCGTCATCTCCCACGCGGTGATGTCTCATCAGAATGAGGGTTGTTGCAACTAGAATCAGTGCCAGATGGTACCACACATTGTTTCTTTTCTCCCTGATGTCTCTAACTTCTTTATCAAATGATTCTTTCGGCACCATCTGGATCTTCTTTTTATTATCGCTGGCTCTTTAGCTAGTGGTGCAGTCTCATTGGACTGGCTCCTCTGTCCCAAATAGTTATTCGTAAATTCAATTTTTTTCTGCATCATCGCAGGTCTTGTGATCCCGTTTGAGAGTAATGTGCCTTTCGTCTCTAAGCAGGCAACTTCACTGTCTGTTGGTCCATGTCGTTTGAGCAGGCAAAAAAATTGTGAAAAGAAAAGGTACGAAGCAGAAAAGAATTATGACTGTCAAAAACAAATTTTTTTTTTAAGAAAAAATTTTATGACTAAAAAAATAATGGGCATTAACCAGTTGGCTTCTGGGTTTCGCAAGCGGAATGAAAAACAGAATAGTTTTTTTGTAATATGAGAGGCACAAAAAATGAAATTTTTCAGTAGAAGTTTTAGATTTGCAGTAGAGATCTGAGTATTGGATCAAGTTTTTGATTTGATTTTAGGGTTGAACCACGGCTCACAAATACGCTGTATATTTACTCATTATCAAAAGAAGTAAAGTTACAAAACTAATCCTAGCAGCGTGAATTATAGTGGGGTTCGAACCGAATACTCAATATGGTTAGCTTCTGCAAATTTCGTAGAAGTAAGTCGCATGAGGTACCATAAATGATACGCATTTCCCCTTTTCTAAACATTTCACCGTTCACTTTTCCGGTGGTATTATAATCATCCTATACATGATGGGATGATTTCACATCAAATAATCTCATTCTAATAATAATTATCTAGATTCAACAGTTTGAACCGATCGTTGATTCTAAGGACCGTTTATTGAAGATTCAAGTAAATTTTGTGATTTGACTCAATTTGCCCTTGTCTTAATAATCTGGTAGGTTAAACTTTTTTTCTAATGTTTCTAAACAAGTTGAAGACTATAGTTTGATCAAAAACCTAACAATAAATAATTTTACTAAACTAATGACGCTTGTTTTGATTATTAATGACTAAAAAATATCAGTTCTTAAGTCTATATTTTACTTCTCTTCTAAATATTTCAATGTTGCTTTTCTACATTGCTCAATTGAAATCTTTTTGTTGAAAAAAAATAAAAAAAAAATGGCAGTCATTATAAGTTTTTTAGCTTAAATTACCTAATCAGTCGACAAACTGTCTGAAATTTTGCAGGGAATGGTAATTCCAAAAAAAGGACCGCTGATAAAATTTAATTTAAAACCTTTTGGTATTTGAGTCGGCCATACTCTTGCAAAAATAGCAAAAAATTGACCAATTGTCCTGCAAAAGTCATATATTGTACTCTTCGCAGTTTTTTGTGATAACACTCATAACATTCTACGATGAATGTGTAGATCGGCTAAAATTGCCCACCATTAAGTGGGGTTAGAACAATAACTAACAAGCTTTTTTTCGATATACATTTAAGGAAATGTTTTTAGCTTAACGTTTTCATTAGTTTCCGATAAACTCTAAAGTTTGTTGAAAAACAAAACTGACAAGAATGGGATTATGGTGAATGACTCAAGTAGTTCCTTAGACCCGAGGGTCGCATACACTCCTATACGAGACATGGGAAATCTTCTATCAGAATTTTTAATAGGAAACTAAATAAAAATGCAGTGCTGAATTACCGTCTAATCTTCGCACAGACTAATGAGAGTAGAGATTCATGAGGAGCATTCTAACAGTAACAGAGTTGACAGATGTAGATTACATTACACCCTTACTCACGTTGAAGTTTACTTACATAATATCGTACATAAGTTATCTAGAACATTGCATAATCTTACAGGTTGTACCTGTTCGATATTACATCTGTTGTACCTGTTCGGTATTGCATAATCGAACAGGTACAACAGCAGACAATACGTGGCCACCACAGCGATGCTACCTCTGAGCTTAAATGAAACCGGTAATTAAAACGGGATTTTGCTGCTATTCATTGTAAGGGAGATCCGAGATACTTGTATGGCAAACAAGATATTGGCCTGCTTATTCCAATAGTTCTCATTGGAACTTCGGGAGGGCACCTCAGGGGTAATCCAGGGTGTAAAGTATGTGCTGGGTTATGGACTTTCGCAAGCGGAATAAAAGCGTTTTTAACTAAGTAAAAGAATTAATTTCTCAAAAATGAGAGAATAACAAAATGATATTTTACAGTAGAATTTAGAGATTTACAGGAGAGATCTGATTATTAGATCAAGATGGTGATTTGAATTTGGGGATGAAAAAGGACTCAAAAATCAGCTGTATATATACCCATTATCAGTGTGAAAAAGTCAAGATACAAAACTAATCTTAGCACCGTGATTTATAGTGGGGGTCGCAAAGGTTACCCAATATGGTTTGCTTCTGCAAATCAGTCGCAAAGGGAACCATAAATGGAATGCATTTGCACTTTTCTAAGAATTCATTCACACTTCCGGAGATATCATCATCATTTAATACATGCTGGGAAGATTTTACATCACATAATCTAACTCTAATAATAGTTATCTAGATTCACCAATTTGAACCGAATATTGATTCTCAGCACCATTTCTTGACGATTCATTTATATAATTTCTTTGATCAAAATCAAATTGCTTGTCTTTCTAATCTGGTAAGTCAAACTTTCTTTCTAATTCTCACTAAGTTTAAGACTATAGTTTGATCGAAATTCTAACACCCCCACTCAGACTTGAGCTGATTGCGTAGAGTCTGTTCCCATTAAAACTGCTCTGAATGTTTCCACTTTCGAAACGGGTAAGGACTTTGTGAAGATGTCCGCTGCCATTTTGTCTGTAGGAACGTAATGAATTGAAATAGTCCCATCCTCCGTCTTGTCCCGGATGAAGTGAAACTTTGTTTCGATGTGCTTGCTCCTTTTGTGCATGACTGGGTTTTGGCAGAGTCTGATACAACTTTGGTTGTCTTCTCCAATTGCTATTGGACGTTTCTGTTGGATGCCAAAATCCTCTAGAAGTTGTTTCAGGTAAAGTGCTTCCTGAACTGCTGCTGCCATGCCCTGATATTCTGCTTCTGATGAAGAAAGAGCAACTGTGGCCTGCTTCTTGACACCCCAGCTGAGTGCTGCGCCACGTCCGTTGAGCTTGAAGTAATAGCCCGTTGTTGATTTTCTGTCGTTCACGTCTCCAGAACAGTCTGCATCACTTTCCCCCACTAAATCATAACTAGCCTCTTTTGTGTAAGTAAGTTTTAAACCTTTTGAACCTTGAAGATTTCGCAGAAGTCGTTTTCCGCACATCCAGTGTTGATTGGTAGGAGCATTCATGTGTCTGGACAGAATGTTGACTGTGAACATGATGTCTGGCCTCGTCTGTTTGGCCAGATACAGAAGTGATCCAACCAAGCTTCTGTAGATCCTCTGGTCCACTTCTTCGTCTCCGTTCTGTGCTGTCTGAAGTTTCAAATTCAAATCAGCTGGAGTTCTTGAGGGTTTGCATTGATCCATTTGAAACCGCTCAAGCATTGTTTCTATGTAGCGTTCTTGGTCGACTGTGACTTTGCCCTCTTCTCGTCTGATTCTTAGACCCAGAAACCAGTGTAGTCTCCCTCTGTCTTCCATGTGAAAGGTTGCTTCTAGTGCCTTCTTGACATCAGAGACCACTGTCATACTTCTTGATGCTACTATGATGTCGTCAACCCAGACCAAGATGAAGGTGTGATCCTCTGCTTCTGATCTTGCGAACAAGCAGTGATCGTTCCTGCTTCTGGTGAACCCCTGTCTCAGTAGGAAGTTTGCCAGCTCTTTGTACCAGTTGTTAGCAGCCTGTTTCAAACCATAAATTGATTTATTTAGTCGACATACTAACTTCTCCCCATCTGATCCGCGTTTTACAAACTCCTGTGGCTGTTCCAGATACACTTCTTCCTCGATTGGTGAGTGCAGGAAAGCAGTCTTGACATCAAATTGGTGCATCACATGGCCCTGCTTCGCTGATAGCTGAAGTAGAATCCTGAATGTCTCTGGCTTACAGGTAGGCGCAAAAGTCTCAAAGTAGTCCAGTCCTTCCACTTGTTTGAAGCCTTTCGCCACATAGCGCGCTTTGTATTTGTCCACTTGACCACTGGGTCCCAATTTCACTTTGTAAACCCATTTGCCCGGTATGACGTCCCTGTCTGTGGGTGGTCTCACTAGGTTCCAAGTCTCGTTGTCTTGGAGTGCCTTGACCTCGTCTTTCATTGCCCGGTGCCACTGGTCCCAATCGTCACCTTGCTTGGCTTCGTAGACTGTTTTGGGTTCCACATAGTCGCCCTCAGTCACAGCAAGATGGGTCCTGACTTCTCCAAAAAATTGCGGAACATTCCTTGCTCGTGTCCCTCGTCTGGGCTCTGCTCTGTCCGCGTGTTCCAGTGCATATTCATTGAAGCCAACGGTCTCTAACTGTGAGAAGTCTTCTGTGTCACTTTCTTCCAGTGACTCTGAGTCTCTGTAACTCCCTCTTGTTGCAGTAGATCCTTCATCTAGTGCTGTTTCTTCAACATCCGAGGCCTCTTGTCTCAGTGTTGTTTCTTGAGTATTCACGCTCCCTGCGTCATGCCACTCCTCCTTTATTGCAGTAGATGTGTCCTTTCGTTCTCTGTTGTCATCTTCTTGATGACCATCATCTGGGTGCCAGATTCCCAGTTCCGACCCATCATCTAGTAGGTCAGCCGTTTCTTTGTTGTCAGGGATTGAGCCCACTTCAGACTCCTTGATGATCACATCTCGAACTGCCATTACCTTGCGTGTGTTGGGTATGTACACCAGGTATCCGTGTTCTCCTTCAGTGTAACCCACAAACTTTCCTTCCAGTGCCTTGGGTTCAAGTTTGCTGACGTCTCTGTCCCTCTTCCTCATGAAGACTGTGCAACCAAAAATAGATAATTTACTAATTGAAAGCTTAGGTTTTATACCTCTCATCAGCTCTGCTGGGCATTTTTCTTCTCCTCGTCTCACAACCAAGTTTCTGATCCTTGCTGCGTGAAGAATTGCTGCTCCCCACATCATCTTGGGAAGTCCTGAGTCAATGAGCAAACATCTTGCCATCTCCAGCAGTGTCCTGTTGCACCTCTCAGCTAACCCATTCTGTTGTGGGGTTTCTGGTATGGTCTTTTCCTGTAGAATGCCTGCATCTAAGCAGTACGTCTCGAACTGCTCTGAGAGAAACTCCTTCGCATTGTCTTGCCTCAGCTTCTTGGGCGTCCCCACACTGAGAACGAATTTCTTCAGGCTGGCCAGTGCTTCACTCTTTGCCTTAAGCAAATCCACAAACACAAACTTCGTGTACTGGTCTGCAAACACTATGCAGAACCGGAACCCTGACAGTGACTCTACTCTGAAAGGTCCCATCACGTCTGTGAACACACTCTCCAGCTTCTCTTCTGCTTGGGTCTCTGCCACTCTTGGTACTGGAGTCTTTGTGATCTTGGCCAATGCACACACATTGCATACATCATCGAGTTCCCCCACTGTCTCTGGTGCATTCCTGACCACATCTGCTTGATTCAAATGACCCAATCGTCTGTGCCACTTCCTTGCACTGTCAAGTTTCACGCTGTTGGAACTCATCTTGAATTCTAGAACGCTGCAGGGTAAGTAAAACAAATTATTTTCTTGTGTTAGTTTTACCCGAGTTCCCTTCTGGAGTTTCATGCAGCTGTTTCCTCTCTCGAAAGTGAAGCTATGTCCCCACTCCGTGCATCTTGAGACTGATAGGAGGTTTGAAGAATAGTCCGGCACACACAGAACATTTTTGAGTTCGCATTGGAATTCCCCTTTGTTTGAGGGTATGCTGATCCTCACACAGCCTCTGCCCACCACTCTGGAAGCCTCTCCGTTGGGATTTCTGACCACTGATTGAATGGGCAAAAAGTCCAGGAACGCATCGATGTTCGTCACTATGTGATCTGTACAACCACTGTCCACTAGCATGCCTGCTGTCTTGCACTGGGTAAGAGCTGCCCAGCATTCCTCGTCTGGTGTAGCCAATGTTGGACCCATTGCCACTGACTCATGTTTGCCTCCATCTCTTTGTCTCTTGCATGCCCTGTCTAGGTGACCCTTCTCACCACGCTTGCTGCATTGTGCTGTCTCCTTCTTCCTGCAGTCCTTGGCAAAGTGTCCAGGGATCCCACACACAAAGCAGTTTCCTTTCTTGGGTCCCTTCTTGAAGTCACGCTTCACTGCCAGTGCCACTGAACCACTTTGTCCCTTGTGTCTCTGCACCGTGCTCTCATGAAAGTTCTGCAGCCTTTTCCTCAACTCTGTGAAGTTCGTTGCCGGGTTGAAGCTTTCCTGTATAACAAAACTTTCATACCTCATTGGCAGACCATTGAGGACCAAGGCGTTGAAGAGGGTCTCTGAGACTGCTTCCCCTGCTTCTTGTAGCCTTGTGAGCAACTCCTGTCCTCTGATGAAGAAGCTGTCCAAATCCTCAGAATCCTCGAGCTGCAGTCGAGCAAGCTGTGCCACTAAAGTCACCACTGTCGGCGTCTCCACACTCTGAAATCTCTCTTGCAAAAGCTTCCAAGCCTTTGCTCCATCTCCAATGCCGTCATCTCCCACACAGTCATGTCTCATCAGCATGAGGGTTGTTGCATCTAGAGTCAGTGCCAGATGGCACCACACATTGTTCCGTTTCTCCTTGATGTCTGCAACTTCCTTCTCATATGCATCCTTCAGCACCTTGTGGTTCTTCTTTTCATCATTGGTTGCCCCATTGGCCAGTGGCGCAGGCTCATTGGGTTGCTCCTCTGTCCCCAGTAGTGATTTGTAGAGTCCCTTCGTCTGCATCATCGCCACAAATCTTGTGCTCCAGATTGGAAAGTCCTGTGCCTTTCCTGTGTAGGTCAGCAGCTTCACTGTCTGTTGATCCATTGAAGTTTGAGCAGGCAAAACAGTTGTGAAAAGAAAAGGTACTAAGCAGAAAAGGATTATGACTGTCAACAACAAATTAGTTTGTTTTGGAAATTAATTTTACGACTTAGAAAATTGCTGGGCCCATAACCTGCTGGGTTATGGACTTTCGCAAGCGGAATAAAAGCGTTTTTAACTAAGTAAAAGAATTAATTTCTCAAAAATGAGAGAATAACAAAATGATATTTTACAGTAGAATTTAGAGATTTACAGGAGAGATCCGATTATTAGATCAAGATGGTGATTTGAATTTGGGGATGAAAAAGGACTCAAAAATCAGCTGTATATATACCCATTATCAGTGTGAAAAAGTCAAGATACAAAACTAATCTTAGCACCGTGATTTATAGTGGGGGTCGCAAAGGTTACCCAATATGGTTTGCTTCTGCAAATCAGTCGCAAAGGGAACCATAAATGGAATGCATTTGCACTTTTCTAAGAATTCATTCACACTTCCGGAGATATCATCATCATTTAATACATGCTGGGAAGATTTTACATCACATAATCTAACTCTAATAATAGTTATCTAGATTCACCAATTTGAACCGAATATTGATTCTCAGCACCATTTCTTGACGATTCATTTATATAATTTCTTTGATCAAAATCAAATTGCTTGTCTTTCTAATCTGGTAAGTCAAACTTTCTTTCTAATTCTCACTAAGTTTAAGACTATAGTTTGATCGAAATTCTAACAGTATGATAAAGAAAAACATACTGGAAAACAACTGGTAGAAACACTGCTTGAGTTGCGTCAAAGAGTTTGCCTATTATGACCAATGCATTTTAAGAATATATTAAATCAAATCTGAGACTCTCTGAAAAATAAAACATCATTTGACAAATTGAGGGGAGAAATTGAACAATTTTGTTTGTAATCTGGATATACCTGGTACTCTAAAGTTAAGCTACTGCTTAAATCTAGTTCTCGTTCCTGGCTTTTTAAAATACCACAGCTTTTAATTTTTTTAATCTTCATTTCAGAACTGAAAAAAAAAACGTTTTTTTTCTCATCATTAAAGTTCTTGAAAAACAAACATGGAAGGTTTGTCTTCCTTTTTCTCCCTTGAAAATTTTTCTCCCTTCTCAGCAGAATCGTGTTATTACACGCTTGAAACCATCAGGGCTTTATCAGCTTCATAACAACCAAAAATTGACAGTACAGATTATACTGTCATAATGATTAGCCGTGTTAAAAATTTCGTCGGATTCAAACATAAGAAATCGTCGGTTTTCGTCGGTTTTACTTCGTTAAAACCGATCAAAGCCTTTATGTTTTTTTGTCGTTTTGATCGGTTTTCGTCGGTTTTAAACGTAAGAGACGTCGGTTTTTTCGTCGGTTTCAAACGTAAGAGACGTCGGTTTTCGTCGGTTTCAAACGTAAGAGACGTCGGTTTTCGTCAGTTTTAAAAACACAAACGCTGCTAGGATGATGATTCTTTTACTTAAACCGTCGCTTCGTACGTTGAAACTGACAATTCCGATCAATCCGACGCTCCTGTAAACAATACTGATTATTTCTACAAAACCGACACAAACCGACAAAAATCGTCAAAAACCGACGCTTCTTATAAGGAAAAACCGATGAAACCGACAAAAACCGAGAGAAACCGACGCTTCGTAAGTCGTTTTTGTCGGAATTTCTGAACGCGTGTATTTAGGGAACAGTTCATCTTCGTTTTTTGCTTACCTCGCATAGGAACATAACTGCAATCCATAAATACCGCGTTTGAATAATTTATCAGCAAGAAATTTCTCAAAAATTGATATTTTCCGGTCGTCAAGAAGCTTGAATGCAAAAATCATACGTCTTTGTCTTTATAAATATCAAATTATCATATAAAAACCAGTGATACGCAGCTTAATACACATTGCCAAGATATGCAAACTCTTGAAACTCGTGGCAGAATTGCCAAAAATTCGACCAAAGAAACATTCTTGAAACGATTTGGAAAAAACCTTGTTAATTCTGGACGGCAAAATTTCAGCGCTGTTATACAAATTGTATTGTCAGCTGATGTTGAATTTTCCCAGTATTTGAGGTCTCTCAACATGAAGAACATTAAGGTTACCATAAAATTATGAAGCTCTGAAGTTATAGAATACCTTTGATGTTGTGTTACATTTAAAATCACAACAAGATAACTGTGGCGCGACTAAGCACCAAGACCGATTTATGAACTTTCATTAATTTTTCAGCAATATTCATAATTTAAGGTTATCAAAATCTTTTTTAGCTTTGAACAGCCAATTTTATTTCATGGCTCGAAACGTCACAAAAACGTTCTACTTTCTCACGTGGAAGGAAAAAACAATCTGTATAAACAATTTATATGATGTGTCATTATATAATGTGTCATTTATAATGTGTCATAAATGACAGCTAGCAGGTTCTAGCGGAAATATAATTTTGGTTTCTGTGAATTCTATATATCCACATTTACCAAATTTCAATTTGCAGAAAGCTATATCTAGTACGGAACAAAAATATAAACAAAATTACAGACGTTACGGCAACGGGGAGAAAACTTAGAGCGGCAAATCTAGCATTATCTTCGACTGCCCTTGGTCTAAATTCAAGAGCGGTATCCAATTCAGCCTTAGATCATACCCATAAATATAACCAAAAACTTTTAATCATAAAAGTTTCTTTTTGATAACAAGGAGGCTCGGTAATATGCGTTCGCACATAAAGTTCGACCCCGCTCATCACATTTTTGGCATAATTGTCTATTAAATGAGGAACAGATAAAACAACCCAAAATTTATAGGATTTTTCAAAAAGTTGGTGTATGGACAAGAAGATTGCCTCCAACGCAAATAATCCGGTAGACTAAAAAAGCCGCATTAGATTGATGCGTTCTGCCATTATTAAGAAGGCAAGGCTAGACGAAATAAAAAATCAAAAAACAATATTAAACATTAATTACAGCCAAAACTTTATGTCCATTAAAAAAAATTAATAACAAAGTCAAGAGAGCGTCAGATAAAATTGAAACTAAAGAAAATGACGTATATTTAAGTGGAAAGATATGAGACCAGTCCATAGTAAGGCTTTGTAACAATTAGACAGAAGAACAAAATCAGTAAAGTTAAAAAAAAACTCACTTATAAATTTTAAAAACAATTATTTCCAAAGTAATGAAAGCCATTAGATATCAACTGAATGATCTAAATGTTTTACAATGACCTATGCCTCTAATGGCTTTATAGGAGGGCTGTTACAAAAAAAGAACAAAAAGTAGAGACAACAAAAAAATCAACTAAAATTGCGAGAATAAGCTGTCTACGCCGTAAGGCAAACTTCGCCCGCTAAAAAAGTTTGATTGCACCTTCATCGATAAACTCAAAAATGTGGTATGTGATGTCTCAATAATGAGACTAGGTAAAAAGTAGACAAAAAGTAGAAAAAGAGGAAAAATTAAGAAATGCTTTTGTATTTTTCGGAAACAATTTTTTTCAAAGTCTTGAAAGTCATTAGCTATAAAATGAAATAATTAAATAGGTACTTATGTTTGTCCGATGTAACCAGCTGAGACCTCATTTTTTCAGAATATTTCTTACGTCAACAAAAAGAACGTCGATTATAGACAAAAATCAAAAAGTAGTTTACCTTTTTTGCACAAAACCCCTTTCAAAGCCAGTAAATTCATAACGAGTTCTTTAAAAACATTAGATCTTTCAAAAAAGATTAAAAATGAGCTAACACCTAAATATCAAAAAAAATGTGAAATCTGATAGTATCAAGGCCAGAAAACCGTAATTTAAGGGGTAAATCCGCAAAAAATATTAATTTTTATTTCAGTAGAAGGAAGAGCAAGAAGAAGCTTTCGTTCTTTGCTCAAACTTAGCTACAAGCTGACCAAATAAAGAAAAAATAGTCGCAAAGATCAAAAAGCCACTGTTTATTTAAAAATCAAACTTTTTTTAAAATCAAAACGACTTGTTGTTGGGTGAAGAAACTGGATAATTGTTCGGGTGAAGAAACTGGATACATTAATTTGGAACTGCTTAGGAAGCCATTTGGACCTAACAACAGTGAGCTTTGATTTGAATTGCTCTGTTCTTTAATTAACAACGAGAAGATCAAATTTTTTTTCGTTAAAATAAAAAGACCGACTGACTACAATCAGATTTCTTTTCGGATTGTAGCACTGCAAGTTTATACTAAAACCAGCCTATCGATTGCAGTTCGTCTATTAAAAAGAATCAATTGTTTCGAATTTCATAGATCTAGATAATTTGTTTGTTAAAACATAAAAAACAAATGCTGCGTTTTTGATAATTATAGAGTAAAGTTAGCAAAAAACGGCAAAATTTTAATTCTAGACAAATTACCACGGATGTGGAAGTAGCCCTAGCTCCCATTGTAATCTAAGAAAATTGTGTTAGTTGTTTTTGGGTGCGTACTTTCGGCAAATTTAATCAAAGTGGACTAAGGTATCATATTTAGGACAATTTTTGATGAAAAGGCTGAATTTTGAAACATTTGGCCAAAAAATTTGGCAAGAAAAATTGAATCAAAATAGTTAACAATACTTTTTTGTCTTTTAAAACAAAATCAACAGTACTATTGTTACCAATTTTTACAAATTTTAGCAAAATTGATGAAAATTTAGGCAAAATTTCCGGAAAATGTGAATAAAAATATGGCAGATTGTTCTAATATTCACAAAAATTTAAACCACGATAACTCGCTCTATAAAACAAAATTCAAAAAAATCTTTTTAATTCAATATTCTGCGCTGGAAGGGCTTTTCAGTGATACCACTCACAACTATGTACGATGAATATATCGATCGGTCAAAATTGTCTGAACAAAAAAATCAATTTGATTATTTAGTTCCTCCCCCCCCCCCTCAAGAGGGTCGGAACAATTAGTTTTACTTCAGATTATGTTTAATGAAATTTTTCCGAGTTCTCCACGTAAACTAATACGCCATTCTTTCGAATAATGGGTTATTCAATACTCAGAAATAGTGCGTTGCTCATTTACTTTGGACATCCTACTGCTTTTTTATGTGGAAAGAAAAACAGCGTTTAAGGAATTAATGTGATCCGTCAATAAGGGGTTTAAAAAACAGTTGAATTTCTCGTTACAATTGTGTTGCAAACTTCAATGCAACATATCGCAATAAGATGGCAAGTCTTAGTAGTTTTATAAGTTTTTTCCCATGAATTGTACAGATTTATGTTTTAAAAACTTCATTGCGCAGAGATAAAACGTTTAGCTTTCTAGAACAAATTTAATTTTTTTTGTATTTTCTAGGAGACTCTTAAATTTGTTGTTTTAAAGTGATCAGTCAGCCGAACACAAAAACTACTGGAGGAACGCCTAATTTTTCAAAAATTGCTTGCTGTCTTTGAGTAACATTTTGCCATATCGCCTAATATTTTAAATCTCCCAATGATCGCGGCATCAAACAGATCCAAAACAGAATTGGGTCATATTGACCAAGAAGATGATGGTCTGCCCAGCAGACGACCTTACAGCAAGGAACCCAAAGAGTACAGAAGTACCAGGCTGTGAGAAACGAAGGAAAATTCGTTCGTACAGATCGGTTCGAGGAATTCGTCAAAATTTAGGTAAGAAATGCGCTGACAACCGCTGAAAAAAAATATTTTTCAGCAGATAAATCTTACATATTAATCCGCTTAATCTGCTGAATTTTCAGCACCTTCCTTGCATAATTTCAGTACTTTTCAACACATTAAGCGCATAATTGTGTAAGATTAATCCGCTGAAAAATATTTTTTTTCAGCGACTGTCAACACTTTTCTTACATAATTTCATCACTTTTCTCGCGCATTGTTTTGCATTATTCAGCACCTTTCAGTGCATTTCTTACATAATTTCCGCATCTCTCAGCACTTTTCTTACATAATTTGCGGGTGTACCAAAAAAAAGCGGGGGGGGGGGGTGGGGGGAGCTGACCAACCAGCGTCTCAACAGGCCGGGGGGGATGGTGCACCTATTGACAAAAACTCTTTCTGTTTTAGACTCTGAGTACACAAGGAATACTCCATACCGAGTTTGGTTCGGTTTGAACAACTCCTTCACAAGTGCTGAAAGTATGTAAGAAAGGTGCTGAGAAGCTGCTGAAACTTTGTAAGAAAAAAATTCAAATTATGTAAGAAAGGTGCTGAATCTGCTTAATTTTGAATTTTCACAAGTGCTGAAAATATGTAAGAAAAGTGCTTAATTAAATGCTGATCTTATGTAAGAAATGCGCTGAAAGTTGCTGAAATATTTTTTTTCAGCGGATTTACCACCAAATTCTCAATTTTCAGCGCTTTTAGCACAAATCTTACATAATTTCAGCACATTCAGTGGATTTCTTACAAAAATATCCGCTTACAGCTGCTGACCCCTCGACCCGGGGAGGGGCGACAAATTAGAAAACGGTGCTGATGGAACTGAAACGTCGATCGTACAACGCGAAACGAAATGGAAAGCATACTACAACATTCAATGTAAGCTAAGATGCAATGGGAAAACAATTACAGATATTTTTCACGCAGAATTACCTGATAAAAAGACGAAAGGATAATCACAAAAATTAGCGATAGGAAACCAATATTAGAACGCTAATGCAGAAAATCACACAAGACATCAACTTGTAACTCGAGAGTAAAATAAATAACACCACTAGTGAGCGGATGGGCTTGAACCACAGCGCAAGACCAAAAAAAATTGATTGATTAAAGGCTTCAGCTATCTCTAAGGACGCAAACTTTTTTTAGCTTATGAAGTTTAGTTTACGCATGAGCTGACTGGAAGTTTCCGGATTTCCCTCTCGTGGGTGAAATACTTTAGCCCCCATAACCAACTGGTTTCGCTCTAGCGTTGAATGAGCTGTGTTGTTGTTAACGGCCTTTTATTTTCACTACGATGACTAGATAATGAGTTGATCACCGCATCATTTCAATTAACTATCCTCTTCTTATCATGGAAGAAGTGAAACGAAACTGACCTATTTTGAATTTCTTACTTAGGTTAGCATTGAAAATTAAAGCATTTTGTAACAATTTTGTTTTACTTGACCCGCAGTCTTTATAGCGTTATGCAGCTCAGATTAATACCATTTAGTTTGGATAGCATGATAAATTTTGAAAACGAAGCTTAGTGTTTAACCGGAATGCAATCTGTGAGACAGAAATTATTTATCTTGTCGTCAAAGTGCAGAGTCTGTCATTTCCAAATCATACACCAAGGAGTTTAAGGATTTGAATTTTCTCAATATTAGAGCTGAGGGACTTTGAGGAACGTTGATGAGCAAAAAACTTTTTTTCAGTTTTTTCGTTCTCTTAGAGTTAAATACTGGGATCTAATATAACATTTCCATTATCTCTTTTAAACAATTAGTCAAAATTGCCCAAAAAGTATACCAAATTGTTACTTGTCTTAAATTTGTCAAATTTTGCATTCTTGATTTTCCTTTAAAAAATTATCTACCATTGTTTTGCTAAAGATATAGGTCTCTTGGGGGTTATCGGTAACCGTTGTATTAAAACTCATTGATAAAAATGAGCAAAAGAAAAAAGTGTTGAATGGTTACATAGATTTGCCAGACATATACAGCGTCAAAACGAAGTCCTAAATAACCCAAAAAATTTTTTTGTTCTATAATTCCGTCTTTCACGAGTTTTGCTTATTTTTCTGCCGATCAAGCAATGGGATCCCTTTTTACGAGTTGTGCTTAGAGGTAATGGGGTTAAAATGACGTAAGATTAGGGGGTAAAGGGGGTAACCCCCCATCAACCCCCTACACCTGCGGTGTTTCACCTCCATTAGATCTTACTCTTGCGTCGTTTTTACCCCATTACTCACTACGCTTGCATTGTTTTGCTCCCATTAACCCCTACCCCTGCATCATTTTACCCCCCCCCACACACACACACACCCGGCAA
Source organism: Convolutriloba macropyga (assembly GCF_964194025.1). Taxonomy (NCBI): domain Eukaryota; kingdom Metazoa; phylum Xenacoelomorpha; order Acoela; family Convolutidae; genus Convolutriloba; species Convolutriloba macropyga. The sequence continues at coordinate 41,216,064 of NC_134475.1, forward strand.
CCGCTCTCTAACATCGTATTACCTCCATAGTCGCAGAGTGACAGCCTTGAACCCACAATCCCTGTCCCCTGAGCCAGTTCTCCTAAGTTTTCAGACCACCAATGCTTGACAACTACTAACCAATTACTAGTCAATTACCCCCTATTATCACCGTAATCTTGCATTGTCTAACCCCCCTTAAATTACGCCCCAATCGTACATTCTTTCGGGGCGTATCTTTTGGCGTAAAATCTAAAAAATCCCCCATTACCCACTTCAACCCCCATTACCCCCCTCAATCTTACATCGTTCTACGCCCCAAAATTACCCCCATAGTCTTACATCTTTTTGAGGGGTGATTTTTGAGGGTGTAAAATTGAACAATCCCGCTACTCCTCAATGCTCGCCTAACCTTAAATCGTTGTGCCCCCCTAATTTTACCCCCATAATCTTACACTTTTTGGGGGTAACTTTTTGGGGGAGGGAATCTAAATATTCCCCACATTAACCCCCACTACAACCCATTACCCCCCTTTACCACCCTAATCTTACATCGTTTTACCCCCTTAAAATTACCCCTACGCGTACATCTAGGGGGGGGGGGTATTTATCGGGGTAAAATCTAAAAATCCCCCATTACCCCACTGATCTAACATCGTTTTACCCCCCTCTAACCCCCCCCCCCCCCCCCCCCCTATTCTTACATCTTTTGGGGGGGGGGGGGGGGTGGGGTAATTCTTGGGGGGTGAAATTTAAAAATTCCCATTACACACAACCACCCATTACACACCATTACCCCCTAATCTTATATAATTTTACCCCCCATAGACAATTTACTCTTACATCAATTTGGGGGGTGATCAAGGAGATAATTTCGACGCGGGTTCGTTTATTAGTTTAAAATCTCCCCCAGCAGTTTTGCATAGCAGCACTGGCAACACTGGTTTCCTTGTAAATGGTGACTTTTCCCACAATATAGCGTTGAAAATGAATCAAACTGAGAAAATGAGTCCAACTGCGTCTTTTGTTCAATTGGGACAGAATTCGTCCAACCAGCATAGATGAAAGTCAGACTCCCCAGGTACTGTGATCGCATCATCCCAGGCTGCTGTGTGCGCTCGAAATCGTCCTGATCAGACCATTTTGGAGAGCGCGGCTGACCAGTTTGCGCTCAAAATTAAAGGGCAATTTCGAGCGCAAGAGCGAAATTGAGACTGGTCAGAGGCGGTTTCGAACGCATTTCGAGCACACGGAAACTGTTGAGTGCTCCTGAGTCTTATCAGAGTCACTTTCGGTCTAGGACGGTCTGATCAGGACGATTTCGGGCGCACACCTCAGACTGGGTTTACAATAAATCCAAATGCACTTACTGTTCCTTATAACGGAGCGTGTAAATGAGCTTAGCAGGTCATTAGTGGATTTTTTTATAACGTGATACAATCAGAGAAACGTTTTTATTAAAGTTCGGCATTTGTGTCAGGTAATTGTGAGAAACGGAGATAAACCTAAATGTTCCCGGTGTCTGCGAGAAATTAAGCGGCACCCAAGTAAGGCTCAGAAAAGTCTTTTGTATCTCAATTTTGAATCGCGTCAAAAAGCGATGTAATTTATGTCTCAAGAACAACAAGGAGGCTTGGTAATGTGTGTTCGCACATGAATGTCCGACACCGCTCATCTACATTTATCACTTAATTGTCTACAAAATGAGGAAAAGATTTTAAAAAAAATTCATATCAACATATCGTTCAACAAACTACTAAATGAATAAAACAATCTATCCTAGAGGGCGGATGAGACCTGTCACTACCATAATATATCTACTAGAAAATACGCCGATAAAAATCAAATAAGTACAAATATTAACTACGACCAAAACACGTGGCCCATTTTTGAAAACCATTAATAACCAAATCAAAATGGCATTACATAAAACTTATACTAAAGACAGTTAACCTGTATTTCTTTGTAACAAGTCGACAAGAAATGAGAAAAAGTTTAACAAACTGTTCCTTTTTTAAAGGAATTCTCGTCAAACTGATTAGAAACATGATGACTCAAAAGAAGTCTTTAAGAGGTTCCTATAAACTTCCATAAAAAGCAATTGAGACCTTTGATTATGCAGAATATGTCATTCGACTACAAAAAGATCGACAAATAAATAAAAAAAGAAAAAAAAATGCACAAAAAAGATGTCCCAGCCAATTAAACATTAAACTGTTCACTGAAAACATTAAAAAATTTTGACAGCATTTTTTTGAGTTAACAGAGGACAGCCTTTTTTGTGATACTGTGGAAAGAAAAGAAAAATCTACAAAAATGGGCGAATATACAAAAATCATGATTATTCTATGAAAACCGGTTGTACCAAAAACAAAGACCATTTGAGGAAAAAAAACCGTTATAAATAGAAAAATTGATTTCTATAGATAAGAGATTTGACTTGTCAATAGGGATGCTAAGCTACAATTAACAGATATAAGATTTAAAAATCTCTGAAAAATCTTGTATTTTGTAAAAAAAAAAACAAACAGTTTCAGAATTCATATCCAACATAAACTTTCGACTAAAAAAGTTGACAGTTTCTTTTGCAACTTCTTCAAAAATTAATTGCGCCTGTTATTAGTGAAAATAAATCATGAAAAATATTAAACACAAGTTGAACCAAAAAAAATCACAAACAGCTTTAAGAAACCACAGTGTTGACGCCATTAAAATTACACGATGTTAACCGCTAGAAAACTAAATTTCCATTTGGGTCTGCTTTGAGCACCAAAAAAACTTTTTTTTACAATAACTACCTCAAATGGCAGTAAAACAAACCATAAAATTAAAAAGTATCGAAATTTCAAAATTCTTCTGAAACAAATTGTCTGAGCCCTGGTTTAACCAACAGAAAAATTGTAGTTTTGTCCAACAAAACAATAAAGTGATCTCTCAATAAAAAATGTAAGTTACAAAAATGATAGAACAATTAAAATACGAAAAAAGAAACGCAAACCAGAACAAAAAGAGATAAGTTGATGAATAATTTTACTTTTTCTATGAAAAAAAAATAATTTGACAGTCAATAAAACCGTTAGCAATATACCGCTATCAATTATTAAGTTCAGTTATGTATCTATAGTTCGCCACTGAGATCTTTAATTACCCAAAATTTGGCATACGACAACAAAAATTTAAAAATTAGCAACCGATGAATGACAAAATTACATTACCAGCAATATCTGCAAAATAACGGTGTCGCAGCCCTTAAAACCATTTTTTAACTGAAAATAACAAATATGTTGAGTTACGAAGCTTGTAGAGTTTTTTTCATTTAGATGGTTAAGTATATTGAGTATTTACCAAAGAATGAAAAACAACAGCAAAAATAGGCAATTATGCACAAAAATAAAAAAAAAATCGCATGAAAACTCGTAGTAAGAAAATCAAGATACCGTACTTTAAAAACAATCCGCCGCAAAAGTAGTTCATATTCTATAAGAAAGAATGCTTGACCTGCATTTACTTAGAAGAAGCTAAAAGTTGAGAGAAGTAATATAAAATTTTGAGAAGTTCAAAAAATCACTTAAATTTCCTTAATACAAATACATTCAATGACATAAGAGACGTTAGGTAACAACTGATTGCTTGGTGTAGGCTCACTTACACCTTTTGATGAAGATATTTGAATCTTTGAATAGTTAGATATAGTAATCAGACTGAAAAAAGAATAGCAATTGAAGGCAAAACACAAGAATTCAGTTATAGTTTTCTAAAACTCTTCATCCAAACCGAAAAAACACTAAGGTTCACTGAAAACAAACTATATCTAAATTTGGCCTCATTTGTACGTAAATGGCAGTTGTCATTAATGGATCCCCGAATTAAAATTTGTGTCGGTGTTTAACATTAAAGAAAAAGAGCAAAATATTTCGAAAAAAGGCTGCAGCAGAATAAAAATTAAAAAATTTCTAGTTGTGAGAATCCAAGATAATACCAAACCTATCCCTGATTTTGGACGTGCCCCTAACAAACTACCCAATTGTTGTAATTTTTTGTGAATTAGACCAATTGTTGAGTGAATTACTTCAAATACTAAAAAAAACAATCGTGCATTTTGTATAATTATCCAGTTAAAGTTGCAAAAAACGGCAAAATTTTAATTCCAGAAGACCTTACCTTTATGGGACGCCGAGTTTCAACTAGCTCCCTTCTGGAGTCCAAAGAGATTGTGTCAACGGCGTATGGGTCTCCACTTTCGGTAGACTTAAACAAAGTGGCCCAAAAAAGCAAATTTTGTGCAATTTTTGCTGAAAAAGTCTGAATTTTGAAAACTTTATCAAAATTTTTAGCCAAAGAAATTCCAATCAAACAATTGAACAACGCTCTTCCATTTCTAATGGTAACAATACCACACTACTGTTAAGAATTTTTGTTGATTTTAAAATATTTTTGCAAAGTTGTGCCAAATTTTAGCAATAATTGCTGAAAATGTGAAAAAAACTGTCGATTATTCACAAAAACTTCAACCTCGATAACTCCCTGTTAAAAAATTAAATTCGAAAAAATCTTTTGATTTCCAAGTTCTAAGATGTACGCGCTTTATAATGACATCACTCACAACTCTGAACGATGAATATATCGATCGGCCAAAATTGACTGAACAAAAAAACCCATTTGAGTATAAATGGGGGTTGGAACAACACGGCAAAAGTTAAGGCAAAGCCGAATAATTTTAGAGCGGCAAATCTAGTGTTATCGTTGATTGTTCTTATTAAATTCAAGAACGCTCACAGGTTGAATCTAGTTATGTTTGATGAACTTTTTCTGACCTTTCATCGTATCGGTTAATGGGAACGCAGAGACAAATCTTGTAATCGATTAGCTAAATTAGAAATAATGGTTGACAACAGTGGCGATTAACACGAAATTCAGTCCATATTTATTACCCCAAATTACCGCACTTTTACATTCATGGTGATCACCTTTAATTTATAACTTCCTTGACTTCTTATGACATCCGATCTTAACTAGCTATTTACTCTGATAATTTACTTCTCTAAAAGATCAAGGGTCATCATATCACACATAACAATATGAAAAGTTGGGGAAAAATCTAGTATAATTAGCACGTGTTTGCTCCTTGTTGCATTCACTCATTTCATAAATAACCAAGATGTAAATCAGCACGTGGATGAGGTACTTATATCTTTCCATACTTTAAACATTTAACATTATACTTTCAACACTCCTCCTATCATGTTAAGTGTTTGTTCCGAGAAGGACATCACGAAAAAGTGATACTTTGGTCCTCCACAATGTTTTTGTAAGTGTGTCTGCCGGCATGCGATCGGTAGGTAAGTAGTTTAGCTCTAATAGTCGACTTTGGACTAAATTCCGAACGAAGTGCACTTTTAATGAAAAGTGCTTTGTCTTTCCGTGATTCATCGAATTTTTACTTAGAGCAATACAAGCTTGGTTGTCTACAAAGACGTTTACTGGCTGCTGGATTTCTAAATCTAATTCTCGTAATAGGTTAACTAAGTGTACTGCTTCTTTACTGGCCTCTACTACGGCGTTAAGCTCAGCCTCAGCTGTTGAAGTAGATACACACTTTTGTAACTTGCTAGCCCAACTGATTGCACCTGAACTATTATTAACTTTAAAACAAAAACCACTTGTACTTTTTCTATTGTCTATGTTGCCTGCCCAATCTGAGTCTGAAAATCCTGTTAACTCCAGTTTCTCACTTTTTCTAAAAATCATCTTCTCTGATTTTGTACCTTTTAGGTAACGTAAACAACCTTTTGCCGCATTCCAATGTCGCCTTCCAGGATTTTCAACAAACGAACTCAATAAATTAGCTGCGTGCGCAATATCTGGTCTACTTGTTAATGCCAAATAGTTCAAACGTCCCACTATACCCCTATAATCACATGATTGCATTTCTCTACGCTCATTTCTGCCTATTTCTTGTGAATCTAATTTTGATAGTTTCAGGCTAACATCTAAAGGTGTTTCCAGTGTCTTTGATTCGCTCATGTTAAACTTCTCTGGTAATTTTTCTACATATGCTTCTTGGCTTACCATAATTTCGTTTTGTGTTCGCTCAATTTTTATATTTAAAAACCAGCTAAGATCTCCATAACTGCTAATTTGAAACACACTAATCCCTCTGTACCATTTTCTCCTTTCTTTATGAAAAGACACTCATCTTGAATAGCCGGCGTGAAACCTAATTGGTTGAGAAAAGTTTTGATTGTTAAGTGCCAATTTCTACCGGACTGTTTCAATCCATATAAACTTTTCCTCAGCTTACAATTTAATGGATTTCCTTGCTTGTCAATCTTTTCAAACCCTTCGGGCTGTTGCATAAAGATTTCTCCTTCGATGTCAGCGTTTAAGTATGCTGTTTTGATATCCATTTGTTTTAACTCAGTGTTTTTATATACTGCGTAGCTTATCAGTACTCGAAGTGTTGAGAGGCGTGTTGTTGGTGAGTAGGTTTCGTTGTAATCCCAACCTGGAACTTGGCTAAATCCTTTTGCTACGAATCTTGCTTTATACCTTGTTATCTCACCACTAGGACCAAACTTAAGAGCAAAGTGTCAGCGGCTACCAATGGGTTTATTTCCTTTGTTTTCTACCTTTATTTTCCACTAATGAGTTGTATTCTAACTTCATTGCCTCGAACCAGTTTTTATCCCTAATTGCTTCATCAATAGACTTAGGTAGCAATTCGTTGTTAACAATTTCACCAAGGAAAGCTACCGGTTTTAAATCTCTATCACCATCTGAATGATACTTGTTGACTATCTCCTCCTTCTTTTCTTTGACTTCAATAAACATTTCGTTTTCGTTGAACGTTACATTGCGAGATTTTCTAACCCTAAAGGCCCCTTTGTCATTTGTAATACCTACCAGATAAGTCTTACTATTGTCTGAAGACCCTAAGAATATTCCTTTTTGAGAAGTTCTGTCAATCTTACCACGAAAATGTTTTTCAACATGAACGAAAGCTGAACAACCAAACATTTTGATAGATTCTAAGTTAGGTTTCTTCTTGTACATTGCCTCAAAAGGTGTCTTCTGAATACCTGAATGGAAACAAAAATTTTTAATCTCACTTGCCATGTTAAGTGCATATGGCCAATACTCTTTTTCTAAACCTGACTGCTCTAAAAGACATCTAGCTATTGGGGTGATTGTCCCCCAATTCCTCTCAACTTTTCCGTTTTCTTGTGGTGTATGCGGTGCCGAGAACTCAAGCCTAACGCCTTTTCGTCTACATAATTGTTTTATGTCATTTGACACATATTCCCCTGTACCGTCACAAACTAAGGTTCCTGGTTGTCCTATGTCCGCAAAGAACTGTTCAACTTTTTCAAAGGCCTCGTCCCTTGTCCTCAAAAAATATAGTCTCTGATATCTGCTAAAACTATCCACGAACCCTATTGCATATCTATGACCATCAACCGCTTCCGGTTGGATGGGCCCTAATATGTCGGTATGAACAATTTCTAAGACTTCACTTGCTCTTATTCCTGAGTCTCTTGGTACTGGAAGTTTCTTTGATTTATTTAGCTGACATATTTCACAGTTTGCTAAATCATGCTCGTTTACTTTTAGCCCCACTGCGTGATCTTTTAATTTGTATATGCCCTCAACATTGTTATGACCAAAACGCTTATGCCACAAACTAAGGGGATCTCCATTTGCTAAGTTTCACTGCTCGCCGTAATCAATGTTGTGCCAGATAAATAAACTATCCCTTTTCTCGAAAGGGAAAACTGTTCCGTTCTTAGTTCGTATCTCCAAAGTTCTACCAAATAAGACCTCGTTGCCTGTTGCTCTAAGTTTTGACACTGATACCAGATTCCTTGCGTTGTTCGGAGCAAGCAACGCATTACTTAACCTTATTTTTCGCTCTGAACCATTGGAATCCGAAACCTTAATTTCAACTGTTCCTTTCCCACTAATTGAACGTTTACTGCTGTTTGCATTAGTGATGGTACCAGAATTGTCCTTGTCTATATCTATGAATAAACCTTCGTCTTTAATCATATGACTCGTAGCACCTGAGTCCAAAACTAGCTCATTTGCAAGGTTGTTTTCCGACGTTTGAAAGAAGGAAAAGAATTCTTCTTCTTCTAAATTCTGCTCCTCAACTAAATTTTGCGAGCCTCTCTGATTGGTTCTCCTGCTTTGGCTTACAAACTTTTTCTCAGGTCTCTGTTGCTTTCTACAAAATTTAGCTATATGTCCGTGCTCACCACACTTAAAACATTTCATTTGAGAAGCTTTGGTTTGTTCAGGAATCGTTTTCTTAAACCTACATTCTTTTGCGATATGTCCCATTTTCTGGCAGTTGAAACATTTCCGTTCCTTATTAAAGAGTACGCTCTCTCTGTTTTTGTTTTTACATTTTCATTATCGAAGTTTATCAGGTCTCGTTTAATTTCCTCTAGAGTTTTCTCGTCTTTGCTGTACTTCACGAGTGTTGCGAAATTTTCATATTCCTTCGGAAGCCCTTTTAAAATTATTGACACAAACATTTTTTCACTGATTCCTTCATTCACTAGTGTTAAGTTGTATTGCATATCATCTGCTCTGGTGAGATAATCTACTATACTCTCACTTGAAGTCTTCCTAAGGCTTGTTAATTGTGCTATCAATTTATGTAGCTGAGGCCTCTCGAAATTTTTGAAGCGTTTACACAGTACATCCCAAGCTCTAGTGCCATCACCCTTATGTGGTCTAAGAAAAAGAACTGATGTTTTGTCTAAAGCCTGAACTAACTCGTACCACAATGTCTTCTTTTTCTCTTCTAATTCTTCCCTCCCTTTTTCTATAGCTTGCCTACGTTGCTCCTCCGAAGAATTATTTCTAACAGCTGGCACATAATCTAGATAGGTGGCTTCTCCACTAAGAACTTTACCAAGTTTTAAAGAGTGCATACGAGCCTCAAACTGTTCAGCAAAATACAAGAAATCATCCTCACGCCCGCTGAATACCAATCTTTCTAATTTTGAGCTCATTGTTAGGCCTGTCTTACTTTCGTTTTATTTCCGTTCGCCTCAAATTAGCTCTTTAGCTTTAATTGTTCCCTACTGAACCAAAGACTTATGATGCTCCAACTATGTCCTTTGTTTTTCTAAGCTAGTACTGCTCTAGGTAAATATTCTTTTGTAAAAAGGGTCTGGCTGTGAAAAAAAAATCTTGTTCGGACTTAGATCAAAACTGCTTTCCTTTCTACGCGTGTTTGAATCTGTTGCCTGTTGGTGGCTGTGTTATAGGGCGACGAAGCGGTGAGTCGTTATGTTTGTGTATCCAAAAAATGCTTTTTAGCACCAGGTTAGCACTTGTTGTAATATGGTAGCACTTGTTAGAAAAAAAACACTAAGCAAAAAGAGTTTGGTCGACTAAATTAATCTAGAAGTTGGTGTTCTGTTCGAGTTCTGTAGTATCCTTGACAAAATCGAAAGCAGGACATTGACATTGAGCCAGGGTTTTTCTGCCGCGATTAAGCACAATGAGGATGCCAACACCCTCCGAGGATAATTTACTCGAACCCTAATCCTAGTCCTAATTAAGAAATGTTTTACCACCAACTTTTGTATCTATCGACCAAACTTGTATCTTACAGAAGCACAGCACACACAACTGAAAATGAAACAGTTGTTTAAGCTGAGCTGTTCTCAGCTATACTAAGCAATCCTGGTTCCCCGACGGCTCTGTTATACAATTAAACCTCCGCGCTCCTTTTTGATCCCCCACAACAGCTCCACTCACTCTTGACTTCACAAGCAGAATCCACTGCTTAGCTACACACACTTAGCACTTCACGATTGAAGTCCCCCAACCATGTACACAAGCTATCGACTCAACAGATGAAGTCCCCCAACCAGCTTCACAAACTGCTCACTTCACAAGTGAAGTCCCCCAACCACTTACAAGAGCTTCCAACTCCACAATTGAAGTCCCCCAACCAGTCACACAAGCTTTCAACTCCACAACTGAAGTCCCCCAACCAGTTACAAAAGCTTCTTACTCTTGCTTCCTCTGGTCTCACTTGGCCACTTCTTGACTACAAGGCTTGTCTCTCCTTGTCTTCTCTGTCTTCCTCCCCCAGTGATCCAAGCGATCCTCTTATGTAGCAAAGAGGCGCAGCAACAACGCTATTTACGATGAGGGTTGATTACTTAACTTAGAAAAGCTCTGGGCCCATAACCTATCGGTTAATGGGAACGCAGAGACAAATCTTGTAATCGATTAGCTAAATTAGAAATAATGGTTGACAACTGTGGCGATTAACACAAAATTCAGTGCATATTTATTACCCCAAATTACCGCACTTTTACATTCATGGTGATCACCTTTAATTTATAACTTCCTTGACTTCTTATGACATCCCATCTTAACTAGCTATTTACTCTGATAATTTACTTCTCTAAAAGATCAAGGGTCATCATATCACACATAACAATATGAAAAGTTGGGGACAAATCTAGTATAATTAGCACGTGTTTGCTCCTTGTTGCATTCACTCAATTCATAAATAACCAAGATGTAAATCAGCACGTGGATGAGGTACGTATATCTTTCCATACTTTAAACATTTAACATTATACTTTCAACACATCGTAAAAAAGAACTCATTTCAATCATTTGGCAATTGAGGCATTGGTCAGTGAAAAGACTATGAACTGCCAAATTTGCCGTCTGACCATACTTTTTTACTAGCCATTGGCATTTTATACGGAGGTTTACCTCTGATTAGACCATATTCAATTCATTAATCAGTTATCGTACCAAGTAATGCCATTTTTATATTATCCATTACTAAACTGACTTGGTATCCGCAATACAAGATTCAATTTGCTATTTAATTAAAAGAATGACAAGTTTACTAGTTATTGTTAGTAAAGAAAATACTCCCAGCTTTTAATTTCGAAAAAGAGTGTAACAGTTTCAGAAAAAAGCGTTGTTGGAGATGTCCAGTCAAAATTTAACGTAACACATCGTTTTGACGAAGAAGGATTATTGCCGGTTCTCTTGGAAATTCTCAAGTGATCATCAAACTTCAGAGCTGTAGCAGAGATCTCCCAGGTCGAGGTGGCCAGACCGAAGTGACCCCTGATCAGACGAGTTTCGAGCGCACACATGTTCCCGGTGCGCTCGAATTACATGGTCTGGAAAAGGCTTCGAGCGCACTTTTGTCTGGACAATGGTCTGGAACTTGCCTGATCAGAGGCTACTTTGTTCTGGGACGGTCTGATCAGAGGTCACTTTGGTCTGGGACGGTCTGATCAGAGGCAGTTTCAAGCGCACACTAGTCTGATCAGAGGCCGATTCGAGCGCACACTAGTCTGACCAGAGACCAATTCGAGCGAAATTTTTTTCAATTTTTTTTTTGTTTTCTTACTGACTTTGGTTGTCTCGGGTAAGAGACAACAATAAAACAGCATTCTGATCGGAACTTCATCTGAGAATCTGATGGGTTTGATCAGAACCAAGGGGTCCAGCTGATAACAAATTCCGGTCCCCTCAAGAAAAGATTTTGAATCAGAGTAGATCAAGACGTTTTTATGCAGAGCTGTCTAAGTTCATTTTTTCAGTTAAAAGCTTAAAAAAATGGCATACTCACTAATTTTTTTGATCAATTTTTTTTCGATTTACTTTCATTAACAATACTTTCAGGATTGTTTTTTTTGTTAGTTGAATATAAGATTGATAAAATGATAGATGAAATGAATATATTATAACGATATTGAGAGATTTGTTCATGTTCAAAATCATTCTCTGATCATCTGGGACAATATTTCGAGCGCACTTCAGTCTGGACAATGGTCTGGAACTCGTCTGGACAATGGTCTGGAACTTGTCTGATCAGGGGTCACTTCGGTCTGGAACTCGTCTGATCAGAGGCGGCTTCGAGCGCACTTCGAGCGCACAATGATCTTCGTGCGCATACTCGTCTGATCAGAGGTCACTTCGGTCTGGGACGGTCTGATCAGAGGTCCCACTTGTCTGGGACGGTCTGATCAGAGGCGATTTTGAGCGCGACCTCACCCTGGGCTTCCTTTTTGTTAGGCTGATAAGGGTTAGACATATTGGCATGACAAATTGTGTCAAATAAAGTATTGACCATATTCAGGATTGCTAATCGATTTCGTTAACGCCCGCTTCAATGCATGCGCTTGCATAATATCAAATTTTATGGTATTCGTCCAACATGAATATATATGTTTATATATATATATATATATATATATATATATATATATATATATATATGACTATAAATACATATATATATTATAATATATATATATATATATTAATATATATAAATATATATATATATATATGAATATATATATATATATATATATATATATATATATATATATATATGTGTGTGTGTGTGTGTATCTATATATATATATATATTTGTGTAGCCGAAATGTTGTGACAAACTTGTTAAATAAATTAACAGAAATTAAAACATCAAGACGAGATGAGTCCTATCAGAACTAGTTGAGCAACCAATTCGGGAAAGAAGTAGGGGGGCAGCAATCATCTTGCGTAGTGTACTGGGCCAGAGATTGATTGCAATGGCTGCATCGTCTGGACGAACCTCTGGGTGCCAAAACTCATCCCTAAAAAACTTTTCCAGAATCCCCTTGCTATGTGGTTTCTGTGTTGTCCAGGAACTGGAAAAGAAACGCTGTTTTGCTGTTGAGGACCTGTCTTCAATAAAAAGGGGCTGACAGAATTGAGCAGTACGGGTGCAAGGAAAATGTGCGTTTTTTGTTGTGGATGAGGAGCCAAGTGATGATGTCTTTGCAAAGATGGTGAGTGTAGCTGAGAAGGCCGGTGTCGTAATCACTTCAATTGATGTTGGTACATCTCATCGCTTAACAAATTGAGATAAAGGCCCTAAGCCGATAATTATCAAGTTTGTTAGAAGTGATGCTAAACATCAATTCATGAAGTATAAAGGAATTTAAAAAACTAATTTCTTTGTTAATAATGACTCTACCCCCAATTCGTGCCAAGGTAACTAGTGATTTGAGGAAAAAGAATAATGTTGGTAACGTTCTTATTTTTATTGAGAAGATTTAGTGTTCATGTGGGACAATGAAAAGATTTTGTTCCAAATTCATAGCTAAGTCAGACTTCAAAAAAATTTTCTGTTTGAAACCTTAGGATATCTGACACATCAGTGCGCGCATTCAAGTTTCTCTTGTATGCTGAACTGTATTTGAAGCGCTGAGATGACATTGAGCGGAATCCGGGCCCTAAAGTTGAGTTCCAAAAATTTTCAAAGTGTCGCAGAAATATAGACAAAAAACAACCTTTGCTCATGTTAACTTTCAAAGAGTACCTAAAAAGCGTATGCAACTGAAGTCTTTTGTTAAATACATGGGGAAAAATGTGATTTTGAGCATATTAGAAAATTGTTTTACACCAGATGATAAAACGTCTTTATGGACAGTAGCTCCCAATACTCATGAACTATTTAAATGCCATAGAGGTGCGATAAACTCAAAACAGAAAGGAGTTAATGTAATTTTTTTGTACCCTCATAACTTGCTCCGAAAGAACGAAAGAATTTAAAGCTGTTTGAAAAATCAAAATGCGACTCGCTGAAGGTTGAAAGTCGGCGCAATTTTTCTAACAACTGCACGTCTAAACTGCTTTTCGAAAAAACATAGCCCTTCAAATTATATATGAATGAGTTCTTTAAGCCATTCTTGACTAATAAAGACAATTCATTTTGCGAACCTATTTCTATCATTCTATTAGGTAATTAAAACAAAGGCAAATAAGGTAACCTTATTCGTCGCAAAAAAGGATTCCGGACTCAGTAGTTCAAACCTACGGTCTACAATAGCTAGTCGAAAATTACATACGCGTGAATGTAAGAAAACGAACACTTACATTGATTACATTTTAACTGAAGACGTTGCCGAAGAAAACTGCTTTGTATTTGCCAGTCCTTTCAAAACCGATCCGCTGGTTCTGTATTGATTACCGGGGTAAGCGTTCAAAATTAAGCGAGCATCATCTTAAAAAGCTTCAATAGGAGAAAGTGTGATAAAATCATGCTTTGCAAATCTTTGTCAGATATGCCATTGTTCATTAAATTTGATTGTACACATGTCAACGATATGTTTAAATTGGAGGTTTGCTCCACCAGACTTGAGCTCTTGACCGAAACTTCTGTAGATTAATATTGAGTCTAGCGAAGATCAAGTACAAATTTCTTCACGGTCTCTACACCAGGTAAAATCTTTGTCAAACCATGGGCCGAGCAAAAGTTTTTTAATGAGACTGCATTTTTGCCACAAGAAATTTAGGTGCATTTTTGTTGCTCACTATAGCAATTAAAGTAGACAGCATATATGCTCCTTCCATCTTTGGCGATTATGAAGAGCTTTCAATCTGTCAGAAATGTGCATCGTTTTTGAGGAACCAGAAATTGAAAGCAACTAAAATATTTTCATCATGGCTAATGGGAAGAAGGCCAACACAATTAAACAATTAAACAATTAATGATCATTATAGTCCAGCTGTGATTACTGCTTTATCTTAATAATTGCGAAATTTCTAAGACACTTGGCACTTTTCTATTTTTGCTTTAAAATGAACTGCTGTGGTGCACTACTGCTTAGTTTTGCTCAACTACTGCTACAGTATTTGCAGCAGCAAACAAAAAATAAATATTTTTTCCAAATTTGCAGAACTCAGACTCATGAAAAGACGTTTGCTGAACCCATGAAAGGACCATGCTCGACGCAAAAAGCCTATGAAAAAACCATGCTTGACCCAAGGGCTCTACTAAAGGTTAGTGCTCGACTCATGAGAAGATCACGCTCGACAATAAATTCCTATGAAATGAATTTTGCTCGACCCATGAGAAGCCTTTTGCTGGAATTTAACTGAGAACCTCGGCTGTTTAATTTTGGTAAATATTGACCCCCTCCCCTCCCACTACACTAGTTGGGTCTTTCATAAATCTAGGTCTGGACTAGGGTTGCTTTACTCAATTGAAAATCTGTCTGGCCCGACTCCATATGCTGGTTTTTAATGCTTTCAATCCTCAGCCATAGAAAACAATACTTCAAAAACAATATTTTTGACTGTCTAATCAAACTTCAACCAGATTCAGAAATTTGTAAGTAACAGTAAATCGAGGCAAAATTTAAACGAATTGGTTTAGTTCAAAGTATGAGAAAATTTCTTAAGCTGAGTTTTGCTAAATTGCCTTTAAACTATATTAATAAGGCAAAGTTGTAATGCTAATTATGATGATTATTTTTGGGGGTAGTTTCAAAGGTAGCAATTCGGGACGTTTTCAAATTTGAGGAGGAGGGATTGAGTAGAAAGGCCGATAGTGGAAAGTGAGGTGGAAGGTGGATTTTGGAAAGTTTGAATAATGAGGCGGATACTGCAATTCCCCTCTTCATAGTGTCATCATTCTGAGGAATTCGTCGAAACTGATCCAGCCATCGCTGTTATTGTCTGCGTGCTGCCAAATGAGATCAACGTCTGCATCACTTAGATCCTCCCCAATGGACCTCAATCCAGACCTAAAAATGCATTATAATAACTAAAAACTTAACCCCAAACTTTGACCCAAAATTTTATTGGAACAGCATTACGGAATATATTGCTATATGTGCGATTTGTCACATTTAAGCATGCATTATGAAAGAAATGTCTGCGCAATATTGGTATAAAAGCAATAGATAGGTAATTAAAAGACACTTAAATGACTTTTAAACATAGCATTTAAATTAGATGACAATTGTAATAAAATCCAATATATTGGATTTTATTACAATTGTCATGTAATTTAAATGCTATGTTTAAAAGTCATTTAAGTGTCTTTTAATTACCTATCTATTGCTTTTATACCAATATTGCGCAGATACTTCTTTCATAATACATGCCAGCAACATTCTCTTGGCAATCATTGCCCAAAGGTGACAAAAATAAAAGCCAACACAGAGTTCATTTGAAAGCGCTCTCGACAATGCATCAAAATTATAGAAGGGATTTTGCTTACTAATACGAGTAAATATATTTGCCTAGAATTTGTGCCAAAGGATCAATAAAAAAGGAAATAACAACAGTAATAATAGGTCTCCAGTCTCTAGCAACTTGGTGCCTTTTTGAAATGTCAGTTGGATTCGTGAATATAACAGAAATATTTTTGAAAATTACATTTAAAAGATCTTCAAAGAAATTAATCGCGTACCCGGGTTATAGTAAATATTACTCCAGTTCTTAATCAGTGCCAAAGGTTATATTTTTGAACATATCACTCACTGTTTCAACATATTCTCATCAGGTTACTTTGACTATGACAAGAGTATCTCCAGACAAACGAAAGAAACGAGATGTACTCTAAAAGTGTTATGAGCCGCCTACAAGTCTGTAATTCCCTTAATATAATAATCTAAAAACAACCCGAGTGGACTGGGGATGGTTATCTTGTAAGATCTTGTAAGATTCTGTCAGAATCTTACAAGAGGATGCATCGTCTTACAAAATTTTCTGACAGATTCTTACAAGATAACCATTCGTCTTACAAAATTCTTACAAGATAGTTATTCGTCTTACAAGATTCTTACAAGATAAGCATTCGTCTTACAAAATTCTTATAAGATAAACATTCGTCTCATATGATTCTCACAAGATTAGCCGTTGTCTTGCAAGGATCGAAACACATAGAACTGAAATACACAAAGCATAAAAAAATGGAGAAGATGCACAAGACGAAAAAACATGTAATTTGTTCTAAACAGTGTAAAACTTGAAAGTGAAAAAAAATCTTTGAGTAATAAATTTACACGCAGCATTAAATGGAAAGTGCGGATATGGGTTTTTCTGCTCCTCCAAATTGAATGCAATGAGAAAAAGATGATTTAGAAACAAATAATTCTGCAATTTTTTATTCATGAGAGCATAAAAAGTAAGGGAAAACAATAATAATTTCTTATGGAATAAGTCAAAAGTGAAAGTTAAAAATTTTGTACTGATGCAGTAAAAATTATCTTGAAAAGCAGTTTTCAATCAAATTAATGAATAAAAATATCAGCCAAAAATACGCAACCAATTCTCAAAACTTCAATGCATTATATGAAGAAAATTGCGAATATAAGAACCAATGAGAATGCAGCTCAACCGGAACGAACTTGCAAGAATCTTACAAGATAACCATTCATCTTGTAAGATCTTACAAGATAACCATCTTTTGTAAGAATTTTGTCAGAACTTATAAGATAACCATCTTTTATAAGAATCTTGTAAGATCTTACAAGATAACCATCTTTTGTAAGAATTTTGTCAGAACTTATAAGATAACCATCTTTTATAAGAATCTTGTAAGATCTTACAAGATAACCATTCTCTCTCGTCCAGGGAATTTTTTTCAAGCAGGTTATGAGCCTTACTGTAACTAACAAATGCTATAGATGAAACACAAACCACTTGCTAGGTATCGGAAGGTCCTTCAAGTTGTAGTCGAATGACGCCAAGTGGGGGCAAAACATTATACGGGGACTAGAGTGTGCCTGAGCGTTTCTAATTATTTTTCCGTTATTAGATCATAAGAAAATTCATTTTTATGCAAAAAATTTTTATATTTGGTTTAGCTTATTAAATAGACCACAAATTTGCAAGGTTTAAACTGAGAAGAGTTATTGTTCGTCTCTTTGTACTTGGATCGACTGTGATTTTGTTCTACTGAAGATGATTCAGGTACTCTGTTTCAGTGTTGACTCTATCAGTTTTAGTGCATTTTTGCTGATGGCACCACTCACAAAGACGCAAAGAACATTTGGTTCCCATAAACTCTGTATGTTGTTAGAAACTACTTGCAGGTAAGAACAGAAATTTAGTTCAACAAGAGTCCGAAAAACTCGCATCCGAATTTTTATGTTTGTATTAAATTAGGTTCTTCAACCTATTTGAACGCCAAAGTATTTTAAATTTTTCTTTCTAGCTAATATAATACTTTAGTTGTTGCTTGATGCTGACAGATTATATCTACTAAATTTTCTGAAAAATCAATCTATTCTGTTACTTTGATTTGTTTATCGTTCAAATTTTCGATTGGTTGCCGAAGTCGTCTGGGTTCATTCTCGTGTTTGATATTAAAACATTCGACAAAAACATCTTTTTGTTCATGGTTATTTTCCTCTGCAACAAATTTCTCGTTTTGTCGAATTTTGTGTCCTCGAAATGCTTGCCCTGTTTATAGTTTTGATAAAAATGGCTTTCTTTTGACTATAAACATTCCTTTTTGTTGTTTATCTAGCTTTATTGGTATAAATGCTCTTTCTTTTTCATCATTAATTGTGTTGCTTTTCTTCACTAACGAGTTAATCGAATCTCTCAAAGCCCAAATCGCAGAATATATAATCGATCTGTCCTCTGAGAGAAGTGAGTTGGTTTTGAAATTTCCATTTAATTTCCTCAACAGCAGAATAATTCCAAGAGCGGACCAGTTTCTTGTAAAATGGTCAGATGAAGTTTCTGGTACTGCAGTGTAATCCCGTACCGAACCCCCAGAGCCCATCAGGCCTGATTCAGAGATTTTCCAGAGGCCAAGTCTTGGCAGAGAGATGCCAAGACTTGGGTAGCGAAGCCAAGACTTGAGACATCTCTGGGCAGAGAGAGGCCAAGACTTGGGTTTTTCTGGGCAGCGCAGACCCCAAGTCTTGGGTTTCTCTGAGCAGAGTTAAGGTTGACATCATGAGGATCCGGAGTTTTTATTTAATGAGGGCAACTTTTTTTTATAAATTTGGTGCCCAATTATACGTTTTCTGTCAAAAAAAACCATTTGCAGGTGAAATTTTGAACTTCACCCCAAGACTTGGGGCCTCTCTGGGCAGAGAAAATCCAAGTCTTGGGTTTCTCTGCCAAGTCTTAGAATCGGTTTCTTCTCTTCACGTTCACTGATATACGAAATATCCCCATGATAAAAGTAACAACTGAGTATTTGTTTCAAAATAGGACCCATGCTTTTGTATTAGGTCTCAAAAAAGATTAGCTGCAATCTGAAGTTCAAAAAAAAACGTTTGCGGTTTAACTGGATCAAATTACATTTTTAAACAATAAACAGTCCTTAAAACTTACACAGCTGATAAATAGATCCTAAAACTTAAGCCAAAAGTTATTAAGAAAGTAACGAAACGAAAAGATTAGTTTAATTCATTCGCGGTCGGTTAAATTAATTCTGTTCTAATTTCTGTAAAAAAATTTTTTTGAAACTTTGTCACCTTCAATAATTCAGCAAAGATATCCCACCATAGTATCCCTGCATATACGGGTTTGCTGAATTCGCATTGTAATGAGGAGTATCCCGATACATATTTGTATTTGGTTTTATGGAGTTGAGTGGGTCAATTTTTGCTCTGTAGGCGCCAAACCTCGAGTTTCGGCCATTTTCGGCTATTTCGGCGGTGACATAAAGTTGACTTTTCTTCTGTCAAGATTAAACATTATAGTGTTTTGGATTGCTCAGTTGATGAGGGGTATCACTAAATACAGATTGTACCATTTTCCTACAAGTTTTGATGGTTTACATTAGCGAAACTTGAAATTTGATAGCCAAAATAGGTCATTTGACCAAATGAATGGGTGAAGTGGTGTTTTTTGCAATTGAACAAGTTTTTGGGCGTGCATTTTGTGTTTTCTATACACTATTTAGGTTGTTGAAGCTAATTGTATCAAACAATGGGATTAATTCAACAATTTTTCTTTTTTCACGATTTCATCAAATTTCCGTGGATGTTGTTTTATGTCAAAACACACAAAACATCATAACCTTCATGGTGAGGTGGGAAATTTTTTCCCACCTCCCATGAAGGTTTTCCGTGACCCAGAACGTCGAAGTGGACCAGAACCACACACATGAATACGCCGGCAACTATGTTTCACGTTATTTTACGTCAGTTCCCGAGATTTTGGGCTTCACTTTTAGCCCAAAAAATGCGGTACAGAGCAGTATTTTGTTAATTTCTTCTAAAGTACTGAACCAAATTGAACGGGAGTGGTCGCTTTCTGTTGGCACTGAACCCCTCTTGCTTGCAGTGTTTGGTTGGTTTCTCAAATCGTTGTAATCAAAAAGTTATTAATGTTCAAATTTGAAATAGTTCGAATTTTCGGGTTTTTATGGGTGACCCAATTTTCGGTACAACAAAACACGCGATTTACCCAACAAGTGTTAGTGTTTTAGAATCCCCAGTTAGTGGGGAGTCTCCCCATATATATTTTATATGGTATTTTATGTAGTTGAGATTGTCAATTTTGGCTCTGAGTGGATTTGAAAAAAAGTCACCATTACAGGTGATATTGGTGTTCCCCAAAAATGCGTACCCCAAAATACCATAGTATCCCTGCATATACGGGTTTGCTGGATTTGTATTGTAGTGGGGAGTATCCCGATACATATTTGTATATAATTTATGGAGTTGAGTGGGTCAATTTTTGCTCTGTAGGCGCCAAACCTCGAGTTTCGGCCATTTTTGGCTATTTCGGCGGTGACATAAAGTTGACTTTTCTTCTGTCAAGATTAAACTTTATAGTGTTTTGGATTGCTCAGTTGATGAGGGGTATCACTAAATACAGATTGTACCATTTTCCTACAAGTTTTGATGGTTTACATTAGCGAAACTTGAAATTTGATAGCCAAAATAGGTCATTTGACCAAATGAATGGGTGAAGTGGTGTTTTTTGCATTTGAACAAGTTTTTGGGCGTGCATTTTGTGTTTTCTATACACTATTTAGGTTGTTGAAGCTAATTGTATCAAACAATGGGATTAATTCAACAATTTTTCTTTTTTCACGATTTCATCAAATTTCCGTGGATGTTGTTTTATGTCAAAACACACAAAACATCATAACCTTCATGGTGAGGTGGGAAATTTTTTCCCACCTCCCCATAGAGGTTTTCCGTGACCCAGAACGTCGAAGTGGACCAGAACCACACCCAAGAATACGCCGGCAACTATGTTTCACGTTATTTTACGTCAGTTCCCGAGATTTTGGGCTTCATGTTTAGCCCAAAAAATGCGGTACAGAGCAGTATTTTGTTAATTTCTTCTAAAGTACTGAACCAATTTGAACGGGAGTGGTCGCATTCTGTTGGCACTGAACCCCTCTTGCTTGCAGTGTTTGGTTGGTTTCTCAAATCGTTGTAATCAACAAGTTATTAATGTTCAAATTTGAAATAGTTCGAATTTTCGGGTTTTTATGGGTGACCCAATTTTCGGTACAACAAAACACGCAATTTACCCAACAACTGTTAGTGTTTTAGAATCCCCAGTTAGTGGGGAGTCTCCCCATATATATTTTATATGGTATTTTATGTAGTTGAGATTATCAATTTTGGCTCTGAGTGGATTTGAAAAAAGTCACCATTACAGGTGATATTGGTGTTCCCCAAAAATGCGTACCCCAAAATACCATAGTATCCCTGCATATACGGGTTTGCTGGATTTGTATTGTAGTGGGGAGTATCCCGATACATATTTGTATATAATTTATGGAGTTGAGTGGGTCAATTTTTGCTCTGTAGGCGCCAAACCTCGAGTTTCGGCCATTTTCGGCTATTTCGGCGGTGACATAAAGTTGACTTTTCTTCTGTCAAGATTAAACATTATAGTGTTTTGGATTGCTCAGTTGATGAGGGGTATCACTAAATACAGATTGTACCATTTTCCTACAAGTTTTGATGGTTTACATTAGCGAAACTTGAAATTTGATAGCCAAAATAGGTCATTTGACCAAATGAATGGGTGAAGTGGTGTTTTTTGCAATTGAACAAGTTTTTGGGCGTGCATTTTGTGTTTTCTATACACTATTTAGGTTGTTGAAGCTAATTGTATCAAACAATGGGATTAATTCAACAATTTTTCTTTTTTCACGATTTCATCAAATTTCCGTGGATGTTGTTTTATGTCAAAACACACAAAACATCATAACCTTCATGGTGAGGTGGGAAATTTTTTCCCACCTCACCATGAAGTTTTCCGTGACCCAGAACGTCGAAGTGGACCAGAACCACACCCAAGAATACGCCGGCAACTATGTTTCACGTTATTTTACGTCAGTTCCCGAGATTTTGGGCTTCACTTTTAGCCCAAAAAATGCGGTACAGAGCAGTATTTTGTTAATTTCTTCTAAAGTACTGAACCAAATTGAACGGGAGTGGTCGCATTCTGTTGGCACTGAACCCCTCTTGCTTGCAGTGTTTGGTTGGTTTCTCAAATCGTTGTAATCAAAAAGTTATTAATGTTCAAATTTGAAATAGTTCGAATTTTCGGGTTTTTATGGGTGAACCAATTTTCGGTACAACAAAACACTCGATTTACCCAACAAGTGTTAGTGTTTTAGAATCCCCATTTAGTGGGGAGTCTCCCCATATATATTTTATATGGTATTTTATGTAGTTGAGATTGTCAATTTTGGCTCTGAGTGGCGGTCACCTCGCTTTTTTGGTCATTTGGTACGGTACCTTATAATTGCTATAACTCCTCGAAGAATGTACCGATTGGGCTCATTTTTTAATATGATGCGTATCTCAAGCAGTGCTACAAACTGTACTAAGGGGGTTTATTTTTGTCCGGCCGTTTTAGAGAAATTGGCCAGTAAACTTGCCCTCGATTTTAGCCCCAGAAGCGGTTGACACCAGCGGTTGATAGCGGTTGACCATTGGTTGACACTTTGAACTGTGTTACAAAAATTAGTGTTTTGAACAGCGCGTGTTATGTAGATTCCGAATATGTATACTTTATATAGCGTTTTCCGAGGTTTAGGTGTTCAATTTTAGCTGTGAAGGTGGTGTAACCCTGTTACAGGGTTATTTGGTACGGTACCTTATTTTTGCTATAACTTCTTGAAAAATGCACCGATTGGGCTCATTTTTTGATATGATGCGTGTCTCAAGCTGTGCTACAATTGGTACTAAGGGCGTTTGTTTTTGTTCAGCCGTTTTTGAGAAATTGGCCAGGAAAGTTGACCCCAGTTCGACCTCCTGTGGAGAGAAACACCACCTTGAGTACGATATTAAACCTTGTTGTGGGTTCAATCCACGGTGAAATTTAGTGTGTTAGATTCCCCTGTTAGTGGGGAGTCTCCCCATATATATTTTACAGGTGGTTATAATGAGTGGTTATGTTATAGTACAGAAACAGGACCCGAAATCGGTCATTTTGGTCATTTGGTACGGTACCTTTATGTTGTAATATCTCCTTATAGAGTGAACCGATTTTTGATCTGTTTGTTGATTTGAGCTCAGCTTGAGCAATACTTGAATCCCTGTAAATGGCGTTTTGTTTCTTTCAGCCGTTTTTGAGAAATTGGCCTCGACACATACGGTCATTTGGACCTTTTAGTGACTGGTACGTTTCGCGTTTCTACATGTGAAATGTTGAAAATTAATGACTTTGACTGCACGAGTAGGCCCGTTGAACTCCATTTGTAATAGGGAAGCTCCCCATATATAGTTTGTATATGGTTTTCAGGGTTTCAGGGGGTCAATTTTGGGTCTGCAGATGACCCCCCCCCCCCCAACCCCCTGATTTCATGC